>NC_089499.1:13168362-13474741 GCF_036850765.1 Saccopteryx bilineata
AAGGCAGTCCCATTTTTAATTTTTTGAGGAAATTTCATACTGCACCAATCTGCATTCCCACCAACAGTGCGCGAGGGTTCCCTTTTCTCTTCGCCACATCCTTACCAGCACTTGTTTGTTGATTTACCGATGACAGCCATTCTGACAGGTATGCAGTGGTGTCTCACTGTGACTTTGATTTGCATTTCCCTGATAATTAGTGATGTTAAGCAACTTTTTGGGGTTTTTTTTGTATTTTTCTGAAGTTGGAAACTTGGAGGCAGTCAGACAGACTCCCGCATGCGCCGAACCAGGATCCACCTGGCATTCCCACCAGGGTGCGATGCTCTGCCCATCTGGGGTGTTGCTCTGTTGTGACCAGAGCCATTCTAGTGCCTGAGGCAGAGGCCATGGAGCCATCCTCAGCGCCCGGGCCAACTTTGCTCCAATGGAGCCTTGGCTGTGGGAGGGGAAGAGAGAGACAGAGAGGAAGAAGAGGGGGATGGGAGGAGAAGCAAATAGGTGCTTCTCCTGTGT
Organism: Saccopteryx bilineata; assembly: GCF_036850765.1. Taxonomy (NCBI): domain Eukaryota; kingdom Metazoa; phylum Chordata; class Mammalia; order Chiroptera; family Emballonuridae; genus Saccopteryx; species Saccopteryx bilineata. The sequence continues at coordinate 13,168,879 of NC_089499.1, forward strand.
GCCCTGGCCGGGAATTGAACCTGGGATTCCTGCACGCCAAGCCAATGCTCTACCACTGAGCCAGCTGGCCAGGGCCAAGCAACTTTTGATATGTCTACTGGCTACCAGTATGTAGAGGCAGAGGCTCCACGGAGCCATCCTCAGCACCAGAGGCCAACACACTTGAGTCAATCAAGCCATGGCTGTGGGAGGGGAAGGGAGAGAAAGAGAAAAGGGGGTGGGGTGGAGAAGCAGATGGTCACTTCTCCTGTGTGCCCTGACGGGGAATTGAACCCTGGACTTCCCACACCAGGCCAACGCTCTACCACTGAGCAAACTGGCCAGGGCCTGTATGTCTTTCTTAGAGAAGTATCCGTTCAGGTCTGAGGGAGCTGTGTCGCGAATGCAAAGCCCCCGCCGCTCTCCCTGAACCGCTTCTCAGGGTGGCGTTTGCAGTCTGAGGGTTGAGGTACTGTCTGCCTCTGCACCAAAGACCAGGCTTGTTTGCTACTTGCTATAAAATGCCATGTTCCCCAGCTCCGAGCTCCCCTCTCTCCACGCAGCCTCCTTCATGTGCAGGTGCCCATCTGTCTGGGCCCACCACGTATGCCACCCTGTGCGGTTTGGGAGGAAAGGGAACTGACACAAATACGTGGCTGGTTGGGCCATGAGTCATGCTGTCTTGTCTGCCGTCAGCTCTGTGCTACAGTAAAGCCTAGTTGTTAGCTTCAAAGGAGGGGAAACTGAATCCCAGACCGCTGGCCCGGCGAGGTAGGATGGGCGCTGCTTGGCCGGGAGGTGCCTGCCGGAGCAGCTGGCGTGCTTGGAGCAGAGAGGGGTGCGCCGAGGGGCAGGATCATCCCAAGGCCAGACTCCAAGCTGCAGAATCCAATGAGCCAGGCCAAACTCCAATGAACAGAACCCTTGGAGGGTTTAAGACAGCAGTTTGGGTTCTAGAAAGAACTGTCTGGCTGCAGGGTAGACCATGAATGGGCAGGCCCCGCTGGACGCAGTGGCGCGGGAATCAGATCCCAGAGGTGGTCACTGGCGTGGAGCGGATGAGATTGTCCAGGAGCAGTATGTGACCAGAGGAGAGAGTTCGGGCCAGATCTCAGGAAGGAGCACCCGGAGAAGTAGGAGGGGAGTTGAAGGCAGGGGAAGGGGGCCTAACAGTGAGACCAAGGACAGACAAAGAAAGAAAAACCAGTGAAGGGCTTCCCCAAATGCCACCAGGTCACCGAACCTGCAGCACGGCCGTTGCAGCCCACAGCTCTGTCCTGGTCCCGGCCACGATAGGACCGAGGGGGAGGCGCGGGGCGGAGCACAAGCCATGCCCCTGCCCCCAGAGACCACAGTGACCAGAGAGCTAAGACGGGGCTGGGCACAGGCTGCGAGGTGGCCAGGCAGGAGCCAGGGAAGGCTTTGGAAGAATCACAGGTCAATCGATGTGTACTGAGTGTCTCCCTGGGCAAGACCCTGGCTGGGCCCTGAGATAGGGACAGACGGACCATACGGGCATTTGCCTTGCACGTGAGTCAGGCAGGAAGGACGTGATGGGAAGGCAGTGAGGCCCTGGTGCTAGAGGTTTGCGTGGTCCTCAGAACAAGTTGGCTGGGGCAGGGTGTGGGGATGCGCCCTGGAGGAATCAGGTCCCAGCTGGGCACCCACCAGCTGGAGCAGCAGAGGCAGTGGGAGACAACGTGGAGAGGAGCCTGGCCAGTTCGCCTGTCACATACGTAACTGGGGGTACCTTGACCGAAGGGTATAGGGAGCCATACATGCCTTAAAGGAGGAAGATGAAGGGAAAATATCATTATTCAGCATCTACCAGATGCCTGGCTTGCACTAGTTGCATTCTGTGCCAGTGCTTCTCTAAATCAATGCTCTTATCAGCCTCCAAGGAATTTCATTAAAATGCAGTCACTGACCAGGCGGTGGCACAGGGGATAGAGCATCGGACTGGGACGCGGAGGACCCAGGTTCAAAACCCCGAGGTTGCTGGCTTGAGCGCGGGCTCATCTGCTTTGAGCAAGGCTCATCAGCTTGAGCCCAAGGTCGCTGGCTTGAGCAAGGGATCACTGTAGCCCTTGCTGTAGGTTGCTGTAGCCCCCTGGTCAAGGCACATATGAGAAAGCAATCAATAAACAACTAAGATGCTGCAATGAAGAATTGATGCTTCTCATCTCTCTCCCTTCCTGCCTGTCTGTCCCTGTCATTCCCTCTCTCTGACTCTCTCTCTCTCTGTCTCTGTCAAAAAACGAAACAAATTTTAAAAATGCAGAGTCAGATTCAGTTAGTGTAGGGTGGGGCCCAAGGGTCGACAAGCCCCCAGCTGGGACCACTTTGTGAGGAGAAAAGCTAGGAGTCATTTCCTCTGCACCCCAAGCTGCCCGCTGAGGGTAACGGGCTCCCTGTATGGGCAGGAAAACTGGTGTTTCATGGGTTTTTCCCGGCTTGCCTAAAGGCATGCCACAAAAGAGAGCTGCACTGTTCCTTGCCCTCCACCCATGTTTGGGGAGGGGAGCACAGCCCCCAACCAAATCATCACTCGCTCCAGCCCCCTCTCGGTCTGCCCCCAGGCTCGGGACTTCTAGGTCCGTGACTTCGGATCCTTCTGTCGTCAGCTGACTTCCAGCCTGGAGCTGCTGCGCCCGCCTGCAGCAGCATCTAAAGATAACCCACCTCACAGGAAACCAGACACTATTGGCTAACTTCGCAAATAAAGATGCCCCGGGAGGACAGAAAAGGGAAACGCTCTCTGGCAGTGTCTGCGTGGGACAGGGCGGCTGATTGGCACGACCAGAGGTTCCCTTCCCCAGTCCAGCCCAGGTAGGAGCAGAGGGCTCCATCGGCACCTGTGGGAGTGTGGGGCGGGGCACTTGTGGTCAGCGCTCAGAGTGTGGTAGTGACGCTGGTTCGCTTTACATGCCAACAAGGGGACCATTTATGTGAGAATGTGCCAGACTAAGGGGCTTGAGGAGTTGGGGGCAGAGGGCGACGAGATCGTTTATGATATGCTCACCACGATAGAAGGTGATCAGAAGAACGAGTAAGGGCGCGGAGAAATGCTCACGATGTGACATTAACTAGCAAAAGCACACCATTTAAAAGTGCATCTGAACGATATTGTAGAATGATTGTCAACTTGTTAAGGTGAGAAATAGTATTGAAGTTCTTTTTTTCTTTCTTAAAGGAGTCATTATTCTTTTAGAGACTCACACTTTACTGTCTGTCCATGGGTGAAATGCTATGATGTCTGGATTTATTTCTAAGCAATCCAGGAAGGCGTGCAGTGGGGAATAGATAAAAATTTGACTCCGAGATGCTCATTGTTGAAGCGGGGTGGTGCATTCATGAGAGTTCTCACTGCTTTTTTGTGTGTGTTTGCAAATTTTATAATAAAAGAAAAATTTTCTAATAAAAATAACACCTGTGTTTTAAATATAAATATACTCATGAATACATGAATGTAAAAAATGTGCATAAGGGAAAAAAATGTGCATAAGGATTAAATTTTAAATGCTGAAAGCTAACTGTGGTTGAATCTGAGAAGTTAAGTTATAGATAGCTTTGTTTTATTCTTTTTATTGCTATGCTTTTTTGGTGCATCTACATTTTTATAAAGAGCACCTATTACATTAATATTGAAAACAATTTTAATAAATTGCTGGCACAAGTTTGACGTTCAATATTGCTATGCACTGTTATCGTTGTTGTGAGGACACTCGGGTGCAGAAGGTTTGTGTCGCTGGAAAACACAGTCTTCAGAAAGAAGTTATGAGTGGGCAGTTAGTTCCTCCTGGCTCTCACGCTGACCTGGCTCTTCCCCCACGTGCCTGGGAAGGGAGCTCCTACTGTGTGTCAGCCACATGTCAGCCATACCCCCACCCCGGCTTTGGAATGAAACCCTGGCTCTGCACTTGACCTTGCTAAGCTTCAAGCTTTGCTTTCAAAACAAAGATTGGTCGTGAGCTGATAATCGTTGAAGCCGGGTGATGGGTCCAGGTTGTTTCTGTGGGGATTAAGGCACGGTATATAACATTCTGACTATGCTTTCTGGTCCTCAAGAAACAATATATGTCCTCATTATGGGAAACTGAGGCTCAGGAAGTTTGTGCATTTCAAGATCACTGCCTACTTTTAATGTGAGGGGCAGGAGAGTACGGGACATGCCAGAGTGGACCCAGCGCAGGACCACCTTCATTCCCTTCCCCACCGGACCCCCAGGAGGCACCCCATCCCACTCTGGCCCGGCTTCGGAAGGACAGCAGTGTCGGACACCTGGCCTCAGAGAACAGACTTCCCGAGAGCTGGGACATTCGGCTACCGCTCCCCAGCCCAGCCTCTGACCCGGAATGGAGCCCTGGGGTAGCCCTGTTTCCATCGGGCACCCGCTTCTCCCCCTTGGCGATGGTAGAAGCCGCACCTACAGTGGACGAGCTCCACAGGAAAGGGCACGGCCGCTGTCCCACAACAGGTCACAGTGATGAGCCAGGTGGCACAGGCCAGGTCTTTGCTAACTTTTCCGAGAATCCGTTCCGATTCCCCGCAACACAGTCCAGGGGTCCCAAGGCCTTGCAGTATTCCGTCCCTGAGTCTGCGCAGGAGAGCCAACAGAAGACTGAGGCTCCCAGCCCGGCCCTGATCCTGCCTGCCCACCTGGCGGCCCAGAATTCTCATGGCTCTCCGGACACAGTGGCCGCTTCAACCACCTCCTCTATAGGTCTGGCCAAAGTGCAGCCATTTGGGATTGTGAGTCCCAATAGGAAGAAAACAGATACCACTTCTTTTTAAATATACTCCCAAACTCTTTTTGGTCTTTTCCTTAAACCTGGTTATTGTGAAACATACACTCAAAGAACAGTGTGCAGGTTAACAAATTATTACAATGTGATTTCCAGGTAGTGGGAGAGAAATAGGCCAGCTGCTACCAGCCTCTCTCGGTCTCTTCCTGACCACCACCCCTGCTCTCCCAGAAGTCACCAAGATCCTGACTTATATGGTCATTTCTTCCTTGCTCATTCCTATACTTAAAAAAAAATTTTTTTTTTTTTAATTCATCTTTAGAGATGGGGGGAGGAGAGAGAAAGAGAGAGAGAGAGAAAGGGGAAGGACCAGGCAAGCCCAGGGTTTCAAACCGGCGACCTCAACATTTCAGGTCAGTGTTTTACCCACTGCGCCACCACAGGTCAGGCCATTCTTATACTTTTACCACCTAGATGGACATCACTAAAACAAAAGGGACTTTCATAGGGATCGGGGACATTTGGCTGCCCCCTCCCCTTTATATGTGTGGATTCAGGCAGTAGTCTGCTTTTCAGCCTCTGTCTTTAAAACTGACCCATGCTGTAGGAGAGGAGGATGCACACACAAACGTGCTGGTGGCAGCGTTGTTCGTGGCCTCAACCTAGGGACCGTCCCCCCCCCCCAGCGCATCAGTAGCAGCACCCTCCTGGCACCGTACACAGTTACCCCGGGCGCATCAGTAGCAGCACCCTCCTGGCACTGAACACAGTTATTACAGTATTACTGACCACGTCCTCTATGCTGCACTTGCCATCCCTGTGACTCAGCTGTAACTGCCGACGTGCACTTCTTTATCCCTTTAAAAATTCTCCTTTTGAGGCCCTGGCCAGTTGGCTCAGTGGTAGAGCGTCGGCCTGGCGTGTAGAAGTCCCGGGTTCGATTCCCGGCCAGGGCACACAGAAGAAGCGCCCATCTGCTTCTCCACCCCTCCTCCTCTCCTTCCTCTCTGTCTCTCTCTTCCCCTCCCGCAGCCAAGGCTCCATTGGAGCAAAGATGGCCCGGGCGCTGGGGATGGCTCCTTGGCCTCTGCCCCAGGTGCTAGAGTGGCTCTGGTCGCGACAGAGCGACCCCCCGGAGGGGCAGAGCATCGCCCCCTGGTGGGCAGAGCGTCGCCCCCTGGTGGGCAGAGCGTTGCCCCCTGGTGGGCAGAGCGTCGCCCCCTGGTGGGCGTGCCAGGTGGATCCCAGTCGGGCGCATGTGGGAGTCTGTCTGACTGTCTCTCCCCGTTTCTAGGTTCAGAAAAATATAAAAAACAAACAAAAAATTCTCCTTTTGCACCCGTTCTCCATCAACAGGGAGAATTAAGCCTCTCATTTTAAATTTACATTTGTCCTTATAATAACGTATAGTGAAAATTTTCAATAAACAACGGACTTAATTAATAATTAATGAATCTACAATTTTATCTCTTCCTCAATGATTTTGTTTCTCCTAAATTCATGCGGCAGTTCCTTTCAACCTTTCACAGTTTGCTTCGGCAGAGACACATAAATACCACAAAGTCCTCTGAGGAGGCAGACTCGGTGCCGGGTGGGGCGGCTCACCAGGGCGGGGGCGGCTCACGGGGGCAGGCCCCCCCCCACGCCCTCCCCCGCGCTGTTTCCTCCTGTGGCTGGCCTAGGCTTGGGCTGTGGCGCCGGCCCCTCACACGGTGCTGGCTGGTGGGAAATGCCGTGCTGTCTGAAGTGGGCTCATTGCTGCAGGCGCAGAGCCCCACTCATCTCCTCGCACAGGAGATGGGGTGCCAGCGGTAAAATGGGCCTGCAATTCCGGACCCCCCATCTGCCCCTCTTCCGCCTTCCCAGCAGTAGCTCTTCCTGCATCCTAAGGGGGGGGCGGCTAGGTGGGGGGAGACCTCGATTAATAAAAATTAAAATAAAAATCAGCTGTCGGGCCCTGGCCAGTTGGCTCAGTGGTAGAGTGTCGGCCTGGCATGCAGGAGTCCCGGGTTCGATTTCTGGCCAGGGCACACAGGAGAAGCGCCCATCTGCTTTTCCACCCCTCCCCCTCTCCGTCCTCTCTCTCTCTCTCTTCCCGTCCCGCAGCCAAGGCTCCATTGGAGCAAAGTTGGCCCGGGCGCTGAGGATGGCTCCACGGCCTCTGCCTCAGGCGCTAGAATGGCTCTGGTTGCAACAGAGTGAGGCCCCAGATGGGCAGAGCATCTCCCCCTGGTGGGCATGCTGGGTGGATCCCGGTCGGGCGCATGTGGGAGTCTGTCTGACTGCCTCCCCATTTCCAACTTCAGAAAAATACAAAAAAAAAAAAAAAAATCAGCTGTCACTGTAAATGGGAGAACCATCAGGACCTGATGGAACTCAGGAGCCCAAACAGCTGGGCGTGTGGGCTCAGCGCCAGAGAACCTTCTTATCTAGAACACAGTGAAATTCCAGACCCGTCGGAACTTGAAATCAACTAATCTAGCTTTCTGCCCCCGGACGGAACCCTGTCAGCACGCTGGCTGGCAGTCTGCAAGCCCAGATGTTTTACGTCCCCACTTCTGTTGACCTCAGGTCACTGACCTCTTTTGCTGACCCAGGACTCATGTTGCTCTTTAAAAAATACTTCCTTCTGAAATTAGCCAAAGAAACATATATGCATAACACATAGACGTAAACAACCTAACCTGCGGTGTGGTGGTAGCCAGCGGGGAAGGGGGTGCGTGCGAGGTGGAGGTGGCCACAGGGGGACATGGGCACAGAAGGAGACTTGGCTTGTGCAGTGGGCAGATAATGTTTTGTTGAGTCATGCACTTAAAACCTGTGTGGTTTTGCAAACCAACGTCACCCCAATAAATTCAATTAAAAATACTTTTCTCTTGTTGCTGGTTTTGGCTTCCGTTCAGTTCCTGTTGGAAAACTGAACACACCAAAGCTGGCCGGGCCCTGGCCCTTGGACATGGTCTGTCCCACGGCTTCCCTTTCACACGGCAAGCCGTCGAGGCAGAGCTGGGAGTGAGCTGCCCAGGGCCTCCCCGGCAGGGATTCACGGAGGGTCAGGTGCCAGGTCCCAGGACGCTGTCAGGTGTGTGTCATGGGCCATGTTCTTTCCCGGGGGTGCCGCACCTGCCGATCGATGTGCTGCTGTTCTAGTTCTAGAGAAGTGGCCTGCAGTAGTAACTCCCACCGCCCCTCCGGGGGAAAGCCTCGAGCGGTGCCCAGCGCACAGGGGGAGCGTGGGGGTTAAAAATCGGGCTCGAGGCCCTGGCTGGTTGGCTCAGCGGTAGAGCGTTGGCCTGGTGTGCGGGGGACCCAGGTTCGGTTCCCGGCCAGGGCACATAGGAGAAGCGCCCATTTGCTTCTCCACCCCCCCCCCTCCTTCCTCTCTGTCTCTCTCTTCCCCTCCCGCAGACAAGGCTCCAATGGAGCAAAGATGGCCTGGGTGCTGGGGATGGCTCCTTGGCCTCTGCCCCAGGCGCTAGAGTGGCTCTGGTCGCGGCAGAGCGACGCCCCGGAAGGGCAGAGCATCGCCCCCTGGTGGGCAGAGCGTCGCCCCCTGGTGGGCGTGCCGGGTGGATCCCGGTTGGGCGCATGCGGGAGTCTGTCTGACTGTCTCTCCCCATTTCCAGCTTCAGAAAAATACAAACAAACAAAAAAAAAAATCGGGCTCGACGGCTCCCTTGGACAAGTCTCCCAAATGTCTCTGAGCAGCTGCGGCTCATTTGTCCATGGGGGAGGGTAATCACTTCTCCCGCGGGGCTGCGGAGGGAATTAAAGGGGGTCTTGTGTACACAGAATGACACTTAGTAGGCACCAGGAGAGGCAGCCTCTTCTCCTCCTAGCCAGGGGCTTCCTGAGGATAATCGCAGGTTCTAGAACAACAGCAGCACGTGGCCTTCGCCCGGGTAACGTGAGACCACGGCCCAAGCAATTCTCTGGTTTCCTTTGGTCCAAAGGAAAAAGAAATTAAACCTCACAATTTTTTTTTTTTAACCTAAATTACACCTCAAACCCAGCCTTCACTCAAGGGCCTAAAACACCCTCAACAGAGGCCGAGGAGGGTGAGAAACAGCAAACAACAAACGAACAAAAGCAGGCGCACCGGATCTGGGAGACAGTAAGCAGAACTCGGAACCAAAAGAAAGAGGGACAGAACACGGAAAGGTCGCTGGACGGAAGGGAGAATGGATCTGGGCTACCTAAAAAGGGAGGAAGTGTAGAAAAGGGAAGCTGATTGGTAATGATGACACCTCCCCTTCCCCCCCAAAAAAGTTAAAAAAAATAATCGAGTGGGCTGGGAAAAGGAAGTGAGCTACGGGAAGTAGTGCTGGCCGGGCAGGGGGCGGGCGGGTGAGTGTTCAAAGCAGGTCCTACCAAATTCAGTGTGAAATGCACGTGCAGTCAAAGCTCGGCTCCTAGGTCCAGCTCAAACGCCCCCAGCTCGGCTCCACAGGGGAAGAGAGGGTGAGGAGGCTGGAGAACAGCCCGGGGGTGTTGTTCTGGCCAGCTTCTGCCCTGAGTTGGGCATTGCAGCCTCACTCGGCGTTGTCTGCATTCATTTCACCCTGGCACGCACCCTTCCTCTTGCAGCTCTGTTCTTAGGAAACCTAGCTGCGTAGGACACTGCAAAGGCTTAACCTCACTGGATTCTGGTGTCCTCAGAGGCCAGGAAAGCCAGTGTTCCTAAGCTGGAAGCCAATGAAACCTCCAACAGCCCGTTACCCTCCCCTAAAGGCAATCCCCAAGGACTGACCCTGCTCCCATCTGCTGACAGGAGGCCCCATCTTCCGTCTCATCTCCCAGTTCTGGATTCAAAATGAAAGGTCCCCACTCAGGCCCAGGCCTCCTAAAAAGGTTCCTTGATTCAGCCATTAAATTCAATGGGATAATTCAGTGAAGGAGAAGTTCTACCTGCCGTCAGATTTCTGGTGTGAGTGGTGTCCTCACGTGCTCCAGGGCTGTTATCTGACAAGGCTGGATTGGAACGGGCTCAAGCGCTCAGAGAGACTGCAAATCCCCTCCCCAACCATGTAAAACCCTGGGCCACCCCTCAGTCACACAGCCGAGGCAATTGCTGGGCCTTGACATTTGCACAGGAGGAAGAGCCGAAATTGCCCACACTGGCGTCCATCTCCTGATCAGACATGTTCCACAGCCGTGCTTTAAAGAGGGTGTCGAGACGAGCGGCTGTTTTTTCTAAGTTGTTTTCTCTCTGTGGAGAGATGCTGGGCCTGTGCTTGTTTCCTGGGCTCTGCTTTAGAAGGCTGATGTGTCTCTTCATTCACTTCCCTAGGCCTTTCCTTCCTTCATTCACCCAATCATCCACTCATTCATTCATTCAACACACTAGGGGCCCAGTAAGCTCTGAGTTCATGGGCCTCAGGCCACGATCAGAAAGGACACCTGTGTACCCGGTGAGCACTTGTGAGAACAAGGCCAGCTGCTGCCACCATTCACAGGGACTCTTTGGAATGAAGGTCTAGGATACAATATTAATCCTTCTAGAAATATTCCAGTGTATTTGCTCTGGGCCAGATCCCTACCTCCGTTGAACAGAGGCCCACAGAGATGAAAAGGACACCCACCACTCTTCTTTTAGGAACCCCTAGTCTTGGGATGGGGGAAGGGCTGTAATGCCAAGTTAGAAAAAAAATGCCGAGACCAGCCACACGTGGACCCAGGCTGCAGCCCTGCCACGTGCCAGCCATGTGGCCTTATGTAACTTGCTCTCCGATTGCCTCTACTCGCCCGAAAGGTAGAGTTGGTAATGCGTTTATGTGTTGGCTACCATTTATTGAGCATGTACAACACGCTGTTGTTATCGTGTTAGACTTTGAGGGTCTCGTTGAACACTGTTCCTCCATTCCTTCCCCTGTTCTCTGGTGCAGAACGGCTCATAGCAGAAGACTCCAACACGCTGAGAGAGCACCTACTATGTGCATAGCACTGTGCTGAGGCAGAGCAGTGGGAGACCGGGGCAGTTCTGGGGTCTTGACTGGTAATGCTGAGCCACAAGGGAGCTGAACCCTCACCCAAGTGGACCCTCTGGGTAGCAGGTAGGGGTCCCAACCTAGACGGATGCCCCCTGACCAGTCATTTTCTTGGGATAAGCAATGAAGCCAACAGTCAGCAAGATCATCCCTCCCATAGCACATCTGAGATCGCATTCCATCTTGAGGATAAATCGGCAGACTCTTGCTTCTGTCTTACGGAAGTCGTAGTCTGTGTGAACTCTCCCCCGTTCAGACGACTAAGCCCTTCGCGGCTGAGACTATGCCTGACTGATCTTTCCATGTGTCCCTGCCGTGCTCAGCCCTCACCTCGGGGGACTCCGTATGTGTTTGCTGAATGGATGTGGAACATCTCCAACTAGGACCATCCCTGACTTATTTGGCATCTTGGTGCCAGTTAGGGACAGTATCCCTGTGCATGTGGTGGCCCCGAGCCAGGGCTCCTAGTGGTGAAGGGCTGGACGTGAATGTCCTTGCCACTCTGTGTGGAGGCCAGTTATTTATGTCTAACCGTCTCCACCTGCCCCGGGCTCCTTTCCCAGCCTTCCCCTTCCTCTCATCACAAATATCCCTGGGCCCATTCAGGAAGGCAGTGAATTAAACACAGGACTTTCCCTTCAGAATTGCAGACAGGACTAAATAGATAATAATGTGGCGTGTTTAGCAATGAGCTGGCAAGCTTAGCAAAAGCCCAGTAAAGCTTGGCTTACTCTCTCTATCCCCACCAAAAAATAAATACATAAATAAAACAACCTTTACAGACCAAATTTTCACAATGCCTAGGGTGGGAGAGAAACACGAGAGTCCACAGGCAGCCTGGGTGGTTCCGAAGGCCCAAGTGCTTCTGCTTCCTCCCTTTGTGCAGTTATTAAATGCCTGCTGTATGCAACACACCGTGCCAGGTGTTCGCTTCAAAACAGCACAGTGGGCAGGAATGAGAGTGGATCCCAGTCTCCCAGGTAAGGAATGTGAGGCACAGAGGCCCACGGTCACTGGGCCAGAGAAGTTTGGCGTGGGATCAGAGGGGGATTACGGTCGGTTCAGGCCCCGGGATCAGAAAATATTGGGCTCCTTAAAAAAAAAAGAGACAAGGAAAATAAAAATACATGTTAACCATATTCTCAATATTATCTACTATTATTGTTAAAATTGCACATATGAAACCAAACTTGGTGTCATTAGAAAAAAGTGTCAAGTTGGGGTTTCATGGGGCCCTTCAGAAGTCGGGGCCCAGGGCACGCGCCCAGTGCGCCCGCCGTTCAATCCGCCTCTGCGTGGATGCAATCTCAGGAGAGACCAAGTCCACGGCCCTCACGCACGTCTCCCTCCTTGGTGACCCAGGGACACCTGCCCAGAGATCTGTAGCAGGTCCCTGTGTGTAAGGGACCGTGCCAAGAGTGGAGATCAAACCCACCTCATGCCGATCTGGCTAAATCAAGCCAATCAAAAAGCACGGAGTTCCTGGACTGCAGGACTGAGCACGGACTCTGGAAAAGCTGCAAAGTGATTTGTACTGACCTCGGCCTCCTCTCCAGGTCGGCATGCCAGCCCCTTTCACTGGGGAGGGAGGAGAGGGAGAGGGTAGCTTGCCCCAGGATCCCTAATTATGACCACCAAGGGCTTGACTACTTCCCTTCCTATTTGCATGTCTGAGAAGATACCTGTCTGCCACAAGCCACTGGCCCCAAGTGGCAATTTCTCTGTCTCCCCTTCTCCCAGCTTGTACCACTTGAAACCGACATTGGGGTGGTTCAAAAATGGCTGCATGTTAGCCATTTTATATGGAACCCTTTCTGAGAAAAAGGCACTGCAGCCTACAGCAGAGAAAGCAGAGACTTTCATTCCCTGGGGCCAACCCATCTCAGCCTGAGACAGTGGGGTCAGGGCCTCGGCCCGCCTGGTCCTGGCAGAGTCTGGTCAGCTGCGGAGGCTGGGAGGGCGCGGCAAAGCCCTGGCTGGGTGGACCCTCACCTTGGCAGAGACGCCCTCTGGGTGAAACCACATGAAAGGGAGTAGTGGGGTGCAGAAACTCCCTGGGTTAAAGAAGTGTGAGCTTTGCTTTTAGTTGTGGTGGGGAGGGCGGCAGTGACAGCCAGGAGGCGTGTCCCGAATACGGTTGGGGTTTCTGAGGTGCCTGTCTATGGAATCACAAGGAAGGTACCCCGGAGACCAGGGCGCAAGGACCGCTCTTGCAGCCTCTGGAGTGAATGAGGAGTGAGGCCAGGCTGAGGGGAGAGAGGGAACAGGACACTGCGCAGAAATGTTTTTTCTCTTTCCGCTTTCGTTCAGAAGGAAACAGGAAATAAGAGTGGGAAGGCCAGGTCAAGGTCAAGTGCGAGCCTGGTAATTATCGAGTTAATTAGCCACCAGGCCCAGTGCAGCAGGCTGAGCAAGTCCTCCATCTAAGATCAAGCAGCACTTTTACAGCCGCAAAGACCCCCGGTGATGGTGACCTCCCCAGGAGTGGTAGGGTGGCTGCCGCCCGGTTTGCTCAGAAGCAAGGGTTGGGGGGTTTCTGACAGGGGAGACTTTGCTTGCTGAAAGTGGAAAAGTTCTGGGCAAACCCAGCCAACACAGTCACCGTAGAGCATGTGACTCTTTCTTATTCCCTAAGGAAGAGTAGGACTCGCTGATTCTAAGAAGGAGAGGGGAAAAATGACTCCTGAGAACAAAGATGGGGGCTTCTGGGTGTGGGTCTGCTCGGGGCTCCGGGGAGTGTCTGAGACCTCGCTGTCCAGTCTCAGCTCCCGGGGAGCGTCTGAGGCCTCGCCGTCCAGTCTCAGCTCCCGGAGAGCGTCTGAGACCTCGCCGTCCAGTCTCAGCTCCCGGAGAGCGTCTGAGGCCTCGCCGTCCAGTCTCAGCTCCCGGAGAGCGTCTGAGACCCCGCCGTCCAGTCTCAGCTCCTGGGGAGCGTCTGAGACCCCGCCGTCCAGTCTCAGCTCCCTGGGAGCGTCTGAGGCCTCGCCGTCCAGTCTCAGCTCCCGGGGAGCGTCTGAGACCCCGCCGTCCAGTCTCAGCTCCCGGGGAGCGTCTGAGACCCCGCCGTCCAGTCTCAGCTCCCGGGGAGCGTCTGAGACCCCGCCGTCCAGTCTCAGCTCCCTGGGAGCGTCTGAGGCCTCGTGGTCCAGTCTCAGCTCCCGGGGAGCGTCTGAGGCCTCGCCCTCCAGTCTCAGCTCCCGGGGAGCGTCTGAGGCCTCGCCCTCCAGTCTCAGCTCCCGGGGAGCGTCTGAGGCCTCGCCCTCCAGTCTCAGCTCCCGGGGAGCGTCTGAGGCCTCGCCCTCCAGTCTCAGCTCCCGGGGAGCGTCTGAGGCCTCGCCCTCCAGTCTCAGCTCCCGGGGAGCGTCTGAGACCTCGCTCTCCAGTCTCAGCTCCGTGCAGGAGACAGTAGGGTCCAGAGGCCAAGGAGGTGGAATAAGGAAGGGGGTGGGCATTGCTTTAGGAAGTTGGGACTAGAAGTGTGAGTTACGGCCACACACACCCCTGTCCCACACCTCACCTCCCTACCCAAGGTGCCCTCTGCTGTGTCCTCATGCTGGTTAAGCTAGCTACCTTTGGAGAAACTTTTAAAAATTATAAGGAAAAAAGGTTTGTCTTGTGCTTCAAAAAGCTTAGATTCAAATGCTAGCTGGCCCACTGACCAGATAGCCTGGGACAAGTCCCTCTCGGTGGCCTGGCTTTCTCTTCTGTCAGTAAAGTCAATGACAGCCTTCTTCAGAGACAGTGTCTGAATGGGAATACAAGACAGGATGTGTGACCCTGGCAAATATATTGGTTAGGCACCCACCAACATTTGTTTCTTCCAGCCTGCCTATGTATGAAAACAGAATTCCCACTTTGCTTCCCTGAGAACTCACATTGGAGCCCTGGCTGGTTGGCTCAGTGGTAGAGTATCGGCCTGGCATGCAGGAGTCCTGGGTTCGATTCCCGGCCAGGGCACATAGGAGAAGCGCCCATCTGCTTCTCCACCCCTCCCCCTCTCCTTCCTCTCTGTCTCTCTCTTCCCCTCCCGCAGCCAAGGCTTCATTGGAGCAAAGTTGGCCCAGGCGCTGAGGATGGCTCCATGGCCTCTGCCTCAGGCACTAGAATGGCTCTGGTTACAACAGAGCGACGCCCCAGATGGGCAGAGCATCGCCCCCTGGTGGGCGTGCCGGGTGGATCCCGGTTGGGCGCATGCAGGAGTCTGTCTGACTGCCTTCCCGTTTCCAACTTCAGAAATACAAAAAACAAAAAACAACAAAAAAAGAACTCACATTAGGCCTTGTTTTTCTTCCTCACCCCAGGCCCCCACCATGACCACCGTCTTCCCTGAATCCGTTTCAGAAGAGTTTCAGTACGATGAGAGTGCGGAAGCCTGTTATGTAGGCGACATCGTGGCCTTCGGGACTACCTTCCTGTCCGTAGTGTACTCCCTTGTCTTTGCCTTCGGCCTGGTGGGAAATTTGCTGGTGGTGTTCGCCCTGATCCACAGCCGGAAGCCCAAGAGCATCACTGACATTTACCTCCTGAACCTGGCCTTATCCGACCTGCTCTTCGTAGCCACCTTGCCCCTCTGGATTCACTATCAGGTGAGGGAGCAAGGCTTTCACCATGCCACATGCAAACTCACTTCCGCCTTCTTCTACATCGGCTTTTTTGGAGGCATATTCTTCATCACCATCATCAGCGTTGACAGGTACCGGGCCATTGTCCTGGCTGCCAACTCCATGAACAACCGGACCGTGCAACACGGTGTCACTGTCAGCCTGGGTGTCTGGGCGGCAGCCATCTTGGTGGCAGCCCCCCAGTTCATGTTCACAAAACTCAGGGAAAACGAATGCTTTGGGGACTACCCTGAGATCCTGCAGGATGTCTGGCCTGTGCTCCGCAACCTGGAAGCAAATCTTCTTGGCTTTCTGCTTCCCCTGCTCATTATGAGTTATTGTTACTGCCGAATCATGCATACGCTGTTTTCGTGCAAGAACAACAAGAAAGCTAAAGCCATTAAACTGATCTTTCTGGTGGTCGTCATGTTTTACCTCTTCTGGACACCCTACAACGTGATGGTTTTCTTAGAGACGCTCAACCTCTACAACTTCTTTCCCAGTTGCGACGTGAAGCGGGGTCTGAAATTGGCCCTCAATGTGACCGAGACGATCGCATTTATCCACTGCTGTCTCAATCCCGTTATCTACGCGTTTGCTGGAGAGAAGTTCAGAAGATACCTTAACCACCTGTATAGGAAATGCGTGGCTGTCCTGTGCGGTGGGTCTGTTCCCGTTGCTCTCTCCTCTCTTGAATCGCAGAGGAGCAGGAGGGAGAGCGTCCTCAGCAGCAACGGCACTCACTACACCAGCGACGGAGATGCGTCCATGCTGGTCTGAAGAGAGCCCCGAAGCCTGGTCCCTGCAGAGAGCCTGGAGCTTCTGAGTCCGACGCTGAAAAAAATCAGGACACATTTTTCTGTTTG
Source organism: Saccopteryx bilineata (assembly GCF_036850765.1). Lineage (NCBI taxonomy): Eukaryota > Metazoa > Chordata > Mammalia > Chiroptera > Emballonuridae > Saccopteryx > Saccopteryx bilineata. Next base: position 13,185,057 of record NC_089499.1, read on the forward strand.
TTTCTTACATGCAAGAAATGATGGACCTGATGATGTTTGTTCCCCACCCACCCTCCAAAAACACAACCCATAGTGTTTTTTTGAGAGAACTGTGCTCAAAATTTGAATGATAAAGGGCAGGCATGTCACTTACTGCAAAAGTCATTTTTGTTTATAAGTGACAAAAGTTTGACTCAGGCTAACTTAGCTAAAAAGGGGGCGGTGAGTATTGTTCCCACTGCGCCCCCGGCAAGGGCGTGGCTGAGCTCTGAGAGTACAGGAAATCTGGCCAGTTCCCTCTTCCTCCCTCTGACCCTCAAATCTCTGAGTGGTGACAGAGCTCCCAGATGCACACAGCACAGCTTTGTCATCAGAAAGGGACAAAGACCCCTTCCTCCCTCTCTGGTCTCAAGGTCAGCATTTCCAAAGGGGTCTCTGATTGGTCAAGCTTGTATCAGAATGCCCATCCCTGGGTCAGGAGGTGGTATCCATGAAAATGGGGTAGATAAGATGTCAGTTTCCATTCCAATCTCATGGCTACAGGTTCAGGGAGACCTATTTCCAAGAAGCTGGAAGGGTGGCTGCTGCCTTGATCAGACAGAACAAGGGCTACCCACCAACTTCACCATGTGTCCTGCCTGCCTCCCCTCCAGTCCCGCCAGCCAGCCTCCTCCTGCAGGACTAGCCTCCTCCCCAGGAAGCCCCTTCTCTCACATCCCCAAACCTATAAAGGTTCCCCGCTGCCAACTACCTCATGTCCAAACTCAAATGCCAGGCCTTTGAGATCCTCCACCACATGACCCCACCAAGAGATCCCCCCTTGCCCTCCCCCTTTGCAAAGGACCCCACCCGCCCAGTTATTCTGGTTCCTTCTATGTGGCTTCATGCATTTCCTCCTGCTCCCGGGCCCAAGGGGAGAAAGAGAAAGAACGCTGGCCCACACCAAGAAGGACTTCTGTCCCAACTCTCTATCAGTTGTCCCCTGGGCAGCGTAGGGCCAAATGAGCTTCAGTTTCCTCATCTGTAAGATGGAGATGATGGCACTTTTCACATTGGTAGCATCATTTTCAGTATGAAGGACCCGCCACCACCGACTGTTTCAGGCCCCAACACTGTTGTCTGGTTCCCGGACTTCAGCTTGCCCTCCCCTACCTGGCCCTGTGCTTAAGCGGTGGTATTGGCAGAGCCTGGAGGAGCCCACAGGTCCGCTGCACGGAGTAGTCCAGACACAGAGAAGCCTGGTTCCCAGAGCAGCGCTCAGTGGGCTCTCCGGGATGTACAGACGGCTGGCCTTCCCTGACCCAGCCCAGCAGACCACCTTGAGCACTCCTTCCCAATCATCTTGTGGCAAACCCCTGACCATCTGGCGATAACCCCATCATTCATGCCACGGCCAACCTGGAGAGCCAGGGTCACAGGAGCGGCTTTCTTTTCTTTCTTTCTTTCTTTTTTTAAAATTTAAGTAAGAGGAGGGGAGTAGACCGATTACTGCATGCGCCCCAACCGGGATCCACTTGGTGATACGTGTCTGGGGCCAATGCTTGAAACCAAGGTATTTTTAGTGCCTAAGGCAGAGGTTCCATGGAGCCATCATCGACACCCAGGGCCAATGTGCTCATATCAACTGAGCCATGGCTGCAGGAGAGGATGAGAGAGAGAGAGAGAGGAAAAGGAGGAGAAGCAGGTAGTTGTTTCTGTGTGCCCTGACCGGGAATCAAACCTGGGACTTTTACATGCCAGGTTGATGCTCTACCATTGAGCCAACCAGCCAGGACTGTCAGTAAACATTTGGGAGGGTCTAAAACTAAAGCTTGAAAAACAACTGTCATGATGCTAAAGAAAATGTTGTTTATAATCCCACCATGCAGAAGTGTATTGTCATTTGCCCTTCCGGATCTTGTTCATATCCTCACGTGTTTAGAATTGCAAACATAATGTAGTTTTATAATCTGCTTTTTTTTCCTCTTAACACTAGGCCACACACCACTCTCTGTTTCTCTCTAGTTTTATGATGATCATTTTAGCAGCCTCTACCCAGTCTGTACTCATTAAAGGCATCTGGCTCATTGCTGTATTTCTCACACCTCCTCGGTGAATCATGTCCCATCAAGATCATGTACTGCAATTTACTCACCATTACTCTGTTAATCAACCTTCCGCTCACTTCCAATATTAACCAAATACATACATGTGTGACTTCCCCTCTCCTCTTCGGTTATTTCTTTTGGATAAATTCCACACAACGGGGATAACTGGATCAAAGGGCATGGGAACATTTAACTGCTGACACATACAGGTGAAAGCAATATATCACAAAACCTGTATTAAACAGATAGTCTATGCAACATGTGAGCTCAGGTCCAGAGCTGTTCCAAAGACAAGTGAGACTGGGCCCCAGCCCTCGATGCCTAAGCAGTGCTTCCCGTTAGAATGCAGGATAGAAAAGTGAATAAAGTATCATTTGCATTAATTGGTAACATAAGGGCAGTGACTTCTGGCCTGAGTGTGTAAGGGGCTCTCCTGGCAAAAAGGAAGGGATGACATTGCAGGGCAAGTGACTGGCGTATATAAAGGAGATGGGTGAGAACAGGGGGGATCTTAAGAAAAAAGTGTGTGCACATCAAAAGCCGTTGGGAGCGGTGTGGGCGGTAGGAACCTTCTGGAGCGTTGGCTCAAACAACCAGTGGAGGGGACTGTTCTCCGATGTTCACAAGGTTGCTTCATTATTACCTGCTGTTGAATCATGAAACCTCCATGAAATGTTAACTTACCTCTGGACTCCCAAGAAGAGAGAGAGAAAAAATTCTTTTGGCTTGAGCAAGAAAAGTCAAGGGACAAACGCTTTCGTTCCCGGAAGAAAATGTGTATGATAAACATCCATGTCTTCATTTTGCTGAGTAAGACAGATTAAGGAGAAAACAGGGCAGCTTGTTTAGAAACAAGACGCTCACTAGCGAGGATGCCAGTGTCTGAACGAAGGAAGGTGCGTTTGAAAAGCGCAGCTGCTCCTGGGAACAGCGAGGTCAGACCCACTGCTGCTTCTGCCCTGAGGCTTCCCGAAGCAGAGGGGAACACGGACCTCCAAGACGAAGACCTGCAACCTAGTCCCAGCACAGTGACTCTGTTGTCTTTCACCAGTTCCTTAACGTCGCTGAGGCTCGGTTTTGTCATCTGGAAAATAAGGATAAATGTAGTGCCCACCTGCCAGGATTATGACGAGGTTTTACCTCCACAGAGCTCACAGCACAGGTCTGGCCAAGCAAGCTCAGATGGATGGTGGCAACTACTTTGATTCTTTTTCTTCTTATTATTAAATGGAACCTTCCCTGGTAAGAAAACTCATACTAGCTTGTCTTTGCCTTCCTGCTTTTCTTAGTCCCAGAAACACAAAATTTGGGGTGAGTCAGAGAGATTTGGTTTCAAATCTACATTTTGCAAGTAAGGAAAAGGAGGCTCAGAGAGGGCCAAAGGCTGGCCCAAAGTCACACAGCAGATTCATGAAACAAGTAGATACTTTGACTGTCAGTCTACTGACGCCTTCCTCACCTTGGTAAAAATACAGATCAGTCCTATGGTGACTATAGTTAATAATATTATATTGTGTATTTGAAAGTTACCGATTGAATGAATTTATTATTATTTTTTTAACAGAGAAAGAGTCAGAGAGAGGGATAGGCAGGGACAGACAGACAGGAACAGAGAGAGATGAAAAGCATCAATCATCAGTTTTTCGTTGCAAGACTTTCGTTGTTCATTGATTGCTTTCTCATATGTGCCTTGACCATGGGCCTTCAGCAGACCGAGTAACCCCTTGCTCGAGCCAGCAACCTTGGGCTCAAGCTGGTGAGCCTTGCTCAAACCAGATGAGTCCACGCTCAAGCTGGCGACCTCGGGGTCTTGAACCTGGGTCCTCTGTATCCCAGTCCGACATTCTATCCACTGTGCCACCACCTGGTCAGTTCCGAGTGAATGAATTTTATAAGTTCTTGCCACACACACAAAAAAAGTAATGACGTGAAGTGATAGGTGTGTTAGCTAACCTCACTGTGGGTGATCATTTTACAATATACATACATACAAAATCAGTACATTATACACCTTTTAATATTAATATTTCTTTTTTATTTTTATTGAATTTATTGGGGGAACATTGGTTAATACAAGTATGTAGGTTTTAGGTGTACAATTCTATAATACATACATCATCTACATCACCTACATGTTGCACTGTGTGTTCACCTCCCCAAGTCAAGTCTCCTTCCGTCACCATTTATTCCCTTCTACTCTCTCCTGTCTCCCTCCACCCACCCCTCTTTCCTTCTGGGAATCCCCATACTGTTGTCTGTGCCTATAAGGTTCTTTTTTTCTTTGCTCATCCCCTTCACTTTAATCTTATACCTTGTCATATGTCACTTATATCTCGGGAAAGGGGGGGGGGAACGGGACGGAGAACATGGGTAGGCAGTGACAATTCCCCAGAAAGGAGGTCTGCAGGCAGATGACTTTGGCAGGCAGGGGAGGCCTGCCTGCTGGAATTCTGGGTTTAACAGGATCAGTCTACTCAGCGGAGACAGGTGCAGCCCGGGTGGTTCAACCTCTGGCAACAGCTGTTCTGTGACATCAGCAGTCTCTCTAATGAAAGATGGTCAACAGGCCCAGCAGCAAAGGATACCAGGAGTCCCAGAAGCAGGTGCTATCATTGGCCTGAAGCGGAATGTGGTTGGATGGACAGAGCCTTAGGCCAGAGGGGGTGCTGTTGGGGAGATGGCACATTCTGGGGTTGCCCTGGCACTTGGAGGAAATACCAAATCTTTTCCAAAGCATCCCATTCACTTTAGGCTTCTTCTGTGCTCATTAAATGACCATCTAAGGGAGATGTCAGCCTCACAGGGGCTTTACCACCAAGAAAGATAGAGAATACATGCTTTGGGTTCCTGGGAAAGAGCCCATCACCCCTTAAAATGCACCGCACCTGGAGTGTGTCTAGGATCCAGTGGGCTATCCATCATCTCTCTGAGATGCTGCCCCTGAGCACCCAGGGGGAGATTCACCTCTGGCCCCACAGGCCACCAACTATACCCGGGACCATGGAAACCTGACTCTGAGAGGTCCACCTGGGGTACCACCTGGCCCCTAGATGGTGTCCCATTAGCGCCCTCAAATTTGGGCAGTGTGTCCCAACTCACAAGCTGACTTTCTTCTCCACCTGTGCCCCACTCTTCTGGCCCATGGGGACCATTTCAGTTTCAACACAACTTGTAATACTGTTGGCTTAACTCGCTGAGCTAGCAACCCCATTTTGAGCTACCCAGAAGTAGTAGTATCTGAGAGCGAGCGAGAGAAGTAGGTCTTAGCCGATGAAGAAACATCCGGTTTCTCTTCACGATGCCCTCCATCCAGAGGGGGGCCAAGTTGTTTTCTCAGAGACACCGGGTCGTGTTTCCATTTTTGTTGTACCAGGCACGTTGTGAGGCAACAGCCAGAGTTCCTCCACACCCTAGACAGCCCTCGAAACCACAAAACAGGCCGGGCAGGAAAATTTCTCTTTTACCCCATAGTTCCTCATTTATTCACATAGAGACAAAAATAAATTTTTAGCCCTGGCCGGTTGGCTCAGCGGTAGAGCGTCGGCCTGGCGTGTGGGGGACCCGGGTTCGATTCCCAGCCAGGGCACACAGGAGAAGCGCCCATTTGCTTCTCCACCCCCCCCTCCTTCCTCTCTGTCTCTCTCTTCCTCTCCCGCAGCCAAGGCTTCATTGGAGCAAAGATGGCCTGGGCGCTGGGGATGGCTCCTTGGCCTCTGCCCCAGGCGCTAGAGTGGCTCTGGTCGTGGCAGAGCGAGGCCCTGGAGGGGCAGAGCATCGCCCCCTGGTGGGCAGAGCATCGCCCCGGTGGGCGCGCCGGGTGGATCCTGGTCGGGCGCATGTGGGAGTCTGTCTGACTGTCTCTCCCAGTTTCCAGCTTCAGAAAAATACAAAAATAAAATAAAATAAAAAAATAAATAAATTTTTATTTGCATTTCTTTGAATACTAAGTAAGATTTTTGGGTTTTCATTGTGTTTGTCTTATAGTCTTAATATCTTTTTTTTCTGATTACAAAAGAGATGCACAGTCATAGAAAATACAAAAAAAATAAAAATAAATCCATAAAAATTTTACATTACACAATATTCTATCTCCCAGAGAGAACCATTGTTTAACATTGAGATTTTCTGCCCCGTCTTTCTCTGCTGATAGACTTTTTTAAAAATTTGAGATCATAACTTACATAGAGTTTTTATATCTTGTTTTGTTCGCTTAACATAACGGCGTGAACATTTTTCCATGTTGAACTCAAACGTGATTTTTAATGGTCGGACAGGAGCCCACGCGGACTCCTTCTAGGCGCGCCCCGATGAATGGACTCCCAGTTTTTTACTTTATGCATCCAAGAGTGCTGAGCGTAAATCTTTGTGTAAGAATTACTAGAGCAGCGGATTTGAGCATCTGTGTGTCTCTTGCTCGCTACTGCAAAGTTACTTTTCAGAAAGATAACGCCGAGTTGCTGACACTCCAAGAACCCTAATCTGTGACAGCACCCCCCCCCCACCTTCCCAGTCTTCTTGGTCAGGATATTGTGGGCTTTTTTTATCCTACGAAATACTGGCTACTGAATGCAAGAGATAAAGAGGGGGGAAAAAACAAAACAAAACAAAAGAAGTTTTCCGTTCTGGCAGAGAGAGAAGAAAAAGTAAAGGGATTTTTGAAAATGACCGATAAGATCACGAAAGAGGTTATTTGAAGGAACAGACCTCAGTAAAGGGACAAAGAAGAGGCCATCTGAGCCGTACAAAACCTGGGGGGAGGGGGTCCTGGGAGGCTTTGTTTAACGGGGACAGTGTCGGTTGTGCCAGATGAAGAGAGTTATGGAGATGGATGGTGGTGATGGGTGCACAATAATATGAATGTACTTAATATCACCAAATTATACATTTAAAAATGGTCAAGCCTAAGCACAGTAGATAGAGCGTCTGACTGGGATGCAGAGGACCCAGGTTTGAAACCCTAAGGTTGCCGGCTTGAGCTTGAGGTTCCTGGCTTGAACCCAAGGTCACTGGCTTGAGGAAAGGGTCACTCACTCTGCTGTAGTCCCCCAGTCAGGCACATATGAGAAAGCAATCCATGAACAACTAAGGAGCTGCGACAAAGAATTGATGCTTCTCATCTCTCTCCCTTCCTGTCTGTCTGTCCCTATCTGTCCCTCTTCTCTGCCTCTCTCTCTGTCCCTATCATACACACACACACAAAAATGGTTAAGATAATAAATTTTATGTTGTGTGTATTTTACCACAATAAAAAAACAAAAACAAAATCTAGGACGAGAAGGCGACGGTGACGCTGTCTCTGGGGAGGGTGTCTTAGAGGGAGACGTAGAGATGAACCGGGCGCCCGCAAAGACCTCGCGCAATTTGGGTGTTTTAAAGAAACTTGCTACTGTACAAAATGTAAGCAATCTGCAAAAGGCAACAAAGAGAGAACTGATTCACGACCTAGCCCAGTTGGTTGAGGAGAGCCGGCTTTCAGTGCGGCCTCTGCCCTCCCTCTGGATACACGCGGCTCCAGCCATCTCGGCATAACGTAGGGCTCAGAACCTGCAAAATGAAAGGGGAAGGAAAAAAAAACATAAGCAACTTTATTTACATCTCTAGTAAATTCTCTCTGGGTTGCATTTTACAAATTATCTATACATTATATGAAAGTCGATTTATTAGAAATCCAAACCATAGTGATTATGGACACCTTGTACCTTGGGTTTTTGCTCGCAGAAGGGATGCTCCAGTCAGCAGGAGAACTCCATTAGAACCAATTCTAAGGACTCCTGGGCATATGCAGGTCACCTCATCCGGGGGCAAGAGGTTGGCCAACTGCCAAGCTGGGAAGTCTCATATCAAAAGGCCAGTTGACACTCCCATCAGGAATGGATACGGGCCCATTTCAAAGCACATTATTTCACTGAGAAATAGAAGGAACCAGAGAAGAATTTCCACAGGTTCCCACCACTGTGTCTTCCCACCTACCTACAGCTGTGCCTGCACACTTCAGGTCTCATGAAAGAATGGTTCCTACTCTTGTCCAAAGCCGAGCCTCCACCGGCACTAGATCCCGCCCCTCCTGCCTCCTAAGATTGTCTTCCTGCACTTGTCCCCTCTCTTCTGCACAGTTCTCCTCTCTGCTGGACCATTCTCGGTTGACATACCAGCAGGCCAGAATACTCCCTGCTTTGAGAACCTTCCTCTTGCCCCCAGATCACCTCCAGCTCTTGTCCCATGTCACCCCTCCATTCAGAAACACCCAAAAGAGTCATCTCCAGGTCTTGGCCTCCATTCTTGGTTGGACTTTCTTCTCACCGTTCCCTCAGATAAACTCTGTCTAAGTCACCAACGCTCTCTCTGTGGCTAGGCACCATGGTCCGTAGTCAGGCCCACCTCTTGGACCTATCAGCAGATAATGACAAAGATGACAGCTTCTTCCTCCACTTGGCTCTGGAGGCATCATTCTCTTTCTCCCAGTTCTCTGACCACTTCCCTGGCTGTTCCTCCACCACCACTTCCTTCACTGGTTCCTTTCTACCTCCTTGATCTCAAACCATTGAGAGCCCCCAGGTTAGGTCCCCAGTTCTTGTCTCGCCTCTATCTACACTCACTCACCTGGAGAGCTCAGCCAGTCCCAAAGCTTTAATCATCATCTCTCCACACTGACAGCATGCAAACATTTTTTTCCTGCCCACAATTGCTTTCAAGTCCAGGTGTGTATATTCAATTCCCTAACAATTCCCCTGGGTTAGACAAGGGGAATTGTCTACTACTACTGCCACCACGGTCCCCCAGCGCATGACCATCTCTCCACACTCCTCTCTCTGCTCCCACGCCACTGTCCATTCCTTGCACTGCCCTCAGTGGGTCTTCCTTTTCTCAAGTAGGATCATATCACTTCTTCACTCCAAGCCACCCAGCGGCTCTCACCTTCCTCAGAATGAACCCACACTTTCTATTTGGATCTACAAGGTCTTACATGATTCAGCCCTTGCCTCCTTTCTCAGGCTCATATCCCAAGACTTCCTCCCACACTTCATTTAGCTGCATAGGACTCTTAGCCTATTTCTAAAACCATCTGAGCTCTTCCCTACCACAGGCCATTTGCACCTTTGCTTGGGAGCCTATTTTACCAGCTCTATGCATGGCTCACCCAATAGCTTCACTCAGTCTCTGCTTCAATGTCACCTCTGCAGATAGGCCTTTACAAACCACCCCATCTAAAATAACAGACCTCAGCCCTGGCAAGGTAGCTCAGTCAGTTAGAGCCGTCACCCTGATATACCAAGCTTGTGGGTTCAATCCCTGGTCAGGGCACATATAAGAATCAACCAATGGCCTGACCAAGCCGTGGCACAGTGGATGGAGCGTCAGACTGGGATGCAGAAGGACCCAGGTTCGAGACCCCAAGGTCACCAGCTTGAGCACGGGCTCATCTGGTTTGAGCAAAAGCTCACCAGCTTGGACCCAAGGTCGCTGGCTCCAGCAAGGGGTTATTCAGTCTGCTGAAGGCCCGTGGTCAAGGCACATATGAGAAAGCAATCAATGAACAACTAAGGTGTAGCAATGCGCAACGAAAAACTAATGATTGATGCTTCTCATTTCTCCGTTCCTATCTGTCTGTCCCTGTCTATCCCTCTCTCTGACTCTGTCTCTGTAAAAAAAATAATTAATAAATAAAATTTAAAAAAAAAGAATCAACCAATGAATGTATAAATAAGTGGAACAACAAATCAGTGTTTCTTTCTCTCTTTCACTCCTGCCCCTCTCTCTCTACAATCAATCAATAAAAAATTTTAAATAATAATAAATAAATAAGTAAAATAATAGACCTCACCACCACTGTTTCTCCCTGTTTCTGGCTATTTTCTTACTCTTTCACTCCCTGACATTATATTATATGCTTGTCTTTTTCTTTCTTTCTTTCTTTCTTTCTTTCTTTCTTTCTTTCTTTCTTTGTGTGTGTGTTATTTTCTGAAGTGAGAAGCAGGGAGGCAGAGAGACAGACTCTCACATGTGCTTGACCAGGATCCACCTGGCATGCCCACCAGGGGACGATGCTCTGCCCATTGAAACTGGAGCCATTCCAGCACCTGAGGTAGAGGCTATGGAGCCATCCTCAGCACCTGGGCCAACTTTGCTCCAATGGAGCCTTGGCTGTGGGAAGGGAAGAGAGAGACAGAGAGGAAGGAGAGGGGGAAGGGTGGAGAAGCAGATGGGCGCTTCTCCTGTGTGCCCTGGCTGGGAATCGAACCCCGGACTCCTGCACGCCAGGCCGACACTCTACCACTGAGCCAACTGGCCAGGGCCTATACTTGTCTTTTTCTTATTTATCTTCCATATAGGCATGGAAGGACCAGGCTCACAGTGGCTCATGTGCTGCCTGACACATAGTAGGAACTCTACAAACATTGACTGAGTGAGTTCATGTACATTTTTGTGTGAACTGCCTCTTGGTGTCTTTGGCACATGCTTATTGTTGGACACTAAAACTGATTGTAAGAGCTCATTATAGAGGAAATATTATAACTTTTTATCTGTCATATGTGCAACAAATATTTTTTCCTGCCGTCATTTACTAGTTATCTGTTTCAGACGGCAAAACTCACGGTGGCTTCCCCTTTAAAATGGCCCCACCTTGTGATAAATGCAGAGCCCTCCCCAACTCTGTCAGGCCGTCCTCAGCCCCAGTCTGTGGCGTTATGGAGAGCCTTTGCACCTTTTCCTGTGTGTTTATCAGCATTTTAATGAAATATTGAAAGGAGCTGCCCAGAGGCTGCTAGCCAGATGCTGTTCAAACCTAAAAGTAGGGAAAACGGCTCTTAGTTACATATTTATCAGGGTTGTTAACGTGACTAGATCCAAGGCAGCAGAAATTACAGCGCTGGGAGTCAAAGTGCAAGGAGGTGCATGCGGGCGGGCGGGGAAACGGTCGGTCGGCAGCGGATTTGGGGCACTTGTCACACTGATGAGCGTGTAGCTGAGGGAGCTGCTTCTGTGCAGAGATCTGGGCCCGCTGGTGGGAAAGGCGTGAGGAGGAGAAGCAGGAGGCGTCTGGGCCCAGCCCTTCCTGGGGCCTTGCCAGACCCTGCGAGGAGCAAGTCCGTGTCCTCAGATCGAACAAGGCTGTGGCTGTTTGGAGCTGCAGAGGGTACCATAGACAGCTCCCAGGCAGGGGACAGCTCACGACTGGGGGTGACATCAGAGAGCATAGACTTGTCCCTGACACCTGTGTGTTGCCCCCTGTGACCCCAAAAATTCTTTAAAAGTTGTCATTCTCACCCAGGGGAGCCCAGGGCCCCAGGCAACTGAGGGTTGGTGTTTCCTGGACCTCATCTGTACCTTGGGGCATCGGGGCTATAATAGCCAAGTGACAGTGGGTTCATCTCTGAACTTGTCTCAGATTCAGCGCCATGTGTGACATGGTGCTAAGAGCAGCATGGTGGTTAAGCAGCGTGTTCAAGTCTCAGCTCTGCCACTTGCTGAATGCAAAACTTGAAGCCATTCACTTTATCTCTCTGTGCCTAGGTTTTCTCGGGTGGAAACTACACCTAACTGGTACTGGGTGTGAGGGCTTCTGCTACTTCTGCTCATCAGAGATGCAGCTGCCAAGACGGGAAGTGATTAGACACTCCAGCGACGTGTCAGAATAAACACCCTTGAGGAAAATGGCAGGAGGGCTGGGAGAGCCTTCAGACCACCATGCAGACATGGTGCTGGAGAGAGGGAAGGACAGTTTTGGCAAGGCCACGAGGGTGTCACAGAGCCAAAGTCACTGCCAGAGCAATCCCATGTCTCCTGGGAACGGACCTGCCCCAGCGATCCCGCACTTGTCCCTGGAGGGGGAGCCCCGTCCGTCCGTCCGAGCACAGCGGTCAGCTGCTCCCCAGTTGCAGGTCTGAGGTGCCTTCTCCTGCCACCGCAGCTGTGAGAAGACCTTAAAGAATTGCCCAGTTCGGGAAGAAGTGCTTGCCACCGACCTGGATTGATACTGAGTCTCCACAAACATGGTCTCCAATGCCCTGCCCTCTGGGTCCACCTTCTTTATTCCCATCTCCCATGATATTCTTAATGCCTCTTCTTTTATTTCCTTTTCCCTTCTTCTTCTTTCTTTTTCCCTTCTCTTTAGAGTCCCTTCCCAGACTTGCCACAAGCCCCAGCCAGAAAGGCAGCAGGTGGATGGGGTGGGGCTTGACTTGCTGATGGGCGTAGGGAAGTCTCGGAGCCACTGCTCACGCGCCACCTGCTCCTCCGCTGGTCCCTTGGGGCAGGTGGCCCACACAGGAGGACGCCTCCAGGACTGTGCCGCGCTCCCTGCTTACAGGACTTGCACCTGGGCCTCTCAAGTAGCGTGTTTCCCACAGGGAGGCCTTGTCAGTCAGTATCCAGCTACACCTGCCAGCCCTGCAGCCGAGTGGGGGAGAAGCTGGGAGCTGTCCTTGCCCCCACCCGCCTCCCTGCATGGTGGTCTATTTCGGTTCCCATGTAGCCACCAGTGCGGTGGAGTGCCGTCAGTTCCACTGTCAGAGGGAAGCCGGAGAAGCCCATACTTCTCCTTTGGGGTGAGTTGCAAAATTCTTCCTCTATCCCCAGCATTGTAAATCCTGTTTTTGCTTTCACAGCTATGTGCAAAATTCCAAAGAGCATCTTTCTAAAACTGGGGTCGGGGGAACCACAACCTACCCTGAAACGAATTTCCAAGGCCCTCGGAGGAGAGGACTAGGCTATCTCAGCGGTCCCCTCTGTGCTTGATGGGACAACAGAGGCACCATGCAGCACTCTGAGGGACAAGCCTACTCCCATCCTTGTGTTGCAAATTCAAGTTCAAATTCAAGGAATCTAGCCAGGTTGAGTAGCCTGGGAATGAGACATACCCGGAAGGGAAATGCCAGCCTCCCAGTACAAACTGACTCAAAGGAGGCAGCTACTGTTTGTGTATGTCTGTTGCCCAGAGACCTGAGCTAGGTAAAAGTGCCAAGGGTGTCTGCCGCCCTCCAAAGGCCCTGGCCTGATCGGCACCCAACCCCAGGGCAGCCTCCAAAGTCTGAGAAAATACTCACACTGTCCTTCCGAGTCAGGGTCACACCACCGTGCTGGTTGTTACCTGCAAGGGGCTGATAAAGAGGTTTCAGGCCTGGCCAGGTGGTGGCGCAGTGGGCAGAGCGTCGGCCTGGGATACTGAGGACCCAGGCTCAGAACCCCAAGGTCGCTGGCTTGAGCATACTCTCATCCAGCTAGAGTGCAGGCTCACTGGCTTGAGCACAGGGTCACCAGCTTGAGCGTGGGATCATAGACATGACCCCACGGTCGCTGGCTTGAGCCCAAAGGTCTCTGGCTTGAGCCCAAGGTCACTGGCTTGAGCACAAGGTCACTGACTTGAACAAGGGGTTACTCGCTCTGCTGCAGCCTACCAGTCAAGACACATACGAGGAAGCAATCAATGAACAACTAAGGTGCTGCAATGAAGAATTGATGCTTCTCGTCTCTCTCCCTTCCTGTCTGTCTCTCTCAGGGTATGACTCCAAGCTGCCAGGCAGGTGCCTGGTCTTCCCCTGAGCTCATGCCCTCCCTCCCCAAGAGTTTCTGTGACTGCTGCCTGCCCCGGCCCCCCTGGACAGGGAGCCTCTCTGGCCGGGCTGACTTGCTGCCCACTGTGGGTGCTCTCCCCCTGCCGTTGATGGGGGTGTGTAGCAAAGAGCTGGGAAAGCGCCCAGGTTTTCAGGAGGAGCAGGTTCAGGGACATATTCCCAGTGGAAAGGCTGGCTCTCTAGAGCATACTGGCTGACCCATCCGCCACCCAGAACTGAATTTGATGGTCTCATTTCATTCCTCACAAACGCTCTCCCGTTGCACAGACTGGGGTTGGTTTCCTGAAAAGCTGTCCTTGCGGGTACGTCATCTGGCATGGTCCAGTCGTAAGGGTGGCCACCAGGGTTAACCTAGTGCAGTGTTTCCCAATGTGGGGCCCACGCCCCACAGGGGGGCAATTCGATAGTTAAGGGGGGCAATTTGAAAATGGACTCCACACGACTCTAACTCTTTCGCCCCGTGCCATTTAAATGCAATGCTAGATATCGGTGCCAAATTTAACAAAAAATGCAATTCTTAAATATTGTCAATCATTTGAATATTCTATCGGCTGATTTAAAAGAAAGATTTTCTGATTCCCAACAAATTGATTTTGTTCTGATTTAAAACAAATTGATTTCCTAACATGGATGATGCAGCCAATGTTAGTGGATTTGTCTGATATATCAAATATGCAGTATCAAGAAGAACTCGCAGAATTGCAAAATGATGAGTCAGTTAAAGCTTTATTTAATATCAAAAGAGCGATGGCATGGCTTTGTGAGGAAACAGAAATCAAATACCCAAATTCAACCAAATGTGCAAGAAAACTATTGCTACCGTTTCCATCTTCATTTTTAGCTGAATGTGGATTTAGTGCTGTAAATGACTTACTGGTAAAAAAAGAAATCGGCTGGATATAACACAACGTGGAGACTTGAGACTAAAGCTAACCAAATTGGAACCTAATATAAAATCTCTGTGCAGCAAGCATCAAGCGCAAGGATCACACTAAATTAAAATAATAAATTAATATAGAAAAATCTGTATTAAAATTATTTGGAATTTAAATTTCTGTTTTTCATTATATGTTTTGAAATTTTACTTACTGTGTTTTGTTAACAATTTCATAGTGATTTCTTTCTAGAACCTATCATTTATGTTTATTAAGTGAACAAATCAAATTTTTAATGTTAAAAATTATGTATGTTACATAGGGGGGGACATAAAAATTTTAGAAAGGTTAAGGTGGGGCATGGCACAAAAAAGGTTGGGAAACACTGACCTAGCGCATGTCCTGCCTGGCGTGTGGAAGGTCAACACGCATTTGGGCTGGCCCCTCCTCCAGACCAAACCACCTGCCGGGTGCCTTTTACTGTAATTCCTCCCCAAGACCACATCGGAAGGGCAATAGGTTCAGGAGCCCCAGACGGACACTCCTGGGCACATCCAGCTCTTTTACCTGCCGGCTATGAGCCGGGCCAGCTCTCAACAGACGGGACTCAGCTTCTTCCTCTGTAAAATGAGGGTGACAAGAACAGCTCCCCTCTAGCGCTGTAAGAATTCAGTGGATTACTCTTTGTGAAGTTCTCAGACCTGAACCCAGCACGTGGCCAGCTTCCCATGAATATGAGGTTTGAGGCTGGTGGTTGTCATTATTAGATAAGTCACATCAGCTGAAAGTAGCCAGGCCAGGATTGAGTGCAACACCAGGTTATTACTCAGTCACACTTTTTTCCACGACGCCAGTTTCAATTTAGAAACTTCCATTCCTTAAAGTTCAAATGTAAGCATTGGGAACCGAAAGGAGAGGTCACCTCCTCTCTCGTGTCACTAGCGTGTGACCGGATGTTTTTAAGTTATGGTAGCCTTCCCTGTCGGCCCACTGGTTGGTGTTGTCTGGGAACCACCAAACTGAAAGCACCCAGCTCGCTCCTCTTGGACAAGAACTATTGTTCTGTCTACCGGAATACGGAGAGAAGGACTAGGGAAATTCCCCTCACAATTTTTTCATCTTCAGATTTGGAAAAAAACTAAGTGAATGGTTTCAAGTAGTCTAAAAATCGACCCCGGGAACTAAATTCAGAATTAAGCCCAAGAACATTTCTTTCATTTACTTCCCCAACTGATTATTTAAAACAACTAAAGCCAAGAAGTTAAATAAGTATCACAATAAACACCATATAACAACCTTGATCTGGATTCACCAATTTTAACATTCTGCCACATTTGTTTGGTGTCGTTTATGGAGACAGGGTGGACAGATGGATAGAAGGAAAGAGAGAGAGAATGGGGTTTTTTTTGGCTGAACCATTTGAGAACAAGTTAACAGACATCTTGATATTTAACTCCGAATCACATCACAAGTCTCTTCCAAGAAGAAGGACTCTTCCCACATAACCACAAGATCATTACCACACACACAAGAAATTTAACATCGATTCAATCATTCCATTTAATATACAGTTCATAGTCAAAGTTTCTCCCATTGTCCCCAAATTTTTTTACAGCCTAAAAACAAACAAACAAACAAACAAAACCAGGATGCAATCAAGATTCAGCACTGCATTTGCAGCTGATTGTCATGTGCCGTTAGTCACTATGTTTGATCAATAGCAGGTATTGGCAAACTTTCTCTGTGAAGGGCCGGAGAGGTCTCTGTTTCAACAACTCTGTTGTCGTAGCAAGAAAGCAACCACAAACAATATGTAAACAAGTGGGTGTGGATGTGTCTCAATAAAACTTTATTTACAAACACAAGAGGTGGGCCAGATTGGACCCATGAACTATGTAGTTTGCCAGCCCCTGATCTAAGGCATTCTCCCAACCTCATTTTTTTTTCTTTTTTGCCTTTCAAGTCATTGACATTTTTTTTTTTTTTCCTGAAGCTGGAAACGGGGAGAGACAGTCAGACAGACTCCGGCATGCGCCCGACCGGGATCCACCTGGCACGCCCACCAGGGGGCGACGCTCTGCCCACCAGGGGGCAATGCTCTGCCCCTCCAGGGCGTCGCTCTGTTGCGACCAGAGCCACTCTAGCCCCTGGGGCAGAGGCCAAGGAGCCATCCCCAGCGCCCGGGCCATCTTTGCTCCAATGGAGCCTCGGCTGCGGGAGGGGAAGAGAGAGACAGAGAGGAAGGAGAGGGGGAGGGGTGGAGAAGCAGATGGGCGCTTCTCCTGTGTGCCCTGGCCGGGAATCGCACCCGGGACTTCCACACGCCAGGCCGACGCTCTACCACTGAGCCAACCGGCCAGGGCCTCATTGAAATTTTTGATGAGACCAGGCCAACTGTCTTGAAGAATATCCTATAGGCTAGGTTTGTTTCATTGCTGGACAAAACTGCAAGGTAGACAGAGCTACGGACTGCACATTGCATCACACCAGGAGGCGTAGGTCCGTTTCTCCCGTTCTTGGTTTGATCTCTTGGTTAAGGTAGCATCTGTCAGACATTTCTGTTGTAAAGAGACTTCCTCCCTTTGTAATTAAAAAGTAATTAAAGTAATTAATAAGTAAAAAACCTCCAGATCAAATGAATATGTTGTTCCCCTCAAACCTTTCACCTAACGGTTTTAGCATTGATATCCATGCATTGGTCACCCTTACCTGGATCAGTTATTGCACTGACATTTATAAAACAGTGATGCTTTAACTCTCTCATCGCTTCTGTATTTGTTAGCTGGCATTGTGGAGGACGCTGTGCTGTGCTTCCCTGGTCCCCTTCAGGACTAGGCACTCATTTCTCTAGTGGCTCAGTATGTTGCCTGTTAAGGGTCCTCAGCTGAGGTCCTGCTCAGGAAATACCCTGAGTGGAAAAAAACTGCCTTCCCCAAGGTTATGGTCACTCCCAGGACAGCTCTCCGACTATGTAGTGGGAGGGAGTACAAAGGCCCAGGCCTCTCGTCCCAACTTGGGACAACTCTGGTGGGTCATCCCAACTCCAAAGCTCCTTGTGAAAACACCTAATGCTCCATTTGTGGTGACATCACAGTTCCCCTCCCAGCTCTGCCCAATCCTGCTTTCTAAATCCCCCACAGTGTTCATCCCAGAAGCCTTCCTTCCCTGGCAAACCTGCATACAAATCTCTATTCTCTCGTGTACTTCCTGGGGAACTCAATTGGTGAGATTAGGCTTCTATAAAAGATGCCTTTCTTCTATATTTACTTTCCCCCATCCCCAAACATTACTATGGATTCATAGAGTTGTTTTTTTTTCATTTTAGAGAGGAGGGGGAGAGACAGAGAGAAAGAAGGGGGGGAGCTGGAAGCATCAACTCCCATATGTGCCTTGACCAGGCAAGCCCAGGGTTTTGAACTGGCAACCTCAGCATTTCCAGGTTGATGCTTTATCCACTGCGCCACCACAGGTCAGGCCAGAATTTTTTTTTTTTTTTTTTTTATGTGCCTTGACCGCGGGCCTTCAGCAGACCAAGTAACCCCTTGCTTGAGCCAGCGGGCTCAAGCTGGTGAGCTTTTTGCTCAAACCAGATGAGCCCTTGCTCAAGCTGGCAACCTTGGGGTCTCAAACCTGGGTCCTTCCACATCCCAGTCCAATGCTCTATCCACTGCGCCACCGCCTGGTCAAGATTTTTTTTTAAATTTAATGTTGTAATTCATTCTCATCATTATTCTTAGTGGATGCTCAAATTCTCCCAGATCCGGGTAGTGAGAGTCCCTTCAAGCAGGCTCCTGTGTTCTTTTCACATGTCCCCATTAGTATCTGAGCATGTCTTTGCTTTCTGGACTTGGAGGAAACAAAACAATCTCATCCTTCTTTCCAAAGAAACCGGCTCAAGGACCATGTCTAAGCCAGTTAGCATTTGGCTTTTCCTTGTCAATGCTTCATTCCAGACAGTATGACACCAACCTGTGGAACCTGAAGCTGCTGCAGCCTTTTTGTCACCATGAGGGCAGCCAATCTGAAGGAGAAGTTGGATATGGGCGAAAAGAAAGAGCAGAGGAACCATCAGAGAAATAGAAAAAGAGCTCTGATCAAACCGTATCTGAAGCCCACATACCTTTGGTCTTTATAGTTTAAGCTGGTATGAGCCAGATTTGTTGCTACTTGCTTCTGATACAATTGAAAGGTCTGTTGTTTTTTTGTTTGTTTTGGGTTTTTTTGTATTTTTCTGAAGCTGGAAATGGGGAGAGACAGTCAGGCAGACTCCCGCATGCGCCCGACCAGGATCCACCTGACACGCCCACCAGGGGTGACGCTCTGCCCACCAGGGGGCGATGCTCTGCCCCTCCGGGGTGTCGCTCTGCCGCGACCAGAGCCACTCTAGCGCCTGGGGCAGAGGCCACAGAGCCATCCCCAGCGCCTGGGCCATCTTTGCTCCAATGGAGCCTTGGCTGCGGGAGGGGAAGAGAGAGACAGAGAGGAAGGAGGGGGGGTGGAGAAGCAAATGGGTGCTTCTCCTATGTGCCCTGGCCGGGAATCGAACCCGGGTCCCCCGCACGCCAGGCCGACGCTCTACCGCTGAGCCAACCGGCCAGGGCCGAAAGGTCCGTTTTGCCAGCCAATCCTGAAGTGCCCATGGGATGTGTAAGTGGTGCCGCCGATTGCCCGTTTTTCTAAGTGACAGAGTCAGTGTTTCTCTTATCGGTGTGTGTGCTCTTTATATAAATATATTTAAGACTCTAATAAGGTTATTAATCATGAATTTGGAAAATATTTTGGTCCAACTTTCTGTTTTCACTTTTGTTTCATCTTGGATGTTGACGTGGCAATGCTTTTCATTTTCACTCAGATAAATCTACTCTTTACTTCCTTTGTGAGTTCTTTTATGTCAGGCAATCAGGAAGAACTTGGGCGTACTCTATGCTGTCCAGAGCTTGGATGGACCCCAGAGGGAAAGCCATCCTATTCCACTCCTCTGGCCACAGAGGCTGGTCCATAAGCACTCTTCCAAGAGGACTCAGTGAGAGTCAATTTCAGGACATTTGTGGGAACTGTTGGGAAGAAGGTTTCTTTCTGTCTCTCACTGTTCAGGAGCCTCGACTGATGGGGTGGAAATCTCACATGTTCATCACTGTCTTGCTACCTTTAGGGAAGAATCTGCAGAGAATGCGGCCAACACAAACACACACACAAAAGCAGAACCAAAAGATGGTGAAAGAGGGACTGAGTCCTTGAGGACATAGCTTAACAACCTGGATCCCACCACACCCAGACTTTCAGGCTTTTCACTACATAATCCAGTAAATTCCCTTTCTTTATTTACTTCAGTTTGGTTTAAATTGCAATCATTTGCAACCTAAAGAATTAGGCAATAAAGGACATGAAACATAACCTCACCCTGAGATAGTTCTTCTCTTTTAGACTAGAATTTTCCAAACCATCTTCACCTCAACGTGCCTTTGTCCACGCTGCCACACACACGGCCCAGAGGGAGGGGCTTTGCTTGCTTGGGACACTGTCATTGTCCAGTTCAGCTTGGTTCTCGGTGGTCTCCTGATGCGTGTTACTTGGAGGGGGATCAAGAAGAACAGCATGACAGAGGATGGAAGGGTGGAAAGATCTAGTAGAGTAAAAAGGCCCATTTCTCCTACCCACACCTTGGTCTTGTCTCAGCCTCTGAGTCAGTGTGCTGGTTCTCCGTGCAGATACGCCAGCCTTCAAACGTTTGTTTTTCCTGTGACCGGGGCAAGTTTCTTTCTTTCTTTCTTTCTTTCTTTCTTTCTTTCTTTCTTTCTTTCTTTCTTTCTTTCTTTCTTTCTTTCTTTCTTCCTTCCTTCCTTCCTTCCTTCCTTCCTTCCTTCCTTCCTTCCTTCCTTCCTTCCTTCCTTCCTTCCTTCCTTCCTTCCTTCCTTCCTTTTTTGTATTTTTCTGCAGCTGGAAACGGGAGGCAGTCAGACAGACTCCTGCATGCGCCCGACCGGGATCCACCCGGCACGCCCACCAGGGGGCGATGCTCTGCCCATCCAGGGCGTCGCCCTGTTGTGATCAGAGCCACTCTAGCGCCTGGGGCAGAGGCCATGGAGACATCCCCAGCGCCCAGGCCATCTTTTGCTCCAATGGAGCCTCGGCTGCGGGAGGGGAAGAGAGAGACAGAGAGGAAGGAGAGGGGGAGGGGTGGAGAAGCAGATGGGCGCTTCTCCTGTGTGCCCTGGTCGGGAATCGAACCCAGGACTTCCACACACCAGGCCAACGCTCTACCACTGAGCCAACCGGCCAGGGCCTGAGCAAGTTTCTTAATCTCTCTGTCCTTCCAACATTCTCAAAAGTATATGCACAATGGAGCTAACAATATGTACACACACACATATATGTTATTTTAAGGAACTAGTTCATTCACTTGCAGGGACTAGCAAGTCTGAACTCTGCAGAGCAGTGTAGAGATACGATTCCTTTTTCTTCTGGGACCCTCAGGGTTTGCTTTTAAGGCCTTCAACTGGTTAAAATAAGGCCTACCTACATTATGGAGGGTAATCTCCTTTACTCAAAGTCTACTAATTGAAATGTTACCAACAAACGAGAAAACTTCAAAGCAACATCTAGACTGTGGTCTGACCAAACAACTGGGTCCCACAGCCTAGCCAAGTTGATGCATAAAATTAATCATCACAGGACCCCATGCAATGCAGACATTCCAATACACGTTTGTGGATTTGACGTGACTTCAGTGTGTCCCCAGTAGTCCTATGGTTTAGCGTACTAATTCTTCAATATTGAATAACATAGCAACTTACAGTTGATAGAGATCTTTTTTACATAGTGTTCCTTTGCAGAGCCTGGGTGCCCGAGAGGGTGAAGGCAGAATTATTAGCCTCATTTTACAGATGAAAAACATGAGGTTTAGCACGAGCCAAACCCATAAACGGCTTCCCCACAGTTTCCTGTGACCGGGGCTCTGTCAGTGGTGGGCATGGGGGGGGGGAGTACAGACTCCCCTTGTTCTGGCTTTGCTTTGGTTCCAGTGAAGAAGATTGGCTATTTGGGGTACATCAACTCCCTTATTACCTTATCTCTTGCACTATTTTAATAATCCCCCCTCCTAAAGATTACTTAACTCATTAATTTTAATTTGCCTGCTGGATAAGGAGTATCCTCGGTCCTTTACTCTGGGGGACTTGGCATGGCCCAGGGGGCCCCCAAGGCCCAGAAACTCAAGCTCCTTCCTGCCCAGAGGTCCCTTGTCAGACCTACTGACCATTAAAGCAGGGGTCACAGGCCCAAATGCCAAAGAGGCCCAGGTAAGTAACTTACGGGAGTGAGGAAGCTAGAGGGGTCTTCAGCAGCATGTCCCATCATAAACGGCAGCTGTGACTCATTTCCAGGACATGGTGGCTTTGGGGAGCTCTCAGAACCTGTGTTTCCAAATATCTTAATATCCGGAAAGAGAGATTTTTAAAAGTGAAACCTCCTCATTGGAATTGGCAGCCAATTCAAATAAATTTTTTAAATAAACAATGTGAGAAAAAAACAACCAAACACTGTAAAGGCCAAATAAAACACATCTTCAGATAATCAGCCCTGCTCGATGGTTAGTAAAGAACAGCAGTTCATTGCTAGCTGGACACATAGTCTATCTGTCCACGCCTAAAGGAGGGGAACAAGAACACTACGCCGCTCACAAACATTAGGGGGTATTTCAAAATGAATATGGTGCCATAAAAAAAAGAAGCATTTGATTATTTACTTATTTTTTTTACTAAACAAGAACATCATAAAAGCAAACAAAAGCCTGACCTGTGGTGGCGCAGTGAATAAAGCATCGACCTGGAACACTGAGGTCGCCGGTTCAAAACCCTGGGCTTGCTTGGTCAAGGCACATATGGGAGTTGATGCTTCTTGCTCCTCCCCCCTCCTTTTGTTCTCCTCTCTAAAATGAATAAATAAACTAAAAAATTTTTAAAAAGAAAATAACAAGTCAAAGAAAGTTGTTCAGTTATACACACGAGATGCAAAACCAACTTTTGTTTCATTGGTGAAAATGTACTATACAAAAGACTGTAAGTACAGGAGTATCTGCACGTTCCCTGATCCCCTAATTTTTGTGAGCAGTATACATTTGCCTGTTTCTTGATGCAAGATAAGAGTGTATGGGGGTTGTCCTTGGGAGAATGGGAGGCAGAGAAAATGGGGACCTGGCTCCCTAACATTTCCACCAGCCCCTTCCTGGCAGAGAGGGTTTAAGTGTTGCATGGAGAAGGAGGTCTCCAACATTTCATCTCCTGAAAGTCAGAGAAGTGGGAGGGCCAACAGCAAACCGGTGACACATCGCAGAGCGCCCCCTGTCTCCTGGAATGTGCACTCGTAGACTCTGAGACAAGATGCACCAAAGACTGGTTACAGAGGGTGCCTCTGGCCAGGGGACAGGGCGGAGTGGGCAGGAAGAGAACGGAGGAAGGCTCACTTTCAGCCCAGACTGTTGTACTCTTTGAGTTTTTATTATGAATGTCCATTTACTTTTCAATAAAGCAATGTGTGAGGCAAATCATCAATTTATCTAAAATGTAGTTTTTTAAAAAAAATTCCTATCATTATAAGACTCTTTTTTTTTTTTTTTTTGTATTTTTCTGAAGCTGGAAACGGGGAGAGACAGTCAGACAGACTCCCGCATGCGCCCGACCGGGATCCACCCGGCACCACCAGGGGGCGACGCTCTGCCCACCAGGGGGCGATGCTCTGCCCCTCCAGGGCGTCGCTCTGCTGCGACCAGAGCCACTCTAGCACCTGGGGCAGAGGCCAAGGAGCCATCCCCAGCGCCCGGGCCATCCTTGCTCCAATGGAGCCTTGGCTGCGGGAGGGGAAGAGAGAGACAGAGAGGAAGGAGGGGGCAGGGGTGGAGAAGCAGATGGGCGCTTCTCCTATGTGCCCTGGCCGGGAATCGAACCCGGGTCCCCCGCACGCCAGGCCGACGCTCTACCGCTGAGCCAACCGGCCAGGGCCTATAAGGCTCTTAAGTGTTACCAAATAGAAGTTTCTTCTGGACTGAATATTATCATAATTATTAGTATACATTGAATCAAAATTACATATTTATGTGTTTTGATAAATAATAAACATAGAAAATTAAAGTTTATTGGAAATACATCTTAGTGAAATAGAAGGTGTGTTTTTTCCTAATTAGTTGACGTGTCCATGGTTGACTATAACTTATTGCTAGAATAAGATAGAGTTTGGCATCAGTTTTATTTATTTATTTTTAATTCATACAAATAAAAAGATGGGAATGAAAGTGGGTTTTTTTAAAATAACAATGACACTCCATTTTGGAACCTTTTCCAGATGAAATGCCAAAAATCACATTAACTCATCATCATCAAAGTGTATTCTAAGGGCCCGTCAGCTGCTGTATCCATCAGCTCTTTCCTCAGTTTTGCTGAAAACACAGAAAGACTCTTCGCTGCTGGTTCCCATCTGAAAACAGGAAACGGTTGCACCAGCTCCATACTCTTCCTGCACCTCTGACAATGGCTATCGTTTTCATAAAAGCCTTATCTTCCACGTTCCTTCCAGGAACTGTAAGCATTTCAGATACGTCCTCACCCTTCCCAAGGCCTGATCCCGCTTCCTCCTCTGACTGCCACATTCCTAGTTGCAGGTCATTAATTTCATCACCGTTTGGTGTCCGCTATGACCCCGGCTCTCACTTCATTTCCTCTCTGGGTTAAGGGCTGTTTTCAATGCCCTGAGTCAACCCCCCCAGAGTTGTCTATCAAGAACATCCTTAAACGCCCGATTTCTAGCTGATTGATCCACTGTTGATGCTTTTTTCCCCCTAGGCTGTGGAACCTCACCCAGGAAGGCACCTCTGTACTCATCACTTGAGCAACAGCTCAAGTCCTTCCAACCAGGAGTCTTTGCATCTGGGACCAAGGACGCCTCACCCAACAAGCCACACTAACCCAGGTGGGGAGGCGCACGCAGCCACCCTGGGGCGTGTTGTTCTCACTTCTCAGCTGAAGAAGATGCCCACTGCTGCTGGGGTCTCTGTAGGTATACAACCCTCTGCAGGAAATAGAACCACTCCCTCCCTCTGCCCCTTTTCAAAGAACTGCAAAAACCCAGATTCTTCAAGGAAGAAAGCATAGCCAGGCAGTGTCACTGAGCAGTCTCTCAGAACTTCTTAAGGTCGACAGGGTTTTCTTCTTTGTTTGTTGCTCATTTTCCTCCAGCACAAGTTCTTCTGTGTTCCTCATGCCCATCGCTCTCCTGCCGTGAGTTTTACTTCCTGCCTAAAGAGAGAGGACAAGTCTGAGAACACAGCTGTCCCCCTCCCATCCCTCAGTGCCCACCTCCTTGCAGAGAACGCTTTGCCCCTTCTCCAAATCCTAGACCAGAGTCCCCCTCTCAACCTGAGGTCCCCCTTGGAGAGGCACGTATATTTTGTATAATTATTTATATGTATCCTACACAGTTTGACTGAAGCTTCAGGGAGTTCACCATCTACTGGGGGAAGCCAACATGAACAATTGGCTGTATCTGGTGTGTCACAAGTTACATCAGAGTCAGCAAGCACACAGGACGAGCCTCTGCACTGGGAAGAAGGCCGGAGAGAATGAGGGCAAGAGGTGCTGACCTTTAGGAGCTGACCCAAGAGTTCAATCAAAGGTTTAGTGGACACTGGGAAGGGAAAGAGAAGGGAGCACTGAGTCCAAGAACAGCCCCTGTATGGTAAACAGCCCTGTCGGTGGGCATGTGGGGCACTGGAGTTGCAAAGGGGTTCTTGCAGATGGCAACACCAAAGGAAATTAGGAGGGAATTTGTAAGGCAAATCAAGGTGGGCACAGGCGACAGAAACTTGTTGAGCATAAGGTCTGACAGTTGCGCTAGCCAGAGGGAGTCCCGAGCACGTGAGGGATTCCCAAGCACGTATGAATCTTTCTGGGGAGCAGTGGCAGAAGACCAGCCCAAGCAGTGAGAGATGTCCCAGTTTTAAAGATAAAAGGGTAGAATGCAGAAAAGGAAAGCCTCCTACCGCCCTCTCTGCTCCCCCCCCCCCAGGGTTCCCCCAGCTCCCAGTGGCCGGGGTCGCAGAGAGGGGAAGAGAGTTGTAATGAGACTAGCCGATTTCCAAAGATGGAAAAGGAGTCTGAAGGCTTGCACTTCCCAGGGAATCTAGGTACTCTGGGGAGCTGAAACTTCGGTCTTTCTGAGGTTGGAACAAGCCCTTTCTTCTCATCTCTACACACTATGGTGTTAGCAGAGACCACGTGGGAGCCTGGACTTTTACTCCCGCTCGGAGGTACAAGGTGCGCTTGCCCTCCCCTTCGGTGGTGTTGGTGGAGACGTGCTGGAGAATCAGGACTTGGACCACCGCCTAGGGCTAACGAGGCCACCCTCTCCCTGTCATGTCAGTAAAGGTCATGTGGGATCACTCTGACCTCTTCTGCTCCTTCTGGACAAAGAGGCATCAGTGGAAGGCAGGAGGGAGCCAGACCCCCACCCCCACTGCTCCTCTCACACACACAGATCCTTCAGGAACCAGGAGTTTCCCTCCTCAGGGGTCAAAAAAAGGCAGAGTGGGAACCTGGGCCTCTACCTTCCCCAGAAGTGGTGAGGTGACATCACCCTTCCCCCTGCTAGAGTGGTATCAAAGGACGTCAGCTGAAATAGAAGGTTTAAATAAAACCCAGAGTCTTAGAACATAGTATCCAAATTTTTCAGGTTTCGATAAAACGAAAGCATTCGTTATACCAAGAACCAGGAAAACCTCAAACTGACTAGAAAGACTATCGATAGATGCCAAGACTGAGGGGTGAATGGTGTCAGGGTTATATAATAAAGCTTTCAAGGCATCCATCATGAAAAGGCTTCACCGAGCCATTACAAACATGCTTGAAACAAATGAAAAAAATAAAAGTTCTCAGCAAAGAAATAGAAAGTCTCAGCAAATAAATAAAAGATATAAAGAAGAACCAAATGGAAATTTTTAGAACTGAAAAAACACAGCCAAAAAAAAAATTTTTTTTTTTAATTCAGTGGATATGTTAAACAGAGGAATGGGGTTGGGACAAAGAAGGAATCTGTGAACTTAAAGAGAGAATAACAAACAGAAAATAAAGTGGAAAATAATAGTCTCAGGGACATGCAAGAGCATCATAAGAGATCTACCATTTGTGTCACCGAAGCCATGGAAGGGAAGAGAAAAGAGAGCATATAGGAAAAATACTTGAATAAATCGTGGTTGAAAATGTCCCAAATTTGGCAAAATGCATAAACCTGCAGATTCAAGAAGCTGAGTAAACCCCCAGTGGGAAACCACAAAGAAAATCGCACTAAGATGCATAATAGTCAAACTTCTTGAAACTAAAGACAAAGAAATAGTCTTGAAAGCAGCCAAAAAGTAATGACAACTGATACATAAGGGAAGAACAGTTCAAAGAACTGCAGATTTCTCATCAGAAGCCAAAAGCCCAAAGGAAGGTGACGAAAGAAAAGAATTTTGGATCCGCAATTCTAAACCCATTGGAAATACCCTACAGAAGTGAAGAGGAGAGCGAGACACTCTCAGATGAAGTTAGCCAATGAGATGGTTGCCTGCAGACCTTCCCTACAGAATTGCCCAAAGGAAGTTCTCTCCTCAGAAAAGAATCGATAAAAGAAGGATCTTCAGAACATCAAGATGGAAGAAAGAAACAGTAGGCAAAAATATGTGATAAGTACATTTTCCTTCTCCTCTTGAGTTTTCCAAATTATGTTTGATAGTTGGGACAAAAATTTTAACACTGTTTCATGTGGTTCTAAATGTATGCAGAAGAAATATTGAAGACAATCATGTTATAAATGGGAGAGGATTAAGGGAGGTAAAGGGAAGCCGGGTTTGTACACGTCACTCAAACTGATGAAAGGTCAACATTAGCAGATGAGTGTAACAAGTTAGATATACGGAAGGTAACACCTCCAGCAATCACTGAAAAAAATATAGCAAAAAATAAACTCAACAACAGTATCTATAAGTCAAAATTGATTTCTAAAAAGTGTTCATATGACCCACAGGATGACAGTAAAAAGAAAACAGAAACAAAAAGAGAGAAAAACATAAAACAAAAGATAAAATAGTAGACCTAAGTCCTGACATATCAACAATTACATTAAATGAAAACGGTCTAAATATATGAATTAAAATATAGAGGTTGGTGGGGGGGGGGGGTTAAAATAGAACTAAACTCTATGCTGTCTACAAGAAATTCACTTCAAGTCTAACCTAAATCTCACACCTGATACAAAAATTAACTTGAAATGGATCACAAACCTAAATGGAAAAGAGCTATAAATAAATAAAACTTTCAGGAAAAAAAAAAAAAAAGCAAGGATAGCATCTTCAGAATCAAGAGCTAGGCAAGGAATCCTCAGACCTGGCACCAAAAGTACAATGAAAAGTCAATGCACTGAACATGATCAAAGTTTAAATTTCTGTTCTGCAAAAGACTCCGTTTTAGGGCAGGAAGCCAAGCTGCCGTGTGGGGGAAAAGATTTGTAAACTGTATATCCAACAAAAGACTAATAATATCAATAATGTTATTTTTTTAAACTCTTGAAACTTAAAGTAAAATAAAGCAAACAATCCAATTCAGAAATGGGCAAAACATATAAAGAGACAGTTCACCGAGGAAGATGTACAGCCCTGGCCGGATAGCTCAGTGGGCTGGAGCGTCGTCCTGATGCGCCGAGGTTGCCGGTAGTTCCTCCCAGTCAGGGCACGTAGAGAAACAGATCCATGTGTCTGTCTCTTCCTCTCTCTTCCTCTCTCTCTAAAATTAATTAATAAATTAAAATAAAAAAGACTTACAGAAGGCAAATAAACTCATGAAAAGATGTTCTACCTAGTTAGCTATTAGGAAACGCAAATTGAAATCACAATAAGATATGACTGTACAGCTATCAGAACGGCAAAAATAACAAATTGCGACACCAGCAAATGCCGGCGAGGATGTGCAGAAACTGGACACCCCCCCCCCATGTTGCTGGTGGTACAGACCCTCTGGAGAACAGTTTGCAATTTCTTTGAAAACTGAATACGTAACTCCCATATGGCCCAATAGTTGTACTCCCAGGAATTTAGCCCAGAGAAATGAAAACTTATGTTCACAAAAAAATACTTGTATGCAAATGTTCCTAGCAGCTTTATTTGTGATAGCCCAAGCTAGAAACAACCCAGATATTTTTCAACAGATGAGTCAAATAAACTGTAGTACATCAATATCGTGGAATACCACTCAGCAAGCAAAGGAAATGACTTCCTGATACATAAGTCACTACAACACTGAATGAAGCTCCAGAGAATTGTGCTGAGTGGGGGGGGGGGGAAGCTATGATTCTATTATATCATAACATTCTAGAAATGACGAAATTGCAGAGATGGGTAGCAGGTGGTTGCTGAGGTTGGGGCAGGGGTGTGGCTCTTAAAGGGCAACATCAGGCATCCCTGTGGTGATGAAAATACTTCGTACCTTGACTGTTAGTGTCAGTCTGCTGGTTTTGACGCTGTACCTCAGCGTGTGAGACGTTGGCATTTGCTGGAACTGGGTGAAGGGTACACAGGATCTCTCTGTATTATTTTTTACAGCTGCATGTGAATCTATCACCTCCAAATAAAGACTGTAACTTACAAGTAATTTAAAAGAAAACTGACCAAAAATTATAAAGCATTAAAATTTTTAAGTGCCTTTCAACACCACTTCCCCTTCTGTACCACAACTTAATTTTTCTGTTCTCCTTCATAGAGAAACTGTTTTTTAAAAAAGTTTTTCTTCTCTGCTTGCTGAGTCCAATTCCTTTCTTTCCACTCTCTCTTAAATGTGCTCCAATCACACCTTTGCCTACACGTTTCACCAAAAGGGCTCTGGCCAAGGTCATTTACAACATTGCTAACCTCTCCGGCCAATCCTCAGGTCTCCTCCTACCTAACCTACAGACAATATTTGATACAGTTGATCAACTTCTTATTCCTGGACACACTCTTTGCCTCGTTTCCAGAACTCCTCATTCTCTTGGTTTTTCTCTTATCTCCCTGGGTGCTCTTTTGAGGTCTCCTCCTCCGGTTCCTCATCACACCTGTCTCCTAACGTGTCAGCCTTCCTGGGCTCAGTCCTGGATCTTTCCGCTGTTCTGCCTGTTCACTCCCTAGAGGCGCTCATCCAGGCGCGTGGATTTAAGTATTATTCATCTGTGGATGACTGAGATTTTATTCCCAGCCTCGATATCTCTCCTGCAGACCTGTATGTGTGATTGTTTCCCTAACATCTCCCTCCATTTCTAAGTTAATAAATATCTCAAAGTAACATAGATCATCTTCGGCCTCCTGACTTCCGTATTTCTCACCTTGGCTTGAATCATTTTAATCCTTCCAATTGCCCAGGCTCCTAACCTTTGATCATCCTGGACTCCTCCCTATCTCTAGTTCCTCATATTTAATCCAGAAGCCAATTTTCCCCACTGTGTCATCAAACTATATGACAAGAATCCAACCCTGGGCCCTGGCCGGTTGGCTCAGTGGTAGAGCGTCGGCCTGGCATGCAGAAGTCCCGGGTTCGATTCCCGGCCAGGGCACATAGGAGAAGCGTCCATCTGCTTCTTCACCCATCCCCCTCTCCTTCCTCTCTGTCTCTCTCTTCCCCTCCCGCAGCTGAGGCTCCATTGGAGCAAAGATGGCCCGGGCGCTGGGGATGGCTCCTTGGCCTCTGCCCCAGGCACTGGAGTGGCTCTGGTAGCAACAGAGCAACGCCCTGAAGGGGCAGAGCATCGCCCCCTGGTGGGCAGAGCGTTGCCCCCTGGTGGGCGTGCCGGGTGGATCCCGGTCGGGTGCATGCGGGAGTCTGTCTGACTGTCTCTCCCCGTTTCCAGCTTCAGAAAAATACAAAAAAAAAAACAAACAAAAAAAAAGAATCCAACCCTGTGTCTTACAGCAGTTGAAAGCCACAAGCATTTGGTATGTATGTAGTCAGTGGGCCTCCCTCCTCTCCGTGGGTGATTGGGCTTCCATCTTCCTCTTAGGCAGGGGTCTGTCTGGGACCTGCTTCCCACTCCTAGATCCTTGGTGGCATTGGTCAGCCTGCACCAGGATCTGCCTACCTGGCTGTCTACCACCCCCTGTCCTTCCATCTCTGTCCTTCTGGCTTCAGAAGTGGTTCAGGGATTGCAGGGGATCCAATCCAGGCCAACTCATCAGAAAAGGGCCTTGTCTGCCCACAGGAGTTTGCTTGGCTGATAGAGCTAAATTTAGAGATGCCTGTGGCCGTATTTGCCACAGCTTGGGTAGAGCTGGCCTGGGAATGAAGGTGATTTAAAAGAAACCAGAGACGAGGAATAGAGAGACACATTCCTGATGGCAGTGCTGGAATTCCGGGATCCAGCTGAGTCTGAAGCCAGACTATACCTTGGACTTTCCAGTTATGTGAGCAATTAATTCTTTTTTATCTCTATAGTTTAAATTTAGTTTCTATTCTTTGCAACTAATTCACTCCCTCCCTCTCTGTAGCACCAGAAATTTGTTTAGGCATTTTTAGGAACTGACAGACTCAAGTTGTTTGTCCTGGGTCCTCAGCACACAGACCTCAACACACGTTGCAGCTGGGAAACTCTTAACATCAGAGATCCAGGTTGTATAGATCCAGCACGTAGTTCCCAAATCAGCATGCTGTTATTTCTAAATAAGTTATTCATTTATTCCACAAGTTATTTTAAAGCCTGCTACTTTCCACATCCTTCTTTAGGTATTGGGGACATACCAGCGAACGAAACAGGCAGACCTTCTTACATTCCGATAGCTTACATTCTGATGGAAGATGCTGATGACAAATATATAAGAAATTAACGTTAGGCCCTGGCTGGTTGGCTCAGCGGTAGAGCGTCGGCCTAGCGTGCGGAGGACCCGGGTTCGATTCCCGGCCAGGGCACACAGGAGAAGCGCCCATTTGCTTCTCCACCCCTCCGCCGTGCTTTCCTCTCTGTCTCTCTCTTCCCCTCCCGCAGCCAAGGCTCCATTGGAGCAAAGATGGCCCGGGCGCTGGGGATGGCTCTGTGGCCTCTGCCTCAGGCGCTAGAGTAGCTCTGGTCGCAACATGGCGACGCCCAGGATGGGCAGAGCATCGCCCCCTGGTGGGCAGAGCGTCGCCCCTGGTGGGCGTGCCGGGTGGATCCCGGTCGGGCGCATGCGGGAGTCTGTCTGACTGTCTCTCCCTGTTTCCAGCTTCAGAAAAATGAAAAGAAAAAAAAAAAAAAAAGAAATTAACGTGATACAAGCAGAGCTGATATTCACCAAGGGTGTACAGCAGTTGAAATATTTCTGTACCTCTGCCCTAAGGCCCAAGTGTCCCCTAGCTTCCCTGGCACCTGCCCCTCAACCCCAGATCAACCCACTATCCAGCGGCTAAAGGCTACAGGCTCAGCCCAGCAGGGGTCGCTATAGAATCAATATCTTATTTCACATCCTACAGTTATGTGCCTAGAATTTAGTTTGTTAAATATTTTGAGTACCTGGGGGAAAAAAAAAAGGTAAATGCCATGGAAAAACAAAAATGGAGCAAGGCGATGGGTAGGTGCTGCCATTTTCGGTAGGATGGTCAGGGTGAGTTTCAAGGAGAAGGGGGAATTTGGGGGAGCGCTGAAGGAAGGGAGGGAGTGAGAAAAGTGGTCCAGGTAGAGGAAGAGCAAAGTGGGGCAGAGGAGTAGGAGATGAGGTCAGAGAGGTCCTGGGGTGCCTGATGCCATGAGGCCCTGTAGGTCACTGTAAGGACATGGAAATCGACTCTTCCGAGTGAGTCGGAGTCCCTGGAGAGTGTTTGGCAAAGGCAGGACATGATCAAAGATGTAGATAACTTTAATGAGATAGGACTTCTATAACATGCAATTCAGAGCATACAATTTATTGTTTATAGCAGTGGTCCCCAACCTTTTTTGGGCCACGGACCGGTTTAATGTCAGAAAATATTTTCACGGACCCGGCCTTTAGGGTGGGACGGATTAATGTATCACGTGACCGAGACAAGCGTCAAGAGTGAGTCTTAGACGGATGTAACAGAGGGGATCTGGTCATTTTTTAAAAAATAAAACATTGTTCAGACTTAAATATAAATAAAATGGAAATAATGTAAGTTATTTATTCTTTCTCTGCGGACCGGTACCAAATGGCCCACGGACCGGTACCGATCTGCGGCCCGGGGGTTGGGGACCACGAATTGTCTAATCACCACCACAATTTTTGAACATTTTCATCATCACCTCAAAAAGAAACCGCTTTTCCTTTAGATGTCTCTCCCCACCCTTTCTGTCACCCCCACCCTCCCCCCAGGCCTACATATCCACTAATTCACTTTCTGTCTCTATAGATTTGCTTATTCTGGACAAGTCTTATAAATGCAATTATACACTATGTGGTCTTTGTGACTGGCTCCCTTCACTGAGCATAACATCTCTGAGGCTCATCAATGTTGTAGCATCTGTCAGAACTTCATTCCCTTTTGATAGCCAAATAATATTCCATTGTGTGAATATACTATATTTGTTTATCCACTCATCAATAAATAGAGTTTGGGGTTGTTTTCACTTTTTGGCTGTTATGAATAATACTGCTATAAACATTTGCATGCAAATTTTTCTTTGGACATATGTTTTCATTTCTCCTGGGTGTCTACCTAGAAGTGGAATTGTTAGGTTAAATGATAACTGTGTTGAACCTTTTATAAAACCTCCAGACTGTTTTTCCAAAATGACTGCACCATTTTACATACCCACCAGCAATGTGTGAGGGCTTTTTCTTCACATTCTTGTTGACACTTACCACCATAGCGCATGTGAAGTGTAATCACACTGTGGTTTTGATTTGCATTTCCCTGATGACTAATAATGTTAAGCAACTTTTCATGTGCTTTGTGGCCATGTGTATATCTTCTTTGAAAAAACACCTACTCAAAATTTTCACCTATTTTTTTCAATTAGGTTATTTGTCTTTTTATTACTGAGTTATAAACATTCTCTATAAATCCTAGATTTAAAGATATTTTCCTTTATGCTATATGTTGTCTTTCCACTTTCTCGATAATATCCTTTGAAGCACAGAAGTTTTTAATGGTGATGAAGTCCATAATGGGGTGACATTAATACTGTATCTGTCTTTTTATGTTGTTGCTTATGCTTTTGGTATCCTAGCAACAAAACCATTGCCAAATTCAGGGTCAGGCTTGTACCTATGTTTTCTTTTGCAAGTTCATAGATTTGGCTTATGCATTTAAGTCTTTGATCCATGTTGATTTCATGTTTGTACCTGCTGTAAGGTAGGAGCTTCATTCTCTGACATGTAGCTATCCAGTTGTCTCAACATCTTTTGTTGAAAAGATTATTCTTTCCCCCATTGAGTAATCATGGCATTCCTGTCAAAAATCAATTAACCGTAGGTATATCGATTTATTTCTGAATTCTCAAGCCAATTCCATTGATCTGCATGTCTGTCCTGATGCCACCACCACACTGTCTTGATTATTGTCCCTTTGTATCAATAGTAAGTTTTGAAATTAGGAAGTGTGAGTTCTCCATCCGTTTCTCCTTTCTCAGGATTCTTTAGGCTATTGTGGGTTCCTTGAGTTTCCAGATGAATTTTAGGATTAGCTTGTCAATTTCTACCAGTAAAACACCAGTTGGGTTTCTGATAGGGACTATATGAAACCTATATATCAATATTTGCTATCATAGCAATATTCAGTCTTCTAAACTAGGAACATGGATGTTTTCCCACTTAGGTAGATCTTCTTTAATTTCTTTCAACTATGTTTTGTAGTTTTCAAACTATAAATTTTTCACCTCCCTTGTTAAATTTCTCCCCAAGTCTTTTATTTTGGTTGATGCTATTAAAAATAAAATGGTTTTCTTGATTTCATTTTTGTATTGTCCATTCCAAGTGTATAAAAATGCAATTAATTTTTATATCGTTTTCTCATATCCTGTAAATTTGGTGAATTCATTGATTAGTTCTAATAGTTTTTGGTAGATTTCTCAGGATTCTCTAGATACAAGACCACGTTACATTATATTTGCAAATAGAGATAGTTTTACTTTTTCCTTTCCAAGATGAATGACTTTTATTTCCTTTTCTACTTAATGTTTTTTAAAGATTTTATTTATTGATTTTCTTGCAGAAAGGACAGAGAGAGACATAAAGGAGAGGTGGTGAGGATCAGGAAGCATCAACTCTAATCGTTACTTCTCGGATGTGCCTTAACTGGGCAAGCCTGGGGGGTTGAACTGGCGACCTCAGTGTTCCAGGTCAAAGCTTAGTCAACTGCATCACCACAGGACAGGCTGTTTAAGGTTTTAGCACATCCCTCTGGCTGCCTTGTTGAGCATACGCCAAGTCAGGGAGAGAATGGGGCAAGAGTCCAGGTGAGAAAAGGTTGTGCCTTTGATCAAGTGGCAGCAGGAAAAAGGTCACACCAGTGGTCCCGGGTGTTTTCACTTCTGTTCTCCTTTCCTTTATTTATTTATTGTCTTATACACCAGCTTGGTGATATTTTTCTTTTGGCTTCAACCAACAACAAAGCCAGTACTAACTTTCTTAAAATCTTCCTATGGTAAAATTCTTAGTAAGCAGTTCTGCATGAAGGAAG
This sequence comes from Saccopteryx bilineata, assembly GCF_036850765.1. Taxonomy (NCBI): domain Eukaryota; kingdom Metazoa; phylum Chordata; class Mammalia; order Chiroptera; family Emballonuridae; genus Saccopteryx; species Saccopteryx bilineata. Next base: position 13,220,222 of record NC_089499.1, read on the forward strand.
CAGACACCAGACAGGAGACTAGAGTAACCCTAATCTTACATCTCCCATTTCTGCAAGAGCACATCCCATTAGGCTGATTGGACAGAAGGCCTATTTTTGTGAGGGGAAAAGAGAAGTGTCTACCACCAGGTCTCAGAAATGCTGCAGCCCTCAGCAGCAAGCTAAACATAACCCGGGCAAGGAACACTGTGCCCCTCCTTGGAGGGCCCTCGGGGCTCCGGGTACGTGAGATAATCCAGGCTTCTCCAGGGAACGTCGGTTTCAGTACCAGATCCTTCACCTTGGGGAAAGTGGCTTAACCAGCCTTCTTCAGGAATTTATTTCTCCCTGAAGGTTGCAATATAGGAAAACTCTCCAGAAGTCCCCCTCACCCAAATCCTCCAAGCCAGACATGATCTCTCCTTCCTGGGGAGCAGAATCCTAGCATTCTAATCTATAATGGGCTTCAAGTGAGGCGAGGAAGGTGCCTAGGGCAACCAGCATGGTAGAAAAATTACTATAGACAGAAACACTGAGTATATAAATAACCACATGAAGATCATGAGAGCCGGCTTTCTTGCTAGTAGAGAAGAAATTTACATATATAAAAAAGCGAAAGGCTAAAAATAATCCTGAGGTATTAGATTGGAACTGGAGAACACACTCATGGGCCTTTAAAGAATAGATAGAGATAGATATAGATGGATAGATGGATAGATAGATAGATAGATAGATAATAGATAGAAGATAGATAGATAGATAGATAGATAGATAGATAGATGATACAGTAATAGTTTTATTTGTATGTAGGGTACACACAGAGAGAGACACACATCTGTATATGCACAGATGTTCTACCTCTGTACACTGAGAAGGACTACAACTAATTACATCTTAGAAGCAATAAGCAACCAAAAACCCAGATTTTAGTTTCCAAATATCATTCCTTACTCCAGGACTCCTTGGAGAAACAGCTAATTCCAAAGCTGAGGAGGGAATTTACAAGATAGACACGGAACATTTTCTTGAGCTCAAATGTAAAGAATTGTTTTTTTAAAAAGTATGGGGACATAACTATAAGACACAGGAACCAATTTTGATGAGGCTCTCCTGCTGGCCAAATCAGAAATGATGTGATATAAAAATAAATACTGCCTGACCTGTGGTGGCACAGTGGATAAAGCGTCGACCTGGAAATGCTGAGGTCGCCGGTTCAAAACCCTGGGCTTGCCTGGTCAAGGCACATATGGGAGTTGATGCTTCCAGCTCCTCCCCACCTTCTCTCTCTCTATCTCTCTCTCCTCTCTCTCTCTCCCTCTCTGTCTCTCTCTCTCCTCTCTAAAATGAATAAATAAAATTAAAAAGAAATCTTAAAAAAAAAACCTAAAATAAATAAATAAATACTGATAATAATGGATTAAGTTTATTACATAAAATAAGAATCCATGAGCCTACACCAATATAATTAAATGAAGTAAGAGGAAAATCTCTTCCTTATGGTAGAATGCCAACTAATAAATGTAGTAAAATAAATAAATAAATAAATAAATAAATAAATAAATGTAGAAGGAATGATGATAAAGAAAATGGCCACTTGGCAGCCCCCATAATGATGATGAATTCAGGCAAGAATCATCAACGAATATTAAGTCAAATGAATGGAAGTTTAATGAGACCCAGGATCTTGACATAGTTTAAGAGTATCTTCCTACAAAATACTTATTAATCACAAAGGGGAAAATAAGAATTTAATGGGGATAAACCTGGTAGACACTCAACTAACCAAGCAATCAAAATTAGCATCATAGAGCGACAGAGCAGGTCAACATCACGAGCTTCCTGATGCGATGTAATAAGAAGACAGAACCACTTCTGTGTATTCGTCCCAGAAATGCATGTCTGAGTCTTGTCCTGAAGAAACCAGTCTGGGTTACATCCTACAGAATGAAAGGCCTATACTCTTGAAAACTTTTAAGTTCATAAAGACAGGGAGAGACTTAGGAACTGTTCCAGACTGAAGGAGACTAAAGAGACATGATTAAGTGCAAAGTGCAATGCTGGACCAAACAGGAGAGGGACATTGTTGAGATAGTTGCTAAATCTGAATGGAGTTTTTGGATTAAATATCAGTGTTACGCCAATGCTGATTTCTGATTTCCCTGTTTGGAGGGTTGCACGCTGGTTATGTAGAAGAATGTCCTTGGTTTGGGAAGATGCACACCAAGTATTTTGAGAGTTTGGGGCATTGCTAAGAATGAAGTATCTATTTGACATCCAAAAGATGTTAAATGGGTAGTTAAATACATGAGTCCTAGCTCTGGCCGGGTAGCTCATCTGGACAAAGCATTGTTCCAATATGCCAAGGTTGAAAGTTTAATGCCTGGTAGGACACAGACAAGAATCAACCAATAAATGCATAAAGAAATGAAATTTCAAGCCTGACCTGTCGTGGCGCAGTGGATAAAGCATCGACCTGGAATGCTGAGGTTGCCAGTTCAAAACCCTGGACTTGCCTGGTCAAGACACACATGAGAAGCTATTATTCTAATTGGTGCTTCCTGCTCCTCCTCCACCCCTTTCTCTCTCTTTCTCCTCTCTCTAAAATCAATAAATAAAATCTTAAAAAAAAAAAAGAAATGGAATAACAAATCAATCTCTCTCTCAAAAAAAAATCAATACATAAAATTAAAAAAAATACGAGTCTTGAGATCAGAGGAGAGAAGTTAGTGCTCTGGATATTATATATAGAAGTCTTTTAAAAGAAGTTCATCAAGACTATAGATAAGAGATTCAGGAACTGAGTTCTGAAGATTCCAGTATTAGGAGGGTGGATAGTTGAGGAAGAACCGGCAATAGAGGGTGAGAAGGAGCTGCCAGTGAAGTCCAAAGCAAACCGGGAGAGTGTGCAGTGCTGGAAGCCAAGTGATGCCTGTTCAGAGAAGGGGAGGTAACCACCCCTGGCCCACGTAAGAGAAGACCTGAGAAATGACCACTGAATTGAATTATAAGGAACTCATTGTTGATCTTGAAAAGATTTATTTGGAAAGAAGGGTGGGGGCGAAGTCTTGACTAAAAGAGAATGGGAGATGAAGAACCAGAGGCACAAATATAGGCAAGGTTTTCAAGTTCACCTGCAAAGGACGGAAGAGAGAAAGGGAGTAGCTGGAGGAAGAAGCAGAGAACTGTTGTGTTTTTAATTTATGAAAAATACCAGCATGGTTGCATGCTGATGAGGATGAGACAGCCGAGAAGGAAAATGTAGGAGAAAGAGAGAGGGTGGTGAAACTACGTCCTTCAAATGGAGAGAGGGGGTGAGATCCAGAGCATAGGGAGAGGAGCTGGGCTCAGCGAAGAGCGGAGACAGTTAGCAGTAGGAATAGGAAGGACTGTAAGCTCGTGGACAATGGATCAGGGCATTGGGTGATCTGGTGGTGGGAGCTGCAGGCTCCCAACTCTTCTCCGTCACAGGGAAACCAAGGTAATCTGTGGAGGGTGACGATAGAGAAGGCCAAATTGGAATTCCTAAAAGAGGAAAAGATACACAAACTCATTGTCAAGGGGGGAAGGGAGTGAGTCAAATAGGGGAAAAGAAAGGTGATTACTGAGCAGCTCTTTGGGCCACTGGAGATTTCAGCTGTCACGGATCTGGAGAGAGACCAGTCAGCACTTTGAAACTTTCAGTTCCCTGAATGCTATCTGTTTGCCCTTGTGTGTTCATCTTGGCCCTTCTCGGTTTCGTCATTGACGTTGCAGATGTGTCTAGCGGTTAGCGGCTGACCATCCCTATTTGCAGTAAAGGGTTGGGTTAATGCATGTAGGTGACCGAAGACACAAGTCTTCGGATGGAGAGGCCCTCCAAGTGCTGAGCAGACTGAGTGGAAAAACACCCACAGTGAGATACTTCATGGTCAAGTTTCAGAAGCAGGAGTTTAGAGGCAGTCTTCAGAGCTGCTGGTAGGAAGAGAATCAATGGAAACAGCAGTAAAAGTTGTCACCTCCAAAGGAAAACAACGTCATCGGCAGCCCTGGGGCTGGAAGACAAGAATCAAGCCTTCAAAGGTCTAGAAATCTAGACTCATTTCAAGTAGCAACACAACACGAGGGCAGAATAAACATACCTTTCATAATATTTATACTTAGCATGCATTACAACAAAATAAGGAAGAAACGGAAGCATGAAGGGTAAGGGAAAGCAGATTCATTTGAGGAGAGCAATAGTTCAATTACTCATAATTGCACACTTCCCGAAGGCCTGAATGTCTTTACCTAGTGCCTTTGTCGTCTTTTACAAACATTTTTGCTGAAACAACTTCTCACCCCCCCCCATCATCAAACATTTTTAACATCATACATAATTCCTCCCCTTTCTCTTCACATGTGGCTTGAAGTGTTGGAAAAATTTGTGCTTGATTCCTTATGAACTTTTCACACCAAAATGTGTGCTTTTTCCTATGACTCAGAGTGTTCAGATTTAACTCCTTATAACCGGTTTCGTTGTTCATCGTCGCTCCATACGTAAGATGTCTCTTTATTACAGAGCTCTCTTCATTCTCGTTTGTTTTTCAGAAAGAGTTCACGCATGGTATAAGTTTCCAGTCCCTGTGTGTCTGAAAATGCCTTTCTGTGACTTGCACAATTTGATAATTGTATGGAGTAATTGCTAAGGTTACACATTTTCTCTCTCTAATCTCAAAAACAATGCCCGACTGACTTAACTTCTATTATGAAATTGAAAGAGGGTGTTTATCTGGCTGTTCAGCAGAATTCACACAAAGGCTCACACCAGGAACTGAACGGGACTCCTAATATTGAATTCCAAGAGCTATGTATGCAGTCGATCTGAGCACTAATCTTAACTGTAACTGGAACATCCTAACACGAAATACTAAACACTGAAGCCTAAATCCCAGTCACGCTCCAACTCTAATCCTAGACTAAACAAGCAAAAACACTCACCCTAATCCCCAACATCTTATCCTAAACTCAGCCTTAACCTACCCCTTAATCCTGATGTTGCAGTTTTAAAACATGAGGATATAGTAAAGAGTGAAGTGGTCTATTAGCGTGGTGAGAGAGAGCTATCTGCTTCCGCTCGGCCCTGTGCGCCTTCGACTCCAGTCCCCTGGCCTCCTGGCTGGTCCCCTCACATCCTGGTCTTTACTCAGGTGTCAGAAAAGAGTCAAGGGCCAACCAGACAGTTAGAGAAGCACAGTTCTTCAAAAGATCACCCTCACCTCTGACACCAGCTGCAAGTTCAGGGGTTTTCTCTAAACAAGCCTCAGGTTTGATCATTTGCTAGAAGGGCTCACAGAACTCACTGGAAGCAGTTATATTGATGGTTATGGCTCATCACAGGGAAAGGATACAGAATAAATCAGCCAAAGGAAGGTAGGCTGGGGGCAGAGTCCAGGGATCCAAACACGAAGCTTCCAGTTGCCTTCCACTGTGGATCCGTGGACAATGACTCCACCTCCTCTCAGCCACCAAGTGTGACAATGTGCACTGAGTCTTGCCAATCAGAGAAGATCACCCAAAGCTTTGGTGTCCAGAGTATTTCTTGGGGGTTTTAATCACATACTGTCTATGTAGCTGACTTTTGTCCTTAGCTCCTCCCAGAGACTGGCTAATTAATACCTTTATTCTCCAGTTCCTCCAGGGGTCAAAACTGACAGAGGGTGACCAAAGCCCCCATCATAAATCCCGTGTCAGACTGTCCAGTGGCCAAAGCCCCCAGGGGCTAGAGCTGAGGACAAAGCCCAGGCCTCTCTCTGTATAGGTGAATTGTGTATCCCTCTCTCTTCCATTGGGAACGTAACTTACACAGACAGGGAAATTTGTCGGCTTTCCCACTGCCGTGTTCCTGCTTCTAGAACTGTACCATCCTATACAGAAGCCACTAGTCCCTTACAGCTAGGGAGCCCCTGAAGAGTGGCTAGCCCAAACTGAGGTACGCAGTAAATAGAAAATACGCACCACATTTTAAAGGCTTTACTATATATTTATATATAAAGTAAAATTACCTCATTGACAATTTATAATATTGGTTATATGTTGAAATGGTTTTGCGGACTTATTGGGTTATAAAAACAAACTGTTGAAGTTTATCTGACCTGTTTCGTTTTTATAAAATTATTCAAGATGGCTATTAGAAAATTTAAAATGATATCAAATGGTTCAAAAATTTGTTTGTTTGTTTGTTTGTTTGTATTTTTCTGAAGCTGGAAACAGGGAGGCAGTCTGACAAACTCCCACATGTGCCCGACTGGGATCCACCCAGCATCCCCACCAGGGGGCGATGCTCTGCCCATCTGGGGCGACGCTCTGCTGCAACCAGAGCCATTCTAGCGCCTGAGGCAGAGGCCACGGAGCCATCCTCAGCGCCTGGGCCAACTTTGCTCCAATGGAGCCTTGGCTGCAGGAGGGGAAGAGAGAGACAGAGAGGAAGGAGAGGGGGAGGGGTGGAGAAGCAGATGGGCGCTTCTCCTGTGTGCCCTGGCCGGGACTCGAACCCGGGACTCCTGCACGTCAGGCCGATGCTCTACCACTGAGCTAACCGGCCAGGGCCTCAAATGGTTCAAATTTGAGGTTTTATATTTGTGGCTTGGTTTTTATTTTTTGTTTTTTTGGTGTTGTTTTTTTCTGTCTGATCACTGTAATAAACCACTGGTGACATTTTATATTCCGCTCAAATGCAGTTAGACCAGACTGAAGGCAAACAAGCAAAACTCATCCACCCTCCCAGCTGTTATCACTTAGGGACCAAGAAAGCATATGCCCTAGTGCTCACCAGTCCACCGTTGTTGGTGGCCAAACTGGAGGAGGAATGATTTGTATAAATAAGTAGTAAATTTAGCAGTAGCATCTCTCCGTACGTTCTCCTTTCCCATCCCGTCTAATCCAGTTAACGTGCAGGGAGGAGAGAGGCGGGAATGAGTGAGCCCGTTGCTCTGAGGTGGCACTGGCAGAGCAGAAAGTTACAACCCAGCAGCAGGCAGCAAATCTTAGACTTTCGTTGTCAAGAGGACGATGTGTTGGAAGAAAAAAAATTTTCCACTACTGACTAGATTCAGGGCTGGGGGGCCTGTGAATTAACTAACAACAAACAGATTAATGGGAGAGAAGTCCAAATTTAAATTACACTGCTCACAAAAATGAGGGGATATTTTATCACTTCATATTCATTTTGAGATATCCCCTAATTTTTGTGTGCAGTTTATTTACTGGGGAGACTTTAGATGAAAAAAAGCTTATAAACCTGCTTTGTGAGGAGAAAGGGAGGGGGCCAGAGGGCTCCTGTGGAAGAACAAATGGAAGGTTGGACAGCATCTGGTAAAGTTTGTTTAGGCCATTATTCACCCCGGTGATAAGGGCTCATCTCCTCTCTGGCTGTAAACCTCCAGAGATTAGCCACTGTTTTTTGGGGGAGGTCCTGTTTAAAGTTTAGATAAGGTTTTTCCTGCAGCTGCTGTTTGCTTGGATGTTTTTTAGCTTAAAATAATCTTTACGCCATTGAGGTACATCCTGAATGCCTATGGGTGCAAAACCATTCTTCAGTAACAGGGTGTTTCTAAGGGCATTTCCTATCTCAAGAGCTTTTGGTCAAAGCTGCAGAGGTAAGAAAAAATGCACTTAAAATCTGGAATGAAGTGCAAAACTTGCAGAAAGATGGCTACCAAATTGGTTCTTGACCTTGAGCCCGTCACCTGCCAGCAGGCGGAAGCGTGAGACTAGAAGTGACACTGGAAAGAGGGTTTCTTGAAGGACAGAGTTGTTCTGCCTTCCTCTTTACGTCTAATGGGGGGGTGCTTCCAGAGAGCCCCCCGCCCCAGCTTGGCCCCAGTGCCCTGGAGCTGACCAGCGGGCAGAGTGAGGAGTACTGCTTAGTCTCCTGGGAGCCCACTCAAGAGAAATCCTGCAGCGCAAGGACCAGTGCCCACGGAGAGGTGTCCTCAGCCGCTGCCCTGAGGTTACGTCATCCTGGTCAGGGAATGGCACACCCATGGCTGATGTCTCCAGTGCTCCCACAGAGCAGCCCAGCCCACAAGAGGAAGAACCAGCATCTGGGCATCTGACCACCCCAGAGGGCACCACCAATCACTCTTTCTGCCCTTTTTTTCCTCTCCTGCTGTCTTTACCCGACCCTACATGAGGCCGGAGCGACGTCATAAACGGGGAAAGGGTGAAGAGGGCTGAGAGTGGGGAGAGAGAGCGGGGAGGCAGCCAGCTCCTCCTCTCTCCCCCACTGGGTTTCTGAGCCAGGCCGAGGCAGCACGCCCCTGCCCCGACCTGCTCCCCTCTCAGGCCCGCCCAGCTTGCCCTTCAGCTGTTCTGACCCCTCCTGAGTCAAAGGTCAGGGTGGGGCAGGAAGAGAGGTGAAGATGCAGGAGCAAGTCTCGGGTCTAGTGCTGCCCTAAAGCATCGCGCCTTGAACTTCGCAGATGTTCAAGCCGGCTCTTTCTATCGCGGGTGTTTTGAAGGTTCTTTGAGGACCCTCCCAGCACACAGCCCTGCAGTTACTGGCCTATTTCACCCCAGGAACACTCGCTCTTTGGGGCTCCCATTGGCCCTCCACGCAGTCGCCTTAGCAAGTCCTTGGAAGATGTCTCTCTCCATCTCAATGTACCTGGGCCCTCAGTGTTCTCTACTCAAACATCCCAGCTCTCTCCCAGGGCCTGTGTGTGGGGGCTCTAGGTCCGTCCACAAGAGGGCAGACTACTCACTCTGCCAGGGCACGCACCCCTAGGCTTGGGGGTGGCCCAGGAGAGGGGGCGGATGGCCGCAGTGTGTGCCTGTGGTCTGGGGTGTCCTCGCATGTACACCATGTCCTCACGGTGCAAGATGGAACAGGGACAGGAAGAGGAGAGGGGTCCACTTCTGCTCTCGTCTCTGTCTGTAAATGTCAAGGGAAAGAAGGGGCAGAGAGGGGGCTGTGAGGTCCCCAGCAGCTCATCAGAGAGCAAGTACTAAGGCCCCGAGGTGGGAGAGCACTTTGTGCACTCTGGGAACAGGGGGGGGGGGGGGGAGGGGAGGAGGGAGCGCTGTGAGGCAGGGCTGCAGACAGTGGGATCCACACGGCTCGCGGGGCTTTGTGAGCCCTGGCAAAGACTCAGGTCTCATCCCAGGGGCATGGGAAGCTTTGTGGCAGGTTAAGTACAGGGGCCAGTGGTGGGATTCAAATAATTTAACAACCGTTTCTCTGCCCTCGTGACTGTTTTAAGTATAAAAAGAACAATATACCAAAAGATAGGTTATTATTTCACGCATTTAATATTTAAATAAGAACAATAAAAGGGGCATCCAAAACTAGACTATGTTATAAGAAAGAGTTCTAAAATATTAATGAAAAAATATGAAATAATACCTGACCACAAAAAACAATAAAACTATTATTGAAGATATTTCCATATTGCTTCTTTTTTTTTTTTTTTTTTTTTTTTTTCTGAAGCTGGAAACAGGGAGAGACAGTCAGACAGACTCCCACATGCGCCCGACCGGGATCCACCCGGCACGCCCACCAGGGGGGCGTTGCTCTGCCCATCCTGGGTGTCGCCATCTTGCGACCAGAGCCACTCTAGCGCCTGAGGCAGAGGCCACAGAGCCATCCCCAGCGCCCAGGCCATCTTTGCTCCAATGGAGCCTTGGCTGCGGGAGGGGAAGAGAGAGACAGAGAGGAAAGCACGGCGGAGGGGTGGAGAAGCAAATGGACGCTTCTCCTGTGTGCCCTGGCCGGGAATCGAACCTGGGTCCTCCGCACGCTAGGCCGACGCTCTACCGCTGAGCCAACCAGCCAGGGCTCCATATTGCTTCTTGATTGGCGTCCTCACTTGCAATATTTTTACCTATGGACAGACTGAACATGACTACGAACACTGAGAATTCGCCGTTGAGCAGATGAATGTTAAAAGAGAGTAAGGAATGTACATTTGTGAGCTGGGCAGCCGCCCACCTTACAGAGAACCCCGCTTACAGGTGCCATTTTAACAACCGGTTCTCTGAACTTAACAAAAAATTAGGTATCGGTTCTGCCGAACCGGAGCGAACCGGCTGAATCCCACCACTGCCAGGGGCAGCACGAATAGCTGGGCATTTAGAGAGACCTTCTTGTTGCTCGGTGACAGAGCTGAGGGCACCAGGAGAGACACTGCAGGGAGAGCTGGGTGCTGGTGTGACAGTGAGATGAGAAGTGGTGATGTGGGCAAGGGCGGAGCTCTGGAGATGGCACGCACGAGGACACCCACAGGCGCCTCTCCCAGGGCCGTCCCTGGACCTCCCCTAGCTTCCTGTGTGTCCTTCACAGCCATCGCCATGGAGAGTCACAATGACTGAGGAGAGGTAGGTGAATGGTACATAGACTATACTTGAAGATAAGGTTAAAAGCTGGGCACCTGGGGGCCCTGGCCGGTTGGCTCAGTGGTAGAGCGTTGGCCTGGCATGCAGGAGTCCTGGGTTCGATTCCCGGCCAGGGCACACAGGAGAAGCGCCCATCTGCTTCTCCACCCCTCCCCCTCTCCTTCCTCTCTGTCTCTCTCTTCCCCTCCTGCAGCCAAGGCTCCATTGGAGCAAAGTTGGCCCGGGCGCTGAGGATGGCTCTATGGCCTCTGCGTCAGGCGCTAGAATGGCTCTGATTGCAGCAGAGCAACGCCCCAAGATGGGCAGAGCATCGTCCCCTGGTGGGCATGCCGGGTGGATCCCGGTCGGGCGCATGCGGGAGTCTGTCTAACTGCCTCTGCATTTCTGGCTTCAGAAAAATACAACCCCCCCCCAAAAAAAAAGCTGGGCACCTGGGGCCAGATCACCTGTCACAGCTTCAGGTTTTATGTTAGCCAGGGAATTACTGTCCTCTGATCACAGGCTATTTTCCCAGCCGGACAGTAAAGTCCCTGATGGCACTGACGCAGTCTATCCTGTTCACCCTGCGTCCCCAGCTCCTAGCAAAGAGCCCACCAGAGAATCGTCCTCAAAGGCATTATCTACCTGTTGCATGACAAACCACCTCAACATTTAAGAGGCTAAAAAAACAGTAACAATTGCTTATTTTGCTCACAATTTTGAAATCAGGAGCAGCTCATCTCTGCTCAGCATGGCAACAGCTGGGAAAGGTCACTTCAGTAATGGCTCATCGGTCTCCAAGATGGCGCGCCCTCCTGGCTAGCCGGTTGGTGCTGGCTGTTGGGTGGGAGCTTAGATGGCGCGGGGGCCCAGGGGTCTTGGTTTATCTCCACAAAATCTCTCCACCGGCTGCTCGGGCTTCCTCACAGCATGGTGACTGGGCTCCAGTGCCCCCAGAGGATCAGGCGGAAGCTGTGTTGCCTTTTATGACCCAGGTTCGGAAGTCACAGTGTCCTTCGCTATAGTCACAGTTCAGCCTGCCTGGATTCAAGGGGACACACAGACTCCTTTCTCTCAACGGGAGAGAAGAATGTCAAAGTCACCTAATCAAAAGCACATATGGGATGGCCATCTTTGGAATATATGTCCAATCTGTCCTATGAATAAGCAGATACAGCACTTAGTGGTGAGCCCAGTACTGGAACCCAAGTTCTGTTCAGTACCTTTGTTCAAGGAAGAAGGGATATATGTCACATATTCGAGAAGGATCCCCCTGCACCTGGGAGAACATAAGGCTTTGGAGTTTAGAGGATTTATTGCCAGTTATGAGGACAATTTGCTTCTTTGTGTCACCTGCTTCTTTAGGCCAAAATATAGGCTCATAAAATATTGATATATATGTATATTTAAATAAAAATCTATAGATATACTTACATTTAAATATATCTATATGTGTGATTTTTGGTGTTTCGCCCAGAGCCCAGCCTGTAGTATTCTGTACAAAGAATTCTTTTGGAATAAGTACTTGAAATGAAATGTGCTGGATCCAGCGAGGTGAAGTGCCATGTGAGGGGCTGCTACCACCTTCTGGGCGCTGAGGGTACTGCCAGCCACTCCTAGCACCTTTTCCTGCTGGCCTTGGGAACTCTGCACCCGTCCCCTGCCTGAAGCTGCCTTCAGTTCACAGAGTGCTTTCCTGATCAACGACTGATTTGTTTTTTAACAGTACCCCCCCCCCATATTGACTCCCTTGTGCCCGTGAGAACTGTGAGGACCAGAGGAGGTACTGACCAGCATCGTCTCTCCCTGTGATCTCACCGCAAGCCCTCGGCCGCCCTCTACTGGCTGGCTTTGCTCGCTGCACCTCACTGTGGCCGCTTGGGCTCAAGTCCTCAAGGGCACCCTCGATGAACCCGGCGGCCCCTCCCGCTCCCTGTCTGCCCCTGTCCAGCGAGCGCAGGACACCGTCGCTCTCCTCCTCCCTCACAGTACGCCCTTCTGCCAGCATCTTCCACGACTGACTCCCGTGCTGGTTTTTCTCCTGCCTCCCTGCTGTGCCTTTTCGTTTGTAACTTCTCTAGAGCCCACCTGCTCCCAGATCTGCCCCTGGGCCCCCGTCACAGTCCCCGGGAGATCTACCCCCCCCCTCCAAGCCCGATTCCCAGCTGCACACAAACGGGCCACCAGGACTCTGTCACTAGCCCAGTCTTCTCTCCTGGCTCTGGATCTGACTGTCCTGAAGACCAGCTCTTGCTGGGAGACCTTGGCACCTCATGTTCGTCCTGCCCAAAGGCAACCTGTCTGCCAGCCACCTGCCCTTCCCCTCACTCCCATCGCCAGGCTGTGGGAGAGGCAGCAGCACCCAGTCTGGTCCCCATGCCAGACAGCTGGGGTCCCCACGTGCTCCCTCTGCTCACCTCCAAGTCCACGACCCGCTTTCTGTCCCCACCTCAGACAGCGCCCCAGGCACTTGGGCGTCTGGTAGCGCTTCTAGGCTTTGTCTCCTCTCCTCCTCGGCATCCCTTGTACTCAGCCCCTCCTCCCCTCCTCTCTGCCCAAACTCCTTGCCTGGCATTCACGACTTGGCTCCCACCTGCCACTCAGGAGGGTTTTCCACCGTCTGCCCATCCACCCTGCACTCAAAGTCACACTGCACATGTCACACCATCCACACCTCTGTGCCTTTGCCCACTCTCTTCCCTCCGCCCAGAATACCCTTCCCTCATTTTCTCATGACCAAAGCATTCACCCCCATTGTACAGACAGGAAAACTGAGGCTCGGGGAACTGACCCAACTTGTCCAAGGGTGTAGAGCTGGGAAATGGTGGACAACCTGAAACCAGCTCCTTTCACTGTTCTACAACACCTAGGCTCCGTGGCAAGCCTCAGTTTCCCCAAGTGTAAAATGGGAGGAACAAAGGACTGTGGGTGCTTTCTGCTCTGACTTTCCCTAACTGGCATCTTCTGACTCTGAGATGCTCTGAGGCTCTCCGGTGGAGACCTGGGAGTACTGAGCACAGCTACCTAGCACCCCCAAGTCGACCATGCGGTAGAAAATGCTTACGTCCAGCTCTGGGCTGCCTGGGTGACTGTTACCAGTGGGCAGGCACGGCCTCCCGCCCTCCCTGGGCTGCTCCGGTTTGCCTTCTGTCCTGGTTTTCTATTGCTGTGTAGCAAAATGCCACCAACTCAGTGGTGACACCAACTCACTTAAGTGACACCCATTCATCAGCCCGTAGTTGTGAAGGTCAGAAGTCCAGTATGGCGGGCTGGGCTCCCTGCTCGGGGTATCAAAGGCTAGAACTCGGCTGAGTCCTCACCTGGAAAGTGAAGAAGAATCCCGTCCCACGCTCCCTTGGGTTGGTGACAGAATTCAGTTCCCTAAGTTGTAGGACTGAGGTCCCCATTTCCTTGTTAGCTGCCAGCCAGGGACCTCTCTCAGTTGCTTAAGTCACCTACCTGGCCCCTCAAGCCTCTTCTGCCACCAGCTGGAAGAAACACCACTGTTAAAGGGCTCACCAGGTTAGGCCATGCCCACCTAGACACTGTCCTTATTTTAAGGTCACACGTCTAAATCTTCAAAGCGACCGCATGATACAGGCTCATTGTCACCTCACAGACGGGAGACCCGGATGTAGCCGATGCTGCCGGTGCTCCCCGTCGCCCCTCACTGCTTCCAGGGGCCACCTGTAGCTTCAGTGGACAGTCCCTGCAAGGCCCACGGTTTCACTGCATCTCAAACACTCGCCTCCCTCTGCCCAAGGGGCAGGCCGGAAGTGTGGGGGAGCTAGTGCTTCCAGAGAACAGCCTCAGCCAGTGGGGTGAGGATGAGTGGATAAGTACCCCAGCTTTCTTACCCCAAGGAGGGCGCTCAGAGGGGCCCCTGTGGGATGAAACCCCTCTGGCCACGGAAGTGACCTACTTTTCTCCCTCCCCCAGCTCACTTCACTCCCTCACCACGTCCCTCCACTCCCAGACAAACACCCAAATGTTCATCTCAATTCTGCTACGGGAAGATCCCAAGCTGAGACACGAAGGAGGGTACAGGGAGCTGAAGGACTCTCAGAGGTCATTTCAGCAGGAAGACAGGCTGGCGATTTGATCCCGGGCGATCTGACACCAGATCCCACGCTCTCAAACACCACTCTCTGCGGCCTCTCACCAATAGTCACAACACTCCCACGGGACGTGGGAAGCTCTCCCGCACACCTGTCCGCCCTGTGAGCTGACCCAGGGCAGAAAATCCCTTCTCTGGCTTCAGCTGATTTTACCAAGAGGCTGAGCAGGCCTGCCTCCCGCGGGCCTGGAACAGAGCCAGCCTGGCGTGCCCAGAGCTGTCCCTTGGCACCGGTGTCTGCTTCCTGGCTGGAAGGAAGCTAGAATTGCCAGCCAGTGCTTTGAAGGGCACTCATCTTCAAACCCAGAGGACACACTGGGATCTGAGACCTGGAGAAGCTGAGGGTGGCCAGGATCCAGGGGAAAACTTACGGAACTGACTCATTTAGTGTGCCAGGCAGTATTCTAAATGTTGTGTGTGTGTGAGTGTGTGTATGAGAGTGAGAAATGTATATTCCTCACAGCAACCCTTTGAGATGGGCATAATTGTTATCCCCGTGTTATAGATGAGGAGACTGAGAAACAGAGAGGGTGACTGGCCAAGCTCACTCAGCTAGCAGGTCCCACAGGTTAGGATTCGAGCTCAGGTAGTCTGCTCTCTATCCGTCCTAGACCCTGCCTCTCCTAAAACTCCAGGTGAGCCTGCTGCCAGCCCCCCACTCCAAGCTCCACCTACACGTGCCAGTTCTCCAGGGAGACTCAGGCACAAACTCCTGAACAACCCCCAACTTTGGGGGAGCCCCAGGTGGAGAGAGGGGCTGGCAGGGGAAGGCCCCCCAGGACTGAGAGGCAGTAGGTCAGAAGGAGGACTGTGATTTCTGGAAGACAACACCTTTCTCTCTCCACCCCTTCCCAACGTCCCCTCCGCCTTCTAATCAGCACAGCCGTTCAACCTCAGGGTTCTTATTCCCAGCCTTGTCCCCGCAGTCATGTAAGGGAGCTTGAAAGAATAGACACACAGTATCTCCACCCGAGATACTCCCAAGAATAACACCCGGCTTGCTGCCTTAATGGCCCTTGTAACCAGCACCTTGATGATGAGATACTGTTAGACCACTGCACACAGGGTGACCAACCCCTCCCGGTTATCTTAGGACTTCCCCAGTTCTGGGAAGTCCCTTGTTCTGGGGAACCCCTCAGAGACGGGCAACAGGGACAGTTGGTCACCCTCATTACACAGGATACAGGCCACCAAGTCTACTTGTTGGAAGATTTTTTAAAAAATTACTGTATCTCTTGCCTAACCTGTGGTGGCACAGTGGATAAAGCATCGACCTGGAAATGCTGAGGTCGCCGGTTCGAAACCCTGGGCTTGCCTGGTCAAGGCACATATGGGAGTTGATGCTTCCTTCTCCTCACCCCTTCTCTCTCTCTGTCTCTCTCTCTCTCTCTTTCCCTCTCTCTCTCCTCTCTAAAAATGAATAAATAAATAAAAAACAATAAATAAATAAATAAATAAATAAAAATTACTGTATCTCAGGGCTTTGTAACAGCCAAGGCGAAGAGGGAAATATCATCTGTTCCGAGACCTTTAGTGTCTATAGTAGTGCTATCGAATAGAGCCTTCCCCGAGGATGGAGACCGCTGGACTGCCCAGCGTCATAGTTACTAGGTGCGTGTGTCTCTAAGTAGCACTTAAAAGGCAGCTAGTGGCCTGACCTGTGATGACGCAGTGGATAAAGCATCGACCTGGAAATGCTGAGGTTGCCGGTTCGAAACCCTAGGCTTGCCTGGTCAAGGCACATATGGGAGTTGATGCTTCCAGCTCCTCCCCCTCTTCTCTCTCTATCTCTCTCCTCTCTCTCCCTCTCTCTCTCTCCTTTCTAAAATGAATAAATAAAATAAAATTTTTTAAAAAGGTGGCTGTGTGACGGAGGAAAGGAATTTCACATTTTATTTCATTTTCATCTATTTAAATTTAAATGTCACATATGGTGAGTGGGGACGATGAGACAGCATAGGGATGTTAGAGAAACACAAACCTGGTGTTCAGGGAAAGCCTCTTTCTTGCTAATGAAGCCTGAGGAATTTCTACCAGGAGTTATCACACTTGAGATCATAACAGAAATCATCACCCGTGAGGTGAATGCAAAAACATCTGCTTTTCCTTTTTTAATTAGTTTTCTTTTTTTTTTAATTTTTAAATTTTACTTAGAAAATTAACTTTCACACGGTGACATTGATCAATTAGAGTACATAGGTTTCAGCTAAACATTTCTACAGTTAATTAGTTTGCAATGACAGTGGACTAATTATCCTGTATCAGTTTCAGGTGCACAGCACAGTGGTTGGACAATCACATACTTCAGAGTGGTCCCCAATGTGTCAAGTATCTGCTTTCTTATATGTGTAACAGCAGGAGGCCCTTCTATAACATACCACATCCCCCCGCCCCATGTATAAGACACACCCTTTCCCGAAAAATTTGGGGTCTAAAAACCAGGTGCGTCTTATACAGTAGATTTTTTACTTGCATTTCCGGCTTTTTCGCGTTCTTTTTTTGCGCTCATTGTTGAAGACAGTGATTCATCATCAGACGCAGTCGAAGACAAGCTAATGGATGAAAGTTTTGACAGAGATGAGGAGTTGTATGAATTTTATGATGAATAAAACTTGAGTTCAATAACTTTATGTAATACTTTTTTTTTTTTTTTCAAATTTCGGGCCTCAAAATTAAGGTGCTTCTTATATACATGGAAGCATCTTATACATGGAGTAATGCGGTCAGCTCCATCCTTGCTACACTGTGTGCTAAGCACTCTCATGAAACCTGTCCATGTCTCAATTCATTCGATTCTCAAAACCACCAGCGCAGGGAGGCACTTTGGGCCTCCCTGGGACCCCTAAGGCTCTGGCGCCCCTGGCCTGAAAGGCAAGTACCTGTTCCTGACCTTCCCAGGGAGAACCAGCAGCCCGGGAGCAGGGAGAGAAAGGCAGGGGAAGCAGGAAGGGCTAGGAGACCAGGGAGAGGGTTTCCCGGACACCCCTCTCTCCGCCCGCAGGCCACTGCTACGGGACTGAGGTTGACCCAGTGGAAAAAGTGAGCACCGCCTGGTCTCACTCCCTGGCACCCGCGGCCCCGGGGATGTCAGAAGGAAGGGCCGGTTCTGCCAGGTAACAGAACACCTGCACGGCCTGAGACCTGCAGCCTGGGCAAAGCGCCGCCTCCGCCTGTGCCCTGGTTGGTCCCCGAAGCCACACACTGGCCCCTTCCCAGCCTAACTGCCAGGGTCTCTGGCTCTGGGCGGCAGAGGAGGGGCTGGTGTGATCCATCCCACCACCTCCTTCTGTGACTGGAAGCTGATGACAAGCAGGGTCAGAAATAACCCCACGGTCAGCTCCCGCCGGCCACCTCTCCCCTCCCCTGTCCTCCATTCCCAGAAAAATCCTGAGCCCTGAGTCAGAGGGAAGAGCCCAAAAGTAAACACGGGCCCAGAGAACCTGCTATGAAAACCACAGAGCCATTCTGTGGAATTCTCTGATAAATCCGGCACCTAGTGAAGAGTGGAGGCCTGGAAATTCAGGCGCCTTTCCCTGGAACCCAGCAACCCTCAGGGCTGGTGGACTCAGGGCTGCAGAGGGGGGAGTATTAGTGCAGAGGGGGGGGGGAGAAAGGGGCGCTTATCTGGGGGGTACCCAGGTCAGAAGCCGAGGAGGAGGGGCCAGCCTGCCCTCAGGGGCTCCTCAGGCCCAGTGGACACACACTCATCAGGAACAGACAGAGGCCAGTCAGAGGAAGAGGTGGTGGTGGGGAGGAGGGGTCACAGGGAAAGGGGGCAGGGCCATCCAGGTGGCAGATACCCCTCCTTATTCACTTCCTCAAAATAGTCTGGGACACACGGGCGCACCGCGCCCGCCACGCTGAGTCACCGAGCCCTGTCCTCAGATCAGGCTTCGATGAATGAAGCCCTCCCCTCACTCCTCCTCCTCCCCTCCCAGCAGAAAGGACGTGTAACCGATTCCCCAGGATGGAAGAGTGACTTCCACAAGCCCTAAAAATAACTGAACCACTTCATACTCTGAACTTAGCCTCTCCCGCCCGCCCGCCCCCACCCTGGCCCACCCCCTGGCCTGCGTGATAAAGGCAGCTGCTGGGGCTGGCAGGGGACAGAGACCCAGAGCCAGGACAGCGAGAAGGCATCTCACGGAACCAGCCGAATAGAACCAGCCCCGAGCAAGAAGCCTGAGAGTCACGACAGGCCCCTGGTCGCACCTGCCACAGACCCGAAGCACCCTGCCAGCCAAGCGGGACCATCAGGTGAGTGACCTGCCCTTTGTCTTTCTGGGACAGGACTGGCTGGCCAGGCGGGAGTCCCCCCTGGACCTTCGGAGGGCTCTCAGGATAGCAGGCAGGAGGGGTGGCAGACAGAGGTGGAGGGAACATGCATCTGGACGTCGGCAAGGGGAGGGGTCTCTGATATACAGATTCCATGAGGAAGTTAAGGGAAACTTAGCGTGAGCCCCAAGGGGAGCTCTCGGAGTGGCGGCCACAGGCCTGAGGCCTACAGAAGAGGCAAGTTCCTGCCAGTCTGAAAAAATCCGGAACGGCATTCAGGAGGCGGCAGCCTGGAGTTCGGCATTTAAAATGCAGGTGTAGCGCTCCCCAGGCTCGGGGCTTCCTCCCGGGGAGGCCCGGTGTCTGGGGGCAAGAGGGAGAGAGGAGAAGCGGGAGGGCGCGTGGGTGGAGGGTGGGAAGCTCTTCCAACTCTGTTGCTAGGACAAGCCCGTGCCCAGCTGTTGTGGGTGAAGGTCCTGACATAGCTGGCCCCAGGAATGTCCCCAGGCCCGGCCTGAGCCCAGCTCCCCGCACCTCCTGACCTAGGACTCTGCCCTCAGGCCGTCGTCCTGCCCGGTGGGAAAGCCCTGCGGGCAGCTCTGGGGCCCACAAGGTGGGGAGCTGAGATCTGAGTGTGCCCAGATGTAGAGCTTGTAGTGGGACTGGGCCAAGGAGAGGCAGGCCGGGAACCGAGGTGGGGTCCCCCTGCAGGGCTGGCCAGCCCGAGGGGGCCAAGCTCTGGGACACTTCTTGGGGCTCAGGCCCTCACCCTAAATGTGGTCCCAGTTCTGAGTTCTGCCCTCCCCTGAACCGCCTTCCCTGCCTTCTAGAGACGTAAGCTCAGGCCAGGCAGGGGCAGGTGTGGGAAAGCCGGGGCTAGGGGAACCTGCTTCAGGCCTTGCTACCCCTTTGTGGAGCCTCCTGGGACAGCGCCTTTCTCCTCCGTGGGCCTCGGTTTCTCCATCTGAACAATGAGGGGGTCAGGCTCAGTGACCTCTGAGGGTCCTTACATCTGACTCCGTGATTCTAACCGTCTGTGACCATAACAGGGATCCTGGAGATTCCTGGGGGTGGCGGAGGGGTGGAGTTGGTGGCCTTGTACATGCCATCTGCTCAGGCCGCAATGGTGGTGACAGGATGGGGAGGCAGGGACAGGCACGGTCTACCTTTGGCAGGGGGTCCTCATTAGAACTCAGAGACTAAAGGAACCCCCCCCCCCCCTGAGTTTGTGCTGAGACTCAGGTAGAAGGCTTTGGCATTCACTGGCCCCGGGGTCCTGATGGCCTTGGTGGGCAAGCAGGTCTCTGCTCCCCCCTTCCGAGGCGGCCATAAGGAGGAAGCCCTGCTCCCTCCTGCGGCCACTGTCCCTACACTTCCCCTCAGCCCCACGCCCCTTTGGCCACTACAGGGTTCCAGGCCCCAGCACTGGTTGTCCTGCAGGCCAGGGCCTGCCACCAGCTCAGGAGGCAGGGGCAGGGTCCGGGGGCCCAGGGAGGAGGAGAGGAAGCAGGCCGAGGCGCCCCGGTTCCCACCGGCATAGGCGCCCTGGTTCCCACCGGCCGAGCCTGCACCTCCCCAGGGCCCCGGGGCTGCCGAGCTGAGACCAGGATCTTGGCTATATTTAGCACTGAGTGTGGAGCGGAGCAGCGGGTCAGGGGCAGCAGGAGGGGGCACGTGCTTCTCATTCTTTCCCTGCTGGCCTCTGGGAACTGCTAGTACACCTGTCACAGGACAGATAAGACATGGTGGACAGAGACCAGAGAAGGACTTAAGGGATGGAGGCCATGGAGGGGGCAGGGGTGAGCGGGGGGTAGGAGGCAGTGCCTGGGGGAAACTGACCGACATGAAGGGGGAGAAAGGAGAGGACCACGGGGCCAAAGCTGTGCCCACAGCACACAGTGGGGACCGAGTCTCCTTGAGCGAGGGGCAGGGCTGTCTCTGCAGAGGGTCCTACTGCCACCCTACCTGCAGGTGTCACCCTAGCTCTCCTAGGGGAGCCTGCCGGGTAACAAAGGGACTCCACAGCAGATAAAGCTTCACACTCCCCCTCCTCTCATTTCTGGTTTGCCGAGCCCCAAATAGGGTCTAGGAACCCAGACCAGCACTGCTCGTTACTCATTCACCAAGACCTGACCCCTTCTGGGCCTCAGTGCCCTCACCTTTCATCCTGAGTGGTTGGGCTACCAGACCCCAGCTCAGACCTCTGAGTCCTGGGCTATAGCACAGAAACCCTACCTGGGGTTCAGGATCTGGCTCCGTCTGACCATGAGATACCCGGTGAGCCTCTACTGCTTCCGCTACAGCTACAGCATGGGCTATGGGCCCCTGCTCCGCCTCGCTGGGCCGGGGAAAGGTTGGAGAGTGAGTTGAGAGCCTGGGTAGAGGTTGGGCAAGATGCCCAGTGAAAGTGGCAAGCGCGCCCTCTAGTGTCATGAAAGGGAATTCCTTCTCCCTGGGAAATGGTCACCAGTTTAGGAAACTAACTGCCTTTCCCTGGCTGAGACCCCGAAAGTCAGGACTCCCTCCCTCAGACTACTTACCTGGGACTCCGCCAGGGAAAAGCGACTATGGAAAAGGAAAGCGAGGAGGGGGCGTGTCCAGTGGGCCTGCTGGAGGTCTGAGCATCCCTTGTGGGGCCGAAGGGCGGAGCTTCATGGCCCAGCAGTGTCCGCCTTGCTCAGGCGATTCTAGGGAAGCTAGGACCCACCTTGGTGGATGGCTCCCTAGGCCTTACATTTCAGATCTGTCACCCACTAAGCAAGCAGGTGGCTGAGCGAGACCCAAGTGAAGTCTGGAGAGAGCATGTCACCACAGTCCTGCTCTGTCCCTGGGCTCTGCTCTCTCTTCTTTCCCCCAACAGCCAGCCCCCCTCCCACCTAAGGCCCCAGACCGTCTTCATCTCTGCCTTTCTCTTCAGAAGGATGTCCGACGCCCAGACGCAGGCGGCTCCCACACCAGCCATCCCGGTGGCGACGGCAGAGGACCTGCCGCTCCCTCCCCCGCCGGCCCTGGACGATCTGCTGCTGCCTCCGCCCAAGGAGTCCTTCTCCAAGTTCCACCAGCAGCGGCAAGCCAACGAGCTGCGCCGCCTCTACAGACACATCCACCCGGAGCTCCGCAAGAACCTGGCCGAGGCCGTGGCTGAGGACCTGGCCGAGGTCCTGGGCTCCGAGGAGCCCACCGAGGGGGACGTGCAGTGCATGCGCTGGATCTTTGAGAACTGGAGGCTGGACGCCATCGGGAACCACGAGAAGGCAGCCGCGAAGGAGCCCGTGCCCAGCGGTGACGTGCAGGCCACGTCCCGCAAGTTTGAGGACGGCTCCTTCGCCAACAGCGTAGACCAGGAGCCGGCTGGACCCCGGCCATCCGGAGGGGACGTCCGCGCCGCCCGCCGACTCTTCGAGACGAAGCCGCTGGATGAGCGGACGGGTCAGGACGAGGCGCCGGGGGCTACGGCGAGGGAGCCTGCGGCCGGCGGAGACGTCCAGGGTACCAGGATGCTCTTTGAGACCCGGCCGCTGGACCGCCTGGGCTCCCGCCCTTCCGTCCAGGAGCAGAGCGCCCTGGAGCTGCACTCCGAGATCCAGGAGCTGAAGGGTGACGTGAAGAAGACGGTGAAGCTGTTCCAGACGGAGCCGCTGTGCGCGATCCGGGACGCAGAGGGCGCCATCCACGAGGTCACGGCCGCATGCCGGGAGGAGATCCAGAGCAACGCAGTGAGGTCCGCTCGTTGGCTCTTCGAGACCCAACCTCTGGACGCCATCAACCGGGATCCCAGCCAGGTGCGGGTGATCCGGGGGATCTCCCTGGAGGAAGGGTCCCGGCCTGATGTCAACGCAACTCGCTGGATCTTTGAGACGCAGCCCCTGGATGCCATTCGGGAGATCCTAGTGGATGAGAAGGACTTCCAGCCATCCCCAGACCTGCTCCCTCCTGGTCCAGATGTTCAGCAGCAGCGGCATCTGTTTGAGACCCAAGCACTAGACACTCTAAAAGGGGGAGAGGAGGTGGAGGCAGAAGCCCCACGCAAAGAGGAAGTGGTCCCTGGTGACGTCCGCTCCACCTTGTGGCTATTTGAGATGAAGCCCCTGGACACTTCCAGAGACAAGATCCAAGTGGGTCATCTGCAGCGGGTGGGCCCCCGGGAGGGTGAGGGGCTTCTGTGTGAGCATCTACCCAAGGATGGCTCCTCAGCACCGCCCCTCTCTCCAAGTGCCCCCCAGAAGGACAGGGTGAAGGGAGATGTAAAGACTTTTAAGAACCTTTTTGAGACTCTTCCCCTGGACAGCATTGGGCAGGGCGAGCCTTCTACCTCCAGGAATGTGTGCAAAGTAGAAGGAATTGATTCTGCTGGGCAGTCCCAGGACACAGGGTCCCTGGTATATGCCATGCAGGATGGCAAAGGCCACCTCCATGCCCTGACCTCTGTCAGCAGAGAGCAAGTAGTTGGAGGTGACGTGCAGGGCTACAGGTGGATGTTTGAGACACAGCCCCTAGACCAACTGGGTCGAAGCCCCAGTACTGTTGACGTGGTGCGGGGCATCACCCGGCAGGAGGTGGTGGCTGGAGACGTGGGCACTGCCCGGTGGCTCTTCGAGACCCAGCCCCTGGAAGTGATCCACCAGCGGGAGCGACAAGAACGACAGGAAGAAGAAGGAAGGAGTCAGGCAGGGTCCCAGCCTGAGGCACTCCCCAAGGGAGACGTGCAGACCATCCGCTGGTTGTTCGAAACATGCCCAATGAGTGAGTTGGCGGAGAAGCAGGGGTCAGAGGTCACAGATCCCACAACTAAGGCCGAGGCACGATCCTGCACCTGGATGTTTGTGCCCCAACCCCTGGATGGGTCAGCAGGCTCCAGGGAGCAACATCTGCAGGTTAGCCAGGTCCAGGCTGGAGAAAGACAGACCAACAGACATGTCTTTGAGACTGAGCCTCTGCAGGCGTCGGGCCGTCCCTGTGGAAGGGGGCCCGTGAGATACTGCAGCCGGGTGGAGATTCCTTCTGGGCAGGTGTCCCGTCAGAAGGAGGTTTTCCAGGCCCTGGAGGCAGGCAAAAGGGAAGACCAGGGATCAAGGGCAATCCCTGAGCCCATCCCTGCGGGCTCTGTGCACAAGTTCACCTGGCTCTTTGAGAACTGCCCCATGGGCTCCCTGGCAGCTGAGAGCATCCGAGGGGGCGACCTCCAGGAAGAGCAGCTCATGGACCTGTCAGACGGGGCACTGGAGAGACAGGAGACCGCAGCCGAGGGGACCCTGCGGACTCTGCACGCCACACCGGGCATCCTGCACCATGGAGGCATCCTCATGGAGGCCCGAGGGCCAGGGGAACTCTGCCTTGCCAAGTACGTGCTCCCGGGCCCAGGGCAGGGGGGCCCCCATGTACGGAAGGAGGAGCTGGTGTCTGGCGAGCTCCCCAGGATTGTCCGCCAAGTGCTGCACCGGCCGGACGTGGACCAGCAGGGGCTGCTGGTTCAGGAGGACCCAGCGGGCCAGCTCCGGCTCAAACCACTGAGGCTTCCAGTCCCAGGCAGCAGCAAGAATATCGAAGATCTGGACATGGAGTTACAGCAGTTGCTAGCTTGTGGCTTGGGTACCTCAGTGGCGAGGACTGGGCTGGTGATGCAGGAGACAGAGCAGGGCCTGGTCTCACTGACCGCCTACTCCCTGCAGCCCTGGCTAACCAGCAGGGCCCCTGAGAGGACCAGTGTGCAGCTGCTGGCCAGCTGCATAGACAAAGGAGACCTGAGCGGCCTGCACAGCCTGCGGTGGGAGCCACCGGCTGACCCAAGTCCGGTGCCAGCCAGCGAGGGGGCCCAGAGGCTGCCCCCGAGCGAGAGCATCATTCACATTCCCCCACTGGACCCCAGTGTGGGGACGGGGCATCTGAGAGGCCCCAGGGCCACTCCCTGCCCCCCACAGACCATTGGAAAGGCAGCCCCTCTGGCTGGCAAAGAAAAGCAAGAAGAAGACAGTTGCACAGGTCAGAAAGGGATGGAAGCTTTGGGAAAGTCAGAAAAAATGACAACACCCGCAGCGTCCAGGGCTCCAGACCTCCAGGCCGCCATGCAGGGTCTGCGGCTGGCAACAGCTGAGGCCCAGAGTCTGTGCCAGCAAGTTCTGGACAAGCACAAGCAGGGCCTCGCCCCTGGCGCCACCTCCACGCCCTTCCAGGTCGGTCTTCAGCCAGCGCCGGCCACAGCCGCTGGGACTGCTCAAAGCAACACCAAGCCTGTGTCTGGAGGTGACTCCAGGATCCCAGCAGCCCCCAGAAAGGTCAGTGGGGAACCGAAAGTACTGCTTGGAGGGCCGCCTGGGGGGTGGGTGACTATTCAGGACGAAGTCTACACTGCTCACCCCCTGAGGACCCGTGACCTACCTGGGGGTATTCAGAGCCCGGAGGAGGAACACCCACCGCAGCGCAGGGGGTCGGCCCTCTTGGCCCAGGCTCCCAGCCCACTCCAAGAATGCCCAGGCCAGAGTCCTGGGCCAGGGTGGGAGGAGCCTGGAGGCTGCACACAGAAGGCCCAGGGGCCTCCAGAGACAGCTGGAGTCGGCCCAGGGGGCCGCCAAACGGCAGAGACCACCCTGAAGGCTGACTCTTTAGCCCATCACACTCCGGCCTCCAGACCTCAGGCTGCAGGTGCCCGCCCGCACTCCCATAATGCCTCTATTCCTCCTCCTCCTCCTCTCCCAGCTGCTGTGACAGGACCTGGCTCCCCAGCCCAAGCCCACCAGGATGAGGACTCCAGCCAGCAGGCCTCCACTCCCCTGCAAGACCCCCTTCTCCACTCCCACAGCAGCCCTGCTGGCCAGAGAAGCCCTGGGGAGTCGCAGACAAAGCCCTCGACACTAGAGCACACCGTGCCCCCAAGGAAGAAGCCCCAGCTGCCCCCCAAACCTGCACACCTAAGCCAGATCCCCCCTCCTCGGAGGCTGCCCAGACTCTCAGCTCTGTCTCCAAGGTCTTCCCAAGGAGAATGCAAGCAAGGTGAGACAGAAGCAGCCAGGCCTCAGCAGGCCAAGGTCTCCACCTCTACAGGCCAGAGACTCGTACCTCTGGCTGGATGTTCCAGTGGTCAGAGCCAGCCCAGCCACCAACATGGTCCCCGCAGCATGGTCCCTACGCCAACCAGGAGTCGGGCTGCGGACAGCAACGCCCAGACCCCTGAGACCCCCAAGCTTTCAGCTCTTGGCAGTGACCCCACCTCACCCCAGCAGGAGCCCAGCACCCCAGGAGAGAAGCCGATGGGAGGTTCTCAGCAAGGGGCCCCTGAGGGACCTGAGATTCTGCAGGGAAGCCAGCAAGAGCTCCAGGGCCTCCTGAGCCAGGTGCAAGCCCTGGAGGAGGAGGCCGCGAGCAGCGTGGACGTGCGGGCGCTGCGGAGACTCTTTGAGGCTGTGCCCCAGCTGGGAGGGGCCCTCCACGCTCCTGCTGCTCGCCGGAAACCCGAGGCCTCAGTGGAGCGGGCCTTCGGGGAGCTGACGAGGGTCAGCACAGAGGTTGCCCGGCTGAAAGAACAGACCCTGGCCAGGCTGCTAGACATCGAGGAAGCTGTGCACAAGGCCCTCAGCTCCATGTCTAGCCTCCAGCCTAAGGCTAACACCAGGGACCATTCCCAAGGACCTCCAAAGGACCACAGTGTCTACAAGGTCAATGTCATGGAAAGCAATAGAGCCAGGCCCAACTGCTCAGGCCAGGAGGTCAGAGGTCAAACGGCAGTCAAGAGCCAGACTGAGGTTACATGCCTTACTGAGATCCAGAGTCAAGCCAAGGTCAGAAATTACACAGAGGCCGGTGTTCAAGCAGTCTCAACCGCCCCTTCCGCCAGGAGGCTGGAGACATTGAGAGAAGGTTCCAGCCTCCCTCCAGTCACGCTGTCTAGCAGAGATTCACCCACTTCCCCAACCTTCATCTCCATTACATCAGCCACGAGGAGGCTTCCAGGGGCTCCCAGCCCCAGGACAGTCCGGATGTCTCAGTGAAAGCCTCAGACCTGGCCCAGGATGTGAGCCAGGCCCTGCTCCGTCAGAAACGTGTCCAAGACAAGGCTGGGGAAAAGGAGGTCACCCCGTGCTCTGGACAGCCCAAGCCTGCCCCTGCCTCAGCCAGCCCCCTGCCCAGCGGGTGGCAGAAAAGTGTCCTGGACCTACAGGCTGGGCCTGGTGGCTCCCAGCACGACGAAGCCATGAGAACTGTGACCGAGCAGTATGAGGAGCAGCATGGGCTCTCAGTCCACTCGTCCTCCACCACAGTCCCGGAGCAGGCAGGGCTGCCCGGGGGCCCAGGTCCCCACCTCGGGCTCCAAGCCTCCCCCTTGTTACGGCCGTTCCTGCACAGCCCGGCCGGGCTCAACGGGAGCCCGGTGGAAGCTGGAAGGTGCCAGTGTCCTGCGACCACTCCCAGCCCGCAGCCCAGTGAACTTCTCCACCTCCCACCAACAGGCCCTGTGCTTGCAAAGGAAGAGGAAAGATCGTGAACGCCCACCCGGTGGCCCGGACACCGGAGAAGGATGGGAACTCGCAGCTATTGTGGGAGTGTAATAGGTACAGACGCATCTGCTTCTCCAGCAGGACTGACCCACACACTGACATGCATGAGCCTGCGTGCCACTGCTCAAGACGGAGCCCCCCGGGTGACCCACCACCTTTAGCCTTTATTTCTTTTTATTATGGGTCAAAATGTTCTCGACCATCGGCTCCTTAGTTCCTGGAGAGGACAGGGCCAACTAGACACTGGATTGGGATCAGGCTGAGGTCCCCAGAAGGGCTCTGCTGCAGTCCCTTCGTCACCATCTCCATGGATCAGAGGGTCATCCTGGAAGCCCAAAGGTCACACAGACAAGGCTGGCAATCAGTAGTGTCCCTAGAAGCCAAAGGTACTGCCTCTCTGCCCCCACTGCCCCTCACTCTGCACCCAAATGGGAGGGAAACAGTCTGAATAAACCCAAGTTTTATTCTCGTCCTTTTGTGTCTGACTACATGTGCATCTGGGTCCCTAAAGTGGGAGAAAACAGCTCTAACTTCCAGGGACCCCGTTTTCCTGGTAACAGCAGTGCGGGAGGCTTGGAAAAGCCACTCTTTCTACTGTCTTGGCTGGGACCCAGGAAGTTCTGCCCACGCCCCTGCTCTCCTTATCCCTCTCGCCCACACACATACACTGCTGTCCCTTTACCTCTGGCCTCCCCTCCTGGTGGTTCTTGGACATCGTCCTGAAGTGGCATCTGACCAGAACCCTCCTCCCTAGTAGGACAGTAGCCTGCAGGCCCCGGAATATCTCTTCTCACCTTCAGGTGGAGTCCCTGTCTTGTTCATCCCAGTATCTCGAGTGCTTATCACAAGTGCCTAGAAGGCACTGCATAAACGTCAAATAAATGAACGCACAGATGAATGAACTGATTAAGTGAACTCTCAGATTCATCCAATTAACATTTATTGAGCACCTACTTCGTGACAGGTTTTGTTAAGGGCGTTAAGAGCAAGGCAGGATTTATCCTCATGGAACTTAGGTTTAAAGAGGGAAGCCAATGTGTTATAAGCAGATAAGATTGTTTTAGAGGGGAGCGATACTGTGAAGGAAATAAAAAATAAGGTCAGTCCAGGAGAAGAGGGATTGCAGTTACTACTAGCCCGGGTGGTGGGAGAAGGCCTCTCTTCCGACGTGACCTGAGATGACGGAGGAGCCTGTCCTAATGGCTGGAGGCAGCGGCGTAGGGGGAGGAGTGGGGAGAGGTGTGTGGATGGGTGGTGAGCACGTGGGCGGCAGCATGCACCAAAGATAGCAGCGGCTCCTGGGTGAGGCCTCGCCCGGTGCCCTGCACACCTGCTGCCACACCTGCAGCGGACGCCTGGGCCCCTCCTCTCCTCCTGCGGAGGGAGAGGCGTGGAGCTGGATCCCCCGCCCGCCGGCCGAAGGCGGAGCGCACCCCGCCCGGGCCCCGCCCCGGGCCCCGCCCCGGGCCCTGGAACCGCGTGGAGGCGGGGACTGCGCTCCCACCGCTGTCGCCAAGGAGACAATGACGTAACCCAGGCCGCTGGGTTCGGAATGTTCGGGCGGCGGCGACCGTTGCCGGGAAACGCCAGCAGGCGCGCAGCCAGGGGCCGGCTCGGCTCGGCAGTGTGCCGAGGCCAGTACGCGCTGTCCTGGCCGGGCCTGGCTCAGAGCCTCTCTCCGCGATTCCAGAAGGATGCCGGGTTCCGGTCCTCACCCTTGTCGCGGCTCCACCCGGGGCAGACATGCTGGCCAGGCGCCTCCTCCCTTCTCCTTACTCTCTGTCTCGGCCTATGTCCCGAGTTTGTCCACCAGCCCCTATCTTCACTGCCATCATCCTGTCTCAGTCCACCACTCATCCCCTCTTTCTCTGACCACTACCATAACCGCCTAAGTGGGCTTTCCTTCCTTCTTCCTGCCTGTCCTTACAGTCGTCTGTCATCCACCTGGCAGCCAAAGCGCTTACCAAGAGCTTACCAAACCAAGTCACTCCTGTCTACTACCCTCCACTGGCTTCCCAACTCACTCAGACTGAAATCTGACTCTTCACAGCGTCCTGGAGGGGCAGAATGACTTGCCTCTCTTCCTTTTTCTATCTTCATTGCCCCAACTCTCCTCCTTACCCACATCCCCCTAGTTACACTAGCCCTCTTGACCCCCACAGAAAAATAAATTTATTTTTACCTCAGGACCTTTGCATGTGCTGTACCATCTACCTTGAAGTCTCTTCTCTCAGATCTTTAGTGACTGGGCTCCTTCTCTCTCAGATTCCATCAATCTCCCCTGAAAGGCTTTTCCTGATCCATACTTCCCCTGTCCCCCCCCCCCCGTCTCCCTCATCTCCCCATCTAAGGGGGCCTTCCTCAAAATTATGCTGTTTTATGTTTTCCTGAGGGCCTATCACAATGTAAAATTATCGTGCTCATGTATTTGCTTATTGTCAGTGTTCTACATACTATTCCTGAATAGCAGACCACTTCAAATCTAGTAGTTTAAACAACAACCATTTCATAATGCTAATGAATTCTGTAGGTCAGGAATTTGGACCGAACACAGTGGGGATGGCTTATCTCTATGCCATGATGTGTGTGGGACCACAGCTGGGAAGTGTCAAAGGCTGAAGGTGATTAGACAGCTAGGGTCTGGCAACATCTGAAGATTCACTCACTCACATGTCTGGCAGTTGATACTGGCTATTGGCTGGGACCTCATCTGGCTGGGACCTCCGCTGGGACATCAGCCAGAACACACATGGATGGCTTCTCCACGTGACTTCGGCCACCTCACAGCATGGTAGTCTCAGGACTTCCTACGTTTTGTCTAGTCTCCAGAGGCATGTGTCCCAGCCAGCCAGGCAGAAACTGTATTGCCTTTTATGACTTAGCCTCAGAAGTCGCACAAAATCACTTCTGCAACATTCTGTTGGTTACAAGTGAGTCACCAGTCTGCTTGGACTGAATGGAAAGGGTATTAGACACCACCTTTCAATAAGGAAGAGGCAAAGTTCTAGAGGACATGTGGCCGTCTTTAGAAAGTGCCACCTCCACAGTCAAGTCTCCCCCCACTGGAATATCGTCTCCACGCAAGCCACTTCTCATTTGTTTAATGTTCTATCCCCAGTGCCTGGAATGGTGCAAAAGTACATAGTAGGTGATCAATTCGTGGTTTAAAATGAATAAATAAAGGTTTGTCTTTCAGTCATTTGTGCCCAGCCAGCTCTTCTCCCTGGAAGTGTATTTCCTGCTCTAACCCTTGAGTTTGGCCTGGTCTGCTCTGGAGGGAGCCCAGCGTTTGCACTAGAAGGTAGGAGTCAAGTATGGTTTTGTTTTGTTCTGTTTTATTTCTGGTTGGGGAGTGGGCAGGGGCTGGGGGCGGGGCGGAGTTATTGGGGATTGAGAAATGTGTAGCCAAACGAAGAGTTCTGGAACAGTGTTCTACTCTAAGAGGTGTTGAAAACCCAGCCTGTTTTTTCTCATTCTGAACTCTGGAAATGCCCAGGAGAGGACTGTGGTTTTGTGCTGCAGGCCATGGGGAGCAGGACAGTGGCCCAATGGGAACGGAGCTCTGGAGAGGTACCTCAGGGCAGCCGGGGGGAGGGGGTTGTAATGCCCATGCGCAGCCATCGCAGCGATCTGGGGAAGAGGTGGCCCTGACGCCACCCACAGGTCTGTGAAGGGACACGGACTCTCCCTGCTTGTCTTGTCACTGCGGGACCTTCCGTTTGATCTTCCCAAAGTCTTAAAGCACAGTCTCCTCTCTTGTTTTCTCCTTTTCCATGAGGGACGTGGGCAGAGGGGCAAGCCCAGGCAGGCCCCGCCCCCTCACCTCCGTTTGTTCTGGATTCCCCAATGTCTCCGCTGTTGCTCTGAGAGTTTGGATGTCGTATGGCAGCAACAGCCATCCCAATGTTCTCCTCGTTTCCAGTGGCACCCCCAGACTGTCAGTCCTCCAGCCCAGCCCTGCAGCGGGCCCCGCCCCACCTCCACCGTGAAACCCACTCTCCCTCCTCGTGCAGCTGCTTCCTGTATTTCTAGCCTCTCCCCTCCGCTCCCCAGGAGACTTGCTGTCAAGGTGCTCTAAGGCGCTGTCCAGGCTGGGTCAGGCCACCCGGCTTTGTCCAGGGCCAGCTCACCCATTAGGCACAGCAGGCAGGGAGCCTCAGAGGCCAACCATCTTCCTAAGGGCTCATGAAAATGTGTTAACATCTTTTAAAATCAGAATTAAAAAAAAATAAAATAAAAAGAACGTTTAGGTAGAAGAAAATGTTTTAATATAGAACATTAACAAATTCATCATTATGCCACAGGTTGGCCAAATATTTTGTGCAGCTAAATGGAACGAGTTGATGCTTCTCTTTCTCTCTCTCAAATCAATGGAAAAAATTAAAAAGATTATAGCTA
The DNA here is from genome assembly GCF_036850765.1 of Saccopteryx bilineata. Lineage (NCBI taxonomy): Eukaryota > Metazoa > Chordata > Mammalia > Chiroptera > Emballonuridae > Saccopteryx > Saccopteryx bilineata. The sequence goes on from NC_089499.1 coordinate 13,251,809, forward strand.
CGCCTCGCCCCCCACCCTTGGTCTTGGAGAGCCAGCTCGGAGGCAACCTCTCCAAGGAAGCAAAAGCCAACGGGAGTGTCCTTTGGCCTCTCAACCTTCTGAAGTTCTGCAGCTTAGAACATCTGGCTGTAACCTCTCGGTTTGGTGTGTCTACCCGCCACCATAGTGCTAGTATCTGCAAACCAAGACCCACCCCCGCTGCCGCCCCCCTTTCTCCAGCTCGGTACCTACTCCCCACCTTTGGCAGAGCTGCCAAGTTAGAAGCCAACTAACTTCCAAGAAAACTCTGGCAGAGGCTCAGCCTGGGGGCACTCGGGAACAGCCCCCCTGGCCCCAAAGCAGGAACGACGGGGGCGGGAGCTTGCGTGCCTAGCTGGGGGCCGTGAGGGTGGCTACCGGGGTCTCGCAGGGGCACCGGGGCCACACGCCCCTGCCAGCTCCACCCGTCCCCTGTCCAAAGAAGGAAGCTGGCTCTGCGGCTCTCTCTCCTCGGGCCCCAAAGCTCCGCCCCCTGTCCCCTCCCCCCACTCTGACGCACCCCCTTCCTTCTCCCTTTTCGCCTCCCCTGTTAGGTTTCTTACGAAAAAGTGCTGCTGAGAATTCCCAGAAGGTCCCGGATGTGAAGTCACTGGTGTGAGGTCACCGAGCCTGGTTCCAGGAATCAGATGCTTGTGGGGGAGGAAGCAAAGCGCAGAAAACGAGGGAGAGTGAAGCTGTGGGTGCCGTGGGCCGGCGGGGCAGCCTGACTCAGCTGGGGCCCAGGCTCCGTCTCCAGTTCCCAAGAAAAGATGCTTCATTCCTCCATTCTCTAGAAATGCTCACTGGACAACGATACACTGATCTGTGTTCACCAAGATTACGCTATTGGAGCAGATGGGCAAACAGGAAGGAGAGGTGGGGTGGGGGAAAGCTGGCTGGGCCTTCCACTTTGTAGAACTGCTTGTCAATAGGATCCGAATTTTAAAGTAACATGCCCTTTGGCCCCACCAATTGCCCATAGATTTATCCTACAGATATGAACACAAGGATAAATACGTAAGCAGCTTTGTTTGAAATACCAAAGTTTAGAAGCCACCATAATGTCCATCCGCAGGGAATTGATTAATTATATGATGCTTCAGTACCCTGGGATACTGTGATTTGTGGAAAAGAATGAGGCAGTCGTGTAGGGGCCAAATGTCCAAGCTGTAATGTTGGGTGAACAAATCTGGGGAGCATCCTCTGACGTCTCATCTGTGATCCCCCATGGTGGTGTTTTTTGTTTTTGTTTTTTTTTTAATGAGAAGCATCAGTGCTTCGTTGCAACACCTTAGTTGTTCATTGATTGCTTTCTCATATGTGCCTTGACCGCGGGCTGTCAGCAGACCGAGTGACCCCTTGCTCGAGCCAGCGACCTTGGGTCCAAACTGGTGAGCTTTGCTCAATCCAGATGAGCCTTAGCTCAAGCTGGCAACCTCAGGGACTTGAACCTGGGTCCTCCGCATCACAGTCCGACGCTCTATCCACTGCGCCACTGCCTGGTCAGGCCCCCATGGTGGTGTTTTAAAGATCACACCTGCCAAGTACCAGGCACATTACAGACTCTGGGGATAAGCAGTGAACAGAACAGAGTGAGCCCCTGCATCGTGCAGGTTATGGGGGTGCGGGTAAGCGAATGTAATGCATTAGGTGTGGATGAGTAAGCACTCTGAAGGGAATGAGAGCGAGGAGGGTAGAAAGTGCTGGAGGTTGTGCTGTTTCAGATGGATGGTCAGGGAAGGCCTCTTGGATTAAACTGACATTTAAGCGGAGAATGAAGGAAAAGAACTTTAGGTGTCTGTCAGGCAGAGGGCAGAGAAAGAGCAAAAGCCCTGAGGCAGGATTTTAGTTGGTATGTGAGGAGCAGTGGGGAGTCCAGTGTGGCTGAAGCAGAGGGGCAAGGGGCAGAGTGGTAGCAGGGAGTGTGGTCAGATTGCAAAGGTGGGGGAGGGGACCACGGAGGCCCTGAAGGGGCTTTGGCCTTTATAGTGAGATGGGATCCCAGAAGAGGGTCTTGAGCAAAGAAGGCCATGATCTGATGTAGGTTTAATGAATCCCTCTAGCTGCTCAGTGGAGCTAGCTGACAGAGGGTTAAGGGTGGAATCAGGGAGCCCAGGGAGGAGGCTGTTGGAGTAATCCAGGGGAGGAGACACAACAGTGGCTAGACAAGGGTGATAGAAGATGTCAAGCAGTGATGTGCTCCGAGATGTATTCTGATAGTCGAGCTGATGGAATTTGCTGATAGACCAGCTGTCCCTGCAAAAGAAAGAGGAGAGAAGAGTGATTGTGTAACTACAAGCGTGGAGTTGTCATTTACTAGAACAGAGAAGTCTCTGGGAGGAGCAGTTTTAGGGAATGGGCTAGGGAATCAGTAGTCTGAGCTGTTTCCACGGGTCAGGGGTGACAGAAATATGAGAGTTGCTTGGAATTTGTAGCAGGGAGGGTCCCAGAGGGAAACAGCCAGCACACGTGGATTGAGAAATTTGAGAAGGGTTTAATAAAAGGACTCTTTACAGAGTGTAGCAGGGTAGAGAGAAACCCGGACCACGCAGAACCAGGGCTGGTAGCAATCCATGGTTCTGAAGGGGGAAGAGGAGGGACCAGCTGGAACCTGTGGGGAGAGAGAGAGCCAAGTAGAGAGGACAACGTCAAAACGTGTGCGGTTTCATCCAAGGGAGGAGATTTCTTTTTGGTACGCAGTTTGAATGTTGCCAACAGACAAGATCTGAAGCCTCTGGTGGAGAAGTGCAGCTAGCCCATGGCAACCCTACAGGGAGAACTTGCATCCTCACCTCACTCTCCTCCTGCCCTCCAAATGCATGTCTGCACTGGCCAGGAGTCAGACCCCATGGAAAGCCAAAGGGCCAGGCAGTCACTGGGTTGGTGCATACAGTCCCCAGGCACAGAGCAGGGAGAAGGGCGGAGAGGGGTCTGCAGCGGAGAGGGGAACACGCCCAGCACAGGGGTCAGCGTGAGGATGATACACAAAGCCATGGCTGGAGAAGGGGCCACTTGGCGTGGATGTAAATAAGAAAGGGGTGGAGGTCACTGCCCTGGGGTCATCTGATATTTAGAGATTGAGAGATAAAACAACCAGTAAAGGATCCTCCAAAAAAGCAATGTGAGACCAGAGAAGATAGAGCCATGCCATGGCCATGGGACACAAGTGTCTCTAGAAGGAGAGAGAGAGAGAGGAAGAGACAGGGAGGCTGGAGTAAATGCCCTCCATAGGTCAAGTAGGATGAGGGTGTGTGTGTGTAATGTACATAGACTGTTTCTGGAAAGAGACCAGGAAAGACAAAAACCAGAAACAAAACCGATTAACAGTGCCTCTAGTAGAGACAGAGGGTAAGCGAAAGGAAGAAGACCTAACTTTTCATTTTCTTCCAGTTTGGATATTTTTAACCATGCACATATATAAATTTTGTCAAAGGGAAAAAATATATAGTTAAAAAAAAAAACAAGACTCTCCTATGGCAGGAAATACACAATTTTACAGAAAATAGATACACAGTTTTCTAATCGTCTGGGACTTGAGCATGGGAACTGAGGGTGCCAGCGAGGGCAGCCCAGAACAAAGGGGCTGGAAGGGTCTCCCTGTGTCAGCGCAGCCAGTGGCTTTAGGAGCAAGACCGAAAATCCAGTGTGAGCATGTCCTGTGGCTCGCTGAGATCCCCTTCAATTACCTACCCCCAACCCTGCCTCTGCCCTACCCGAGATGTCAGGAAAACGCAATTCTTCACGGCTTAGTTTGTATTCAATAATTCTACATGTCACGCTTTCAGATTTTCAATCTTGTACATCAAAGCCAAATCCCCTTCCTTGGATGAAATTGCACATTGCGTGCATGCTGTCAAGGTGGAGGAGAGCGAGTCAGCCTTCTGATGAAGCTGTGCGGGTTTCTCTCTGCAGAGCAGAGACTCCTTTGGATTAGAATAATTTTTTTTTTCTGGTTAAGAATCAGCTCCAGGTGAAATTTTTTTCAAGATTGTGTACTGATTCTTATCTCTATTGCAGATGCTGAGGACGAGGATACTTACCAGTCTTAGCAGAACCAGACTCTCAAGAGCCTCAGGATAACTTCAGAAAGCTTTTTTTTTTTACAGAGACAGAGAGAGAGTCAGAGAGAGGGATAGACAGGGACAGACAGACAGGAATGGAGAGAGATGAGAAGCATCAATCATTAGTTTTTCATTGCGCATTGCAACACCTTAGTTGTTCATTGATTGCTCTCTCATACGTGCCTTGACCTTGGGCCTTCAGCAGACCGAGTAACCCCTTGCTGGAGCCAGCGACCTTGGGTTCAAGCTGGTGGGCTTTTCCTCAAACCAGATGAGCCCGCGCTCAAGCTGGCGACCTCGGAGTCTCGAACCCGGGTCCTCTGCATCCCAGTCTGACGCTCTATCCACTGCGCCACTGCCTGGTCAGGCCAGAAAGCTTTTTAACAGGTGGAGGGCTGGGGCTGGGAGGTAGGCTGGGAGGGGGAGCCCTGGGAAATGGGTCTCCTCCTTTCCCGGGGCTGCTTCTCTGGGCTGGGAGGGGAGACTCCCAACCGAACATGCTTGAGACTTTTCTAACTCAGGGTTAGAAAAGGGAAAGTCCAAAAGGGAAAGTCCAGAAAAGGGAAGGGAGTCACCAGCCCATCTCCCCTTTTGGGGACTGTGACATGCTCAGTCTAAACCCCACTTTCCTCTCCATTTCTCTCTCCCAGAATAACTCAAACTTCTCAGTATACCCTAGCCTTTGAGTCTCTCTGTCTCTGTCCCGCTAAAAAGAAAGTTCCAGCCCGACCTGTGGTGGTGCCGTGCATAAATTGTCAACCTGGAACAGTGAGGTCGCCGGTTCAAAGCCCCAGGCTTGCCCGGTCACGGCATATATAGGAAGCCACTACGAGGTGATGCTTCCTGCAACTCCTCACCTACTTCTCTCTCTCTCTCTCTCTCTCTCTCTCTCTCTCTCTCTCTCTCTCCTCTCTCTAAAATCAGTCAGTCAATCAATCAAAGAAAATTCCAGGAGAACAGAGACCTTGTCCGCATTATTTGCCACTAATGACCCGTGACTAGAACAGTTTCTGGCGTAGTTCGGTAAACAGCCTGAGTGAATGTGCACAATGACTTTTCCACAGCTCCACCTGGATTTCAAGGAAGAAATCTAGAAGACTTTCCTGACCATTCATCACTACATACGTTTCTCTCCACCATCCTCAGAACAGGGGTCCTGGGCTGGCAGCCGGTACTCAGAGGTGGACTGGAGCCACCACCAACTGCCTGGAGAGCTGAGTGTGCCCATCTCTTCCCAATTTTACCTGGAGTGCTAGTAACTTGAAACCTGTCATGGTGGGAGAATTTACACTGTGGAAATTGGCCAACACTGCAAATCATAATCCCCTACCCCCTCAAGAACTGGTTGTTAAACATTTACCAGCTCACTACTGTCTCTGGTCCTTTTCTTGCCACTTACAGGCTCTATAGTCCAGACAACTTAGTCACTCTGAGCTTCCATTCTCCCTGAGATGGAGATCCCACAGAACCTACCTAACAGGACCGTCTGGAGGATGAAATGTGGTTGCTGTCCTGTAATGTGTAGCACAATGTTTGGCCTCTAGTAAACACACAATCTACTCTATTATCGTTCCGGTTATCTATTGCTGCACAGCAAACCACCCACACAATTTAGTGGCATAACACACAACGTTTATTTTGTTCAAGAATCTATAATATGTGCAGGACTTGGTGAAGATAGCCCATAACTAAAGAGGCAGGAAAGCTGGGGAGGATGGAATCATCTGAAACCATGTTCACTCACACATCTGGCATCCGATGCTGGTTGTCAGCTGGGATCTGAGCTGGCGCGAGATCAGGACACCCACACATGGCATCTCCATGTAAGCTGGGCTTTCTCATCATATGGTGGCTGGGGTTCAAAGGTGAGTGTTCCCAAAAAAGCCAACCAATAGCTATAGCACTTTTTAAAAAAAACTTACCTTGGAAATCACACAGGTATCATTTCATCCACAATGTATTGATTAGAAGCAAGTCACTAAGGCTGCCTCTCTATATTCAAGGGGAGAGGAGTTAGACACCCGCTTTGAGAAGAAGAACGTGGAGGAGTCCGTGGACATTCATAAACCATGATGGCTGGTATTATCACTGCAGCCTTTAGTACTCCCGTTTCCAGGAAGTGCGCTGCACCACGACTGTCTTAACTCCCCCGTGAAAGGCCAGGGATTCACTGGATCATTAAGGTCCCCACGCCTGGCTGCTCCCCAGGTGAATCTGGGCCCTGTCCCCTGCAGAGTTCAAAAAGGTCACAGAAGTGAATTTCCTCCTGTGGGAGCCGGCCCTGATATGTGAGCTTCCAGTTCCTTTGCATGACACCCCTGTTGACCCCACAGAAACTAAGGTGAGGGGCCCGGCCAGGGCGCCGCCAGGAGAGCAGGACCATGCCTGCAACAGGCTGTCCTCGTCCTGGGGGTGTGGGTGACCCTGAGGGTAAGTTTATGGTTTAAACAGACTCCCTCACAGGCCTGCGCTGATGCTGGCGCTGACGCTGGGATGGGAGGTCGTTGTCCGGGAGTCAGGTCACGGGCTCGTGGTATAACTTCTTTCTTGGCCTTAGGTTTCCCACTCTGTCAATTGGGAATAAGCAAAAGGTCTGGGCTTGGGCATTTGGAACAGATCATCATATTATTTAGAAAGCTGGGCTAGGAGCCAGTTTCTTCTTCTGGCAATGGTTGACAAGGTCACAAGCTGCTCTCATAGGAAACGGGGAAAGACAAAGCAGAGAGACATCTCCCGCCTTCTTCTTCTACAGGGCAGGAATCCATCTCACAGTGTGTTTGAGATCCGCAGACCTGGGGTCCAATCCCAGAGAGAAGCGTGTGTGTGAGTGATACGCTTGGGGTGGGGGGGAATTCTTTAGGAAAGACCCAGAAAACCTTCAGTTCGGTGGTGGGGGCAGGGTATAGAAGGAGCACCACACAAGAGCTGGAGAACAGCAGGGAGGGGTTCAGGGGAATAGGAAGGTGCGGAGCGTCAGGCCCCGCCCCTCAGCTGGCCCCAAGCCCCATCCAGCCTCTGCTGCCCCTCCCCTTGTCCCTCTCCCGCCCAGTTTATGGCGGCAGGTTTCTGTCCTCTCTCAGTGGCTCTTCCAGTTGAGCCTAAGAAAGACTGAGGAGGCCCCTGTGTGCCATGCCCAGGTCAGGGAGCTGCTTTAGTTCCTCTAATACAGCCCCCCAAGGGCATCGGGGCCTCTGCCTGTGCTGGCTCCTTCAGAGGGAACTCCAGGAGCAACTGGGTTGCCTCTGACCATAGAGTGACCCTACGCACATCAGGTCCCCCCCTCCAGACTTCAGCCTTCTCCTTTGTAAAATGACCACAGTTGTCTCGAGCAGATTTTCTTTTTTTTTTTTAATTTTTTAAATTTATTTATTCATTTTTTAGAGAGGAGAGGGAGAGACAGAGAGAGAGAGAGAGAGAGAGGAGAGACAGAGAGAGAGAAGGGGGGAGGAGCTGGAAGCATCAACTCCCATATGTGCCTTGACCAGGCAAGACCAGGGTTTCGAACCGGCAACCTCAGCATTTCCAGGTCGATGCATTATCCACTGCACCACCACAGGTCAGGCCACGAGCCGATTTTCCTAAAGTGATGTTCATGAATCCCATGGTCACCAAAGGTATTTCCAAGAAAAAAAAAACAGCCTTGGGCTCATTTTTCCAGAAGCAGGTCGTGGGAACAGGATCCGAGTACAAGTAGGTGTCTCTCGCCTGGCAGGTGATCCCAGGAAGCACTGGTGGGGGAGAGGGTAGGCGGCGAAGGAAAGGGAACAACCTAGCATGGATTGATGTGTTATCTGCAGTTATGGCTCAGTCCCACTGGGACGTCTGGGACGCTGTATGGAACAGCCTCAGAGAACCCTACCCCTAGCCCACTACGGGTAAGGGCTGCAGCCAGGGGTATCAGCTCGCTGGCACTGCCAGCCTGCCCTGTGTGCCAGCAGAGCATGGTCCTGAGGCCAGAGAAATCCCCCGGGCTGGGAGCCACTTGTTTACAGGGAGAAGCCGTCAGCACGTGTGAGAATTGTGAGTGCGAGGGGACAGAGGAAGGTGTGGTGTGGCAGGGTCTGCTACACAGACAAGCAGTTTTGTTCACGTACATGTCATCCATGTGAGATCAGCGATGATCTCCATCGAAACCTGTTACCTTTGCAATAATTATCACGGCCTTGTAGGCATTGCCTGTGCCACCAGGACTGAGTTGGCCCGTCCAGCTCAGTTCGTTTTTAGTAAAGAGAATGCCATGAACTGCAGTTGAACTTGCTAAACTATTGTTATACTACTTTCATGTTATTGCTTACATTTGTTATATTTTCATTTTATTGTTACTATATATGGTAGTTTGGCCCGAAATCATAAAGACATATCAGTAGTTCCAAAGGGGCTCATTAAAGCATAAAAGTAGTATTAACAATAGTAACAAAAATACTGCAATATAAAATGTGATCGTGTGTACCGGCATAGATGAGGCTGTACAATGAGATCATTTTACCTAAGCAGGAAAAAAAAAGTGTGAGTCAGAAAGACAGATAAGGGAATGAATATATGAAAAAGGGATTTTGTTAGCTGGTAATACATTTCCTCAAGTCCCAAAGGCACCTTCTACTGTGCAGTTTTGTCAAGTAGTGGCACAAAGCCCACTGAGACCTCTGTATCATCTTCACAGCGGGCCCTGGAAGTTAGTAAGAAAACCAATCAAGTCTCTCCAGAATGTGGAAAGTAATAACGTCCAGTGTTATGTTGATGCATTTTGTCATTAAAGACAGAGAAAAGATCAAAACCAGAGAAGCATCATTCAAGTTGTCCAACTTAACAGTGAAAATCAGCACAAGTCACCCTGTGGCTTGTAAAGTGAGTCACAGGCAACTGAGAAATAGTATGATCAGAGAAAAAGCACAGCGAGCTCTTGGCAAAACTCCTCGATCAAACAACACTTTTGGGTGTCGCGTAAAATCAATGGCACGTAGTATGAGAGAGCAGTTGCTGTCCTGAGTGAGTGCTAGCAGACAATCGGCTCTATTGTTGAAGTAAACCACTTGTGGCAAGCCTTGTTCATTGTGAATCCAGAATTTATTCCACCCCTTCTTTCTTGATAACAGATCCCTGATTTTGAGCCATGCACCAAGATCTCCAGTCGCAGGCAATTCATGACAAGTGGTCAAAATCAAACACGACCAGCCCACTTTCCACATTCCTAGTCTCCCTTGCTGGGATGGGAGACCACGAGAAACCCAGTTCTGGCCAATGGCATATGATGGGAAGTCTGCTGAGGGTACTTCTATAAAAATTTTAGGGGGTTTTTGTTTGTTTTTTAAAGTTTTTAAAAATAAAATAGGGATACATGCTGGGACTTCACTTCCCCTTTCTTCTCAACTTAATGATGGTCACGATGCCGGGTGCTGGGCAGCCACCTCGCGAATATGAAGGAACCACCAGCATGAGGTAAAACCTGGGAGAATTCTAGGCACCAGCACTGATGTTATTGAATGTGCGTGGCTGCCTACTTCCAGCCTTCCTGTTACGGTGCAGAAGTAAACCTCTCTCTGTTCGAAGCCACTCTGTTACTGGTAGTTGACAACACTCCTAACAGGCATACCACCCACGTGTCTTCTCTCCACATATTTGCAGAAAACACATGAGGGACATGTCCCTGATGATTCTGTTTTATTTATTGACAAATTCCTTTGCAAGATAAGATGAGTGAGCTTATGGATCTCAGTTGAGTTTAGCAATGGGGAGCCCCAGCAGGAAAGGGAGAGGGAAGAGACAGATCAAGGCATTTAGTGCCCTGGATCCATGTCTATGAGTCTCCATGAGTCAGATATATCCTTCATTGAGGGGCCACTGATCCTCCCAAGGCAGCCAGACCACTCCACTTAGTTCTTGCCTTCTTGTGGTCCCCTTCCTCCCCTTTCCCTTTCAGGCCTACTGGCGATACAGCTCTGCTGGTGCTCATGCAGGTTCCTGCACCATTTCTGGGGGTACTCCTACAACCACACATCTGGAAATAGTCTTTTTGTAAATAAGCCTTCCTAAAAGCATCCTTGTTTGAGTGTGCCATTATCTGTTGGTATACTGACTGATCAACCAGCAATTCAGAGATTTACACACACTCACACACACACTTGCATAGGAACACCAATCACACACCACTGTATTTACAAAGACCAGCTGTCAGGCAACAATCTGGCTCTTGATCTCTACATGTGTAGAAACAAATAGCAAGAAGGGTGAATGCCCTCTACTCACGTCCTCTCCAGCTCTGTCTTTTCAGACACTGTGCAGAGAGATGGACAGCAAGTAAAGGACACTGTTGAACAAAGTATGCTGCCTGTTAAGGAAAAGATATTCGTGTGAGGTTTAGATATGAGAGATGAGATAGAGTACCCCATTGTGGCTATCGCTCTTTGCCATAGGTGGCCAGTTCAAGCAGCAGCTCAGTCGCACGTTCAGGATCTTGATTACCCTGAACCTTTGGCGTCAGGGCAAGACTATCACCATTTTTCACATGGAAGATAAGATATCAAGAATTTGAAGACAGAACCGTGGTGCCAAGGCTCAGCCTTTGGGAATGTGACTCTTTCCCTACATGTGAAGGTTTTCTTCTCTTGGCAGAGAAATAACTCAATATAAAGGCAACCGCTGGAAAAATTAAAAGCAGACTAGAAACCTTCAAATCATCAGACAAAAATACAAACACATGTGCACGCACACAGCATATCAAAGAAAACAAAAAAATACACATAGTAAAACAGAGAACAGAGGAAACTTTAAAATAGAAAACACAGAAGATAAGATGAGCGAATTAAGACTAATATATCAGTTATAGCCACAAATATAAATAGGATAAACCCATCCTCATAATGGAAAAAAAGACTCTCACATTTGATCCAAAATAATGTCCTATTGTGTGTTATGTAGAAGAGCTGTATCTTTAGCAAAATGACTTGGAAAAGTTAAAAGAAAATGTAAACCAGATATAGAAAAAAAATACTGAGCTGAGGCTGCAATATCACCATCAGTCAAGGTTAAATTCAAAATAAAAATGTTAAATCAGACAAAAGGAAGTTAAACAGAAAACAGCATCCATATTAGGAATCTAGTTTTTAGATGTTTTTATGAACCAAATAGCATAACTTCAAAATCAAGAGTAAGATATGATAGTTGAGAGTAACAGTATATAGAAAATGCAAGTAGAAATCGGATGAGACACAAAAGTGCGTTGTCATTGTGCCCGTCAGCTCATGACTTATCAAGAAAACAAAAGACAGGGAGCGGTGTGGAGAATCTGAATACTATTACATATAATTGAGCTCTGAGTGCAAAAATCTCAAAGTACAAGCAAACATACATCAACACTATCTCGAAAGAATCATTCATCACAGCCAAGTAAGATGTGTACTAGTAACATCATCCTAGTAACATCCAGGGGGTTCAATAATATTAGGGAACCTCTAATAATATTGATCTTATTAATAGGTCAAAAAAGAACAATATAATTTCTTCTCAAGAGATGCCAAAAAGAGACTTGTCAAACACCCATACCCAGTCCTGCTTAAAATAAACAAAACCATAACATAATAGCAAAATTACGTATTGATGAGTATAACTTTTGATTCCTCCCCAAAATTTAACAGTCATCCCTCAGTATCCATGGGGACTAAATCCTGGACCCCCTGCAGGTAACAAAATCTGCAGATGTTCAGGTCCCTTATATAAAATGGCACACAACAACGCCCACAGCTCTCCGCACCTGCAGGCTCCCAACCATGGATTGAATCTAGCGGTTTCCATTGATGGATGGTTGAACTTTTGGATGTGAAACAAAGGCTAGAGGGGGCAGATTATATATTTATGGAAAAGTCCCCATAGAAGTGGACCTGTGAAGTTCAAACGCATGTTGTTTAAGAGTCAGCTATACTCATAGGATTTTTCGTTTGTCAGGTAGGGAACTTGGGAAAAAAAAAAAGATATGAAACTCAAATGAGGAAATAAATAAGCCGGGAAAGCCCTGAAAAAGAAAAGTAGCATGATGAGGATAAACTTATCAGGTGATAAAACACATTATGAAATTATAATCTGTAAATCAGTTTGGTACTGAAGTGAATAGATAACCCCATGGACCAGAATAAAAAACCAGAAGCAGATCCCAATACAAAAGAGAAGTCAATTTGCATCTAAGTTAACGTTTCAATTAGAAGAGAAAGATGGAGCCTGACCTGTGGTGGCGCAGTGGATAAAGCATTGACCTGGAACGCTGAGGTCGCCGGTTCGAAACCTCTGGCCTGCCTGGTGAAGGCACATATGAGAGTTGATGCTTCCTGCTCCTCTCCCTTCTCTCTCTCTGTCTCCTTCCTTCTCTCTCTCTCTCTCTTCCCCCTCTCTAAAAGAAATGAATTAAAAAGAAGAGAAAGGTGGTAGGATAATTAACTAATTATTTGGGCGAAAAATAAAGTGGGAACCCTATTCAATCCCTTAAGTCAAAATAAATTCAAAATGGATAAAGGATATAAACTAAAAATAAGACCATCAAACACTAGAGAAAACAATAGGTGAATTGATTTATTATGTTATGATAGGGAATGCAATACCCCAAACCCAGGATCCTCTATTGACTATAAAAATTTGAAGCTTCTATGTGGTAAAACATACTATAAACCAAGGTAAAAGAAAAAAAAACCAGGTGTAATTGTGACATGTGACAGGCAGAAGGGCTCATCTCCTCAATCTTCAAAGACTAAAAACAGCCCAGTACAAAAAAGGAAGGAATATAAACCAGCAGTTTAGAGAGGAGTACAAATGGCTTATAAAAGTCTCAGCCTCATTCATAATTAGAGAAATGCCAATTAAAGCAGTAAGAGATCTCTGTTTCTCCTATCAGATTGGCAGATGTCAGTAAGTATGATAACACCTAGTTCCAGGGAGGGTGTTGGGAAACAGGCATTCTCAGATACGACTGGTTGAGTGAAATTGGGAGGGTGATTTGGCAATATCTGTCAAAATCCTTTGACCCAGAATTAAACAGCTTAGATTTTTAATCCACAGATCTATACTCAAAAAGTGTTCCAGTTTAGATAAACAATAATGTTCAAGAAATGTGCTTGAAGACAGTCCCCTTTCCAGGGTTTTGCTCTCCAAGGCCTTAGCTCATTGGGTCTCAAGCTTTGATGTGCACCAGAATCAATGGAAGGCTTGTTAGAAGACAGGTAGCTGGAACCCTGCTCTCAGAATTTGTGATTCGGTGGGTCTGAGGGGGGAGGCACCCCGGTTCTGCATTTCTAACAAGTTCTCCAGTGATGCTGTTGGTCTGGGAGCCATACCCTTAAGGACTAGGGTGGGTGGAGGGATAGGGGTCTGGAGAGGTCAGTTCCATTTGGGAGCTAAGCCCTGGGGCAGCACACCGCAGTGTCCCTACTGACTGAGGTTGAAGCGCTGGGGACTCAGCTGCTTTGATTTGAGTTTGAAAAATAACATCTTTTCAATAAATGCTGTTGGGAAAACTGGATATTCACCTGCAAATGAATGAAACTGAACTCTGACCTTATAGCACATACAAAAATTAACTCTTAAACAAAAGACCTAAATGTAAGAACTAAAATGATAAAACTCTCAGATGCAAAAATAACACGAAGCTCTTTGCAACCTAAGAATCACGGTGGAATAAAATTCTTACCCGTTCCACTAACTTAGAGGGAGAGAAACCTGAACAGCTGAACCTGACCTGGGAGCCCAGGTAACCCTCACTGGTCAGGAGGTAGACTTCCTGGTGGAGGGCTAAAAACAAGGGCATCTTTTTCACGATTATAGTGCTACAACTGTCATTCCCTCCCCCTCTTCTTCTCAAGGCAAAACTTACACACAGTGAACTAAGCTGAAGAGTAGAACTTGACTTTTTACATACATGCATAACTTGTCCAACCACTGCCCAGATCAAAATACCTAACATCTCCAGCACCCAGAAGGCTGTCTTGTGGTCCTTCCAGTCAACACTCCCTAAGATAATGTTACCTATCACTGTGCTTTAGTTTTACTTGTTTTTAAACATCACGTAAATAACTGGAATCATAGTTATTCCTCTCTTGTGGGTGGCTTCTTTTACTCAATATAATGTTTTAAAGATTCATCCCTGTCATTTGTATGAGGCAACTGGTTGTTCTTTTTCAGTGCTACGTAATATTCCACTTTATGATAAATCATAATTTGTTTCCACTTACCTATTGGACAGTTGGGTTGTTTCCAGTTTTATGCTATTATGAATAAAGCTGCTATAACATTCTTGTGTCTTTTGGTGGACAGAAACAACACCTGTTTTCCTTGGGTATATGCTGAGAAAAAGAATTAAAAAGGTCATAGAGTTTACCTAGCCTGACTGGGTGGTGGTGCAGTGGATAGAGTCAGACTGGGATGCAGAGGACCCAGGTTTGAAACCCCAAGGTCACCAGCTTGAGCGTGGGCTTACCAGCTTGAGCAAAGGTCATTGGCTTGAGCGTGGTATCATAGACATGATCCCATGGTCAATGGCTTGAGTCCAAAGGCCACTAGCTTGAAGCCTCTAAGGTCACTGGTTTGAACCCAAGGCCCCTTGAGCAAAAGGTTACTTGCTCTGCTGTAGCCCCTGGGTCAAGGCATATATGAGAAAGCAATCAATGAACAACTAAGGTGGCACAACAAATAATTGATGCTTCTTATCTCCTTTCCTTTCTTGTCTGTCTCTCTCTCTGTCCCTCTCTCTGTCTCTGTCACACACACAAAAAAAATCATAGAGTTTACCTATGTTTGGCCTTAGTAGGTACTGCCAAATTATTTTCAAAACTAACAATTCACCCTCCCACCAACAATGTATAATAAATCTGATTGATTCTCAGTCTTGCTAGATTTGCTACTTTTTAAAAAATTTGTCCTTTTAATTTTAGTCTTTCTGGTGGAAACTTAACATTAATTTTTATTTTTTTTTAATACTTAAAACTAGTAATTTTTTATTTACCTAAAACAGGTGGTCCATGGATGCTGAGTGTTTGAGTAATTTGTTGGACTCTACTGAGTATTCAGTAATTCCCTGAGGATGTGTGGGTGTTTTTGCCTATGCATGTGCCATAGTCACAGATGGATGCTGCTTCAGACCCCACCCTCCTTGCCTTGGAACAGACCCTTCATTTCCCCACTAACAGGAAGAGCTTACTTGGGATCCCAGAGGGAGATGTTTTCCATCACCAGCAACATCTGGGCAACATCTGGCGAGCCCATCCCAGGACAGGGAGATGCTTTTCTGTAGAAAATATAACTTGATTCTTTTTATTCTCTTATATTTTCCCTTATTTTCTTCTTCTCTTCCTGCCCCCCCAAACCTTGTCACCCATTGGGCTCCCCGCTCTAAAGCCCCCAATTCAGCTCTTGCCGACTCCCCGTCCTGGTCTCTGTTGGGTCTGGTTTCCCCAATACACAGCCCAGCACAGCGCAAACTTAAGCAGCCTGAGAGATCCTCGTGAACTCTAATGCTCAACCCATCCCAGTTCCCTGATCAGCAGGCAGGGTCTTCTAACTCAAGGGATGTTGAAGCTGGGGGGGTAGGTTCTCTGGTCCAATGCTCCCCATTTTATTAGTTGGAAGACTGAAGGGGGGTGGGGAGAAAGAGAAAGCGAGGACCAGAACTCCACTATAGGTCACAGAGACTCCCTTTCTCCTGATGACCCAGCCAGAGGATTTAGAGGCAGTGGAAGAAAAAAATTTCTTAGGACCAGCAAGGTCTGCAACCAGCAGTCTCAGGGAGAGCATAGCTCAGTGTCTGATGGGGATGGGGGTGGGCTGAGTCACCTCTAGCAACTCACACCTGGCTACGCAGCCTTTAAACTCTCTCCTGAGCTGTCTCAGCCACCAGCCATGGCTTCAATGTACCAGCTGTTGCTGATGACCCGTCCACCTCCACTTCCAGCCCTGCACTCGCCTTGAGTCCCACCTCCCTGTACACATTTACCAGGGACATTTAATTCACTCCAGAAGTTCTTGCCAACGAGCAGAACACGCCCCAAGAACATTTCCAAGGGTGTGGGGTGTGAGTGTAGAGGTAAGGCTGGAAGAAACTGAATGAGATAAAGAACAGAATGTCTCACGTGAGAATTAAAACTACGTGCAGCTGTACCAATGTGACAAGCACGACGTGTAGATAAAAAGAGATGTATACAAATTAAAGACATTAAAATGGAGAAGCAGGGAAGGGAGTGAGGGGTGGGGGGTAGGAGCAAGAGGAGAGAGTAGTGAAGCGGCAGAGGTGGGCCAGGGCTGGGTTATCGAGCTCCACAGGCCCCAGGGAGTTAGTTGAGACTTCCACCTGAGGGCACGGGAACTCACTGGAAGTTGCTTTCAGCCGTCTGTCGCAGTTTCCCCAGCTCCACGCACTCAAGGCATCCCAAAGGACAGGGGCCGCAGCTTCCCCCAATTTTCTTTTCCCCTAGTATTCTTCCCTGTTAAAGTAAAGGGCAGGCCGACCTCCCAGCCACCTCTACCTATACACCTGTGGCTGAAGAGAAATCTCCACCATCATCTCCACTGCACAGCCATTCACGCATCACCGGCCACCTCCCCCCCCCCCCCTCCCCACCTGGACTAAGGAGGAAATGAATACTTAGGGCTGCGCTGGTCACTGACAACTTTCATCTAGAATAGTCAGGGAAGAACCCAGAATGCAGCGGTAGCACGACTGGGAGGGGGAGGGTCAGGCTTCCATGAAGGCTCCCTGGAGGAGGCACTGGGAGCTGAAGCCTTCAAGGCGATGAGGTTCTGGTGAGCAGCGAGAGGGCAGAAAGGCATTCCAGGAGAGAGGACCCGCTGCAGCAAAGGTGTGAGGGCAGAAACGGTCAAGGACGCGTGGTGGACAGGGTGGCATCTGCACTTGGAAGAGGGGCGGAGGGTGGGCTGCCGGGGCCAGGACTGGCTGCGGGGTGTGCACACACTGTCCCCCGCGAAGAGCCGGGGAGTTGGCCCCTGGCCAGGCGAGGCCACGACGGGAGCGGGGCTGCCGGCGGCGGCGGCGGCGGCGCTGGGGAGCGGGGCGGGGCCTCCGGGCGGGGCGGGGCGGGGCGGCGGGAGGCCTGGCCGGCGGCCGGGCGTGCGTCAGCGCGGCCAGCCCCGGAGTTTTCCACTGACGACGAGGGCGGAGCGGCGGGCGGGGCCGCGCAGACTGTCTCCCGCCGCCTCCGCCGCTGCCGGACCGCAGAGCTCCGAGAGGCCGGGCCGACGGCTGCCAGCCGAGCGGACTCCGGGTCGCGGTGCCGAGGGCGTCCCCGGTCGGGACGCGGGTCGCGTCGGGAGACTTGGAGAGCGCCGGGCTGGCACGTAAGCGCTGAGGGGGCTCTGGTTGGGACTGGATGGGACTTTGGGGAAGGGGCGCCCCGCGCAGGTGGCGCTGCTCCGCCGACCCCTGCCACTTGCCCCCTGCCACCTTGAGCGGGCGCGGGGGCCAGGACAGCCCAGCCGGGCCCTGGACTGCATGACACGGCCGGGGTCCCGGGCGGGGAGGCCGAGAGGCAGGGGTGCAGGTTTTTCGCTCCCCTCCCCCGCCCCGCCGCTGGCCCCCCAAGAAGTCACGGCACCCCGAGCTCCGTGCCGGTGGCGGCCGAGCCGAGGCTGCGCGCGGCGGCTGGGTGACGGGTGCGCGTGTCCGCCGGTGAGTTTCCTTTTGACCCAGTTGCCGGAGAACTTTTCAGAAGTTCCTCTCGTGGCCGGAGCAGGTGACATTTGTCGCTTTCTTCCTCGGGCTCCCCCCGGGGGCGGATGCTGGGGCTGCGGCGCGTGCCCGGCGCCCCTGGGAGGCGGGGATCAGGGAGGGAGTGGAGGGATGAGCGAGGAGGAGGCTCCGTGAGTCACGGACCCCGGGAGGGGTAGGAGGGATTGTGTCGTACGCTCACCTGTTTGTCAGTCGCCGTCACAAGCTGAGGCCACCACTGTGAGTCAGGGGCTCAGCTACACCGGCCACCCTGGGGCACACGTAGGCTGCCTCCCACGCACTTCTTCGCCTCCCCCAGCACGTACTTCCTCCCGGTCCTCAGTTTCTCCTCCCCGGGGGCTTTTCCACAGCGCGCGCTGTGGAAGTGCTGACTCCACAGCAACCGTCACACACTTAGTCACTCCTCCTCCCTGGCACGATCACACATAGAGCCCACACTCCTGACCCCAGTGGGTCCCTCCCCAGCTCCACTGCCCACGCGACACCTCCATTCAGATGTCCCACAGCCCTCTGGAGCGGAACTCATCACCCTACTCCCAAATCCTTGACATCACTGCCCTCTGCGTTCTCCACATCCTGAGCTCACTGAGTCCATTCCCCTTTCTCCTCTGCCCTTGTCCCGTCGTATCTCACCTAGCTCCCGCAGCAAGGTTTAACCGGTCACACCCCCTCCTGTCCCAGTGCTGAGCCATCTTTTTAAAATGCAAATCTGGCATTGTCACTCCCTACTTAAACCCTGCTGTGGCTTCCTGTGCCCTCTGGCTAAAGCCTGCCCTGGGAGCCCTGCTCTGCAACACCCCCCTCCAACCCCTCCCCACTCGTCACTCTGGCTCTCTGTCTCTAGTCTCTCACTCGTTCTGCACCCCCCTCTCTGAACCCTGTACGTCCTTTGCTGGGAGAGACCTGCGTTCACCCCAGCTGTACCTCTCTGCCTACCCTTCAACCCTCCATCGCAGCACACGACAGGGCTTGTAAACTCTGGCTAGACTCCTGTCCTAGACTCCGCGCTTTGAGGCGCAGCCCTAGTGTGTGTATTGCTCCTCCTGAGCGGTGCTTAGCACACCACAGGAGCTCAGTAAATATTTGTTGAATGAATGAGTGAATGAATGAGAGTGAAGGAGGAGGCCTTGCTGGGGTGGAGGAAGCCATCACTGTCAGGTGCAGTTTCCCTGCTGCAGAAGCAATTGCCTCACATAGCCAGCAAACATTTGGCACCTACCCAGTGCCAGGCCCTGGACGCCAAGGCTGAGGAACTGTCCCCTCCCCCCAATTACTTTCAGAGGGAGCGGTGGGGGAGGGGTGTGCCAAAGCTTCCTGTCTGGGCTGCCCAGGCAGTTTTTGTTTTTGCCAATCCTGGTGGGGGCCCCCCACCAGGTGCTCGGAGGGGCCCTCCCCTTCTCCCAGGAAGTAGTTCTTGAGGGTCTAGGTTTATGTGACCCAGCTATTGGGGGAAACTGACCCCCCCTAGACCAGGAGCTCTGAGGTTAAAAGACACATTCTTCAGATTCTTGGAGTTGGATGGAGATTGCTAAAGGTGCCCCCTCCCCAATACTAGCACAGGGTAGGGGCTGGGGCATTGGGACCGCTGAGGTGCACAGAGACGTTGGTGTGACTTTTCAGAGGCCCTGAGATGGTCTCCCTGTGCTGCCCCCCTGCCCCACAATAGCCTTTGTGATTTGGGGGCCCAGGGTGAGGTCACCTTCCCTGGATTCCCTTAGTATGGCCAGAGCGTGTAGATAGTTGCGGCGAGGAGGTGGGGAGGTGTGCCCCCCTTGCCCTGGTCTGTCAGCTCCTGTGTGTGGCGGCAGGAAGGCAGCCTGATTCTCAGGGCCCAGGCAGATCCCGGAAGAAGCCTGGTTCTCTTTGATTCAGGGCCTGTCTCCGGGGCTCCTGGGGGTGTGGTATTTCTGTCTGCGCCAGCTCCTGGGAGTTGCTTTTCCTTCCTGCAGGACCCTGGGAGGGGGCTGTGCTCACCCTGGGAACAGTGCCACGGTCAGGATCTTGATTCCTGGGCTGCTGGAGGCCCCTCCCCCACCCTCTGACTCACTGTCTGACACTTTTCTTGGACTCTTCCACTATCTTTCATTCCTTTTTCTGACTTGGCCTCTTCTTGTCTCTGGCTGAGTCTTTTTTGTCTTATCTCCTGCCTCTGCCTGTGTCTCTCTCTCAGCCTCTGGATTCCCAGGTGGAAGAGCAGCTCCTTCTCCTCCCCCAGCCCCAAAGGAATATCAGGGAGGAGATCATTTCTCGTTTCATTCCAGGTCTGCAGATAGATCCTGCTGGGGTTCATCCCAAAACCTGCAGCATGGCCACAGCCTCTGTGTACCCTTGTTTCTCCTTTGCAGCCTTTGTGCTTATAACCCTCACCTTAAGTTCCCATTCTGTAGACACCTCCTGAGGCAGAACCAAGGTGTCTGGCTTCAGCCTGCTTCCTAGACATCTTTGTGTTTACTCGTGGGGGACAGGGAGCCTCCTGAGGTGCCTGCTTGGGCACCTGCCTGTAGCCTGAGCTTTCTTCTCCCTCAGAGCCACCCCTCCTTGTTCGAAACCTCTGCTGCAGTCTGGGGGGGGGGTGTGTGGCATGTGGCCAGCCCTCTTAAGCTAAATGTGGCAGGAACATGAGATCACACTGACCACTGGCCCCCCAGAGACCTCTTGTGAGTTTATACCTGATACAGAGTGCCCGCCTGCCTACCTCCGATGGTCCTCAGGTGCCCTCTCCGTGCCAGGCCCTGTTCTAGGCAGGGCACAATGCCAGCCAGGCGGAGAGGCCCTCAGCCTGGTGTGAGGGAGCTGAGCAGTGAGGCGTTGCAGGGTGGGGAGGTGAGGACTGAGATGTGTAGTCAGTGAGAAGGAGCAGGGTTTCCCTCTTGGAGAGGGTTTCCAAAGGGAAGTGAGGCTGGGTTCCAGCTTGTGCAAAGGCCAGGACATGAGCAGGTCGTGGCCGTTAGGGGCGCCGCAAGTTCAGCTGGAGTATGAAGTGACGGGGTTGGGGAGACTGTTCCGGGATGAGTCTGGAGGAGAGGCAGCAGCAGGCTGTGGAGTCCTGGACTTGATCCTAAAGGGAGCTCCAGAGTAATTCTGAGCATGGGGGTGGCAGGTAGATACGGGATTCAGTGAGACACTGGCTGCAGGGTAAAGAATGGTTATGGGGAAAGGACAGGAGCAGCGGCAGGGGACATGGATAGTAGCAGCGGGAGCAGAGACCGGAGGATACGAAACTTTTTAAATTGCAGGTGACGTGCATAAAATGCATGAAGTGTACGAATCTTACGGGTGCAGCTAGACGGATTTTTATGGTTTTAGACACCCATGGAACAGACTTCAACCCAGATCAACTTAGAATATTTCCAGACCGCCCCCCCTCCCCACACACACCGCATCCCCCCCCCCCCCCAGAAGAGTCCCTCAAGGCTGTCCCTGGTGCATCCCTCCCCTCCCCCAGTAACCACTGTTCCGACTTGTATCCTCACTGGTTGGGTCTGCCTTTCCTTGAGCTCCATTCACATGTATTGCGTCTGCCTTTCGCCCCACATGCTATCAGTGAGATGTATCTTTGTTGTGTGTACTGAGGAGCTCATTCTTTTCTTCACAGTGTAGAATGACATTCACTAAGCATTGATTCCTGAGAACTTGACATGTATTGATCCACGGAACTCGCCCAGGGTCACTCAGCTAACTGAGAGCTCAGCCAGGGTTCAAGTGCAACCAGTCTGGTTCTGGAGCCAAGGTTCTGAGCCCTATGCTGGGTGGTCTGCCTGAAACCTACCGAGCCTGTGCCTGGCCTCCTGCAGATCAAACGAGCTCGTGTGTGACTGGATGTGGATGGAGGGGCAGGGAGGAAGGAATTGGGGATGGCTGCAGGGTTCTGGCTTGAGTAACTTGGTGGGTGGCAGTGCTGTTACTAAGATAGGGAACACAGGAAGAGGAACAGATGGCTCGCGTGGGGGTGGGGAACAGAGACAAGGGGTTCAATATTGGGCCTGCAGAATTTTGTGTTTCTAGGGAACAGCCAGGCAGAAATACCAAGTGGGCATTTGTTTTTGGGAGGAGGGGGGTCCAGGCTTGGATGTGCAATTAGGGAGGCACTCAGTACCCTATAGACACATCTGGAGCTTAGGAAAGGACAAGTTCTCCTAGCGGGACTGGTGGGGACAGCGTGCCTGGATATTGTTTGTCCATGTGTGTCTGAGTGTGTCTGGTCTGCATGTGTGTGTGTACATGTGCGCATGCCTGGCCTGGGTCATGAAGTCCCCATCTCTTCGGACAACCTGCAGGTCAGCTGGGAGCTGGGTTGTTTTTGTTTGTGGTTTGACCCTGGGAGGGGGATGTCAAGCCTGAGAAGCTACCCACTGAGGAGCCCCGGAAACACCTGTGTGTCTTCTTCCCCCCACCCCCTGGGCCCAACGTGGAGAGTTTGCAAGGAGGGGCGCTGTCTTTTGCTTCTCTTGTTCCTGCAAGGGAGAGGCTGTCCCGAAAGAATTTTATCCAGTAAGCCCATTGACGGCACACCCTCCAGGTCTAGCACCAAAAGACTCGTGGGAGGCTTGGGAAAGGGGTGTTTAGGACACCTGAGGAGGGGAGATGCCAGCCTTCTAGTTGGTTTTTCCTGTTCTCTCTCATTTCCTGTGATGGCCGTGGGGGAGGGGCTCCCCAACACTGGGGCCTCTGGTTTCCCTTTCCTCCTGGTGACCTCCTGGGGGCCCAGCTCTGAGTGCCACTGGATGTGCAGAGACGAGGTAGCTGTGCTCAGCTCCTCGGACAGAGTCCTTCGGGGATCCCCAAGCCATGGAAGGGACTGTTCCTTGCCTTGGCATTTAGAGGCAGGAACCCCAAGTCCCCTCCACTCCACTGGGATGGGGCCAGCCAGGCTGTGGGGGTCTGGTTGCAGTCCCACAAAGGGCTGAGACCTTCAAAGAGGAGACAGGAGTGGTGTGGCCTGGGGTGATCCAAGTCACCAAGCTACAGGCTGGAGAGAGAGTGGGACGCTGTCTTGGCAGGTTGGTTTCATTAGAAGAGTTTTTTTTTTTCCTTAAAGGGGAAAAATATAATTTCCATAGGAAATTAATTCAGTCACACAGGGCAGATGTAGGTGACTTTAAGACCAAACAGGAGATGGGAGAGAGACACGAAGCCTAGGTGGCTCCGGGTCCCACAGACAGGACTGGAGGCAGGGGACTTCTGCGGGGCGGGGGTTTCTGAGGGAAAGTCTGAGCAAGTCCTTCTCAGGAAAGTCCTGGGGCTGGGAATCAGGGCCAGCATCAAACCATCCTGTTTCCCAGCGAATCCTGGTTAGCCTGGCCCTGGAGCGAGGCCCTGGAGCTGGCATGTGTGTGCAGGGCAGTGTGCCTGTGAGTGTGTTTGGAGGGGGGGAGGGGGGGAGGAGGAGGAGGAGGAGGAGGAGGAGGAGGAGGAAGCAGAGCCACAGCGCAGACAGCCACACACACACAAAGACACTCAGAGGCGAGCCGGGTGAATCACCCAGCCAGTGAGTCAGCCCCCAGGATTCCTGTCGGGGAATGATCGAGGCCGGTCATAGATTTGCCAGTCCATCTGTTGGTCTGGTGTATGCGTGTGTGTTGGTGGGTTGTAGGAGGTGGTGGGGAAGGTGCCTGGTGGTGTCCTGGGAGGGCTTTTAAGCAGAGTGGTGGGAGTCTCTAAGCCTCAATCAGGCTGAGGGTTTGGGCCTTGGAGGTCTGTCTTGTGCCAAGAAACCTCCTGGGGATGTGCCCCCTGCACACAGAGCTCTCAGGGCTGGGGCGGGAGGGCTGGGACACCTCGGAAGCTGAGTGGGAGAGGTGCTGGTCATGGCTGAGCCACTGAGAACTTTCTCCTTTGTGTTCCAGGCTGTCTGTGCCCAGAAGCCAGAGCACCCCTGTAGCCGCCATGACGGGGCTACTGAAGAGGAAGTTTGACCAGTTGGAAGAGGATGACTCCTCACTCTGCTCGTCCTCCTCATCTTTGTCCTCCTCGGGCCACGACACTGGCCCCTGCTCCCCAAGCTCTTCGGTCTCCGCAGCCTGGGATGTGGAGGAGGGGGGTGCCTGGGATCAGATGCCCCTGCCTGGTGGAAATGTCTGTGGCACCCCGCGTTTCACCCGTGAGTGCCCACTCCCCTGCGGACCCCGCCACACCCCTTCTTCCGACAAGTGAAATTCGGTGGCCTGTGACAAAGCCACGCTGGCCCCTGGGCTCTGGAGGCCATGTCTCCGTGGCCTTCGTTCCCCTACCTGGCTCCCCACCTCTTCCACTTCCCGGACGCAGTGGCCACTCGGAATGTCCACTGTCCAGAGGCACTTGGCCCTGGCGAGATTCACCTTTGACCTTGGGAGTCCCCTGCTGTGAAGCCGTGGCATTGAGAACGGGGGGCTCCTTGGAGTGGCCCTCAGTCTCCCCACCTCAGCTCCTCCCTGTGTTCCAGTTTCATTTCTCTGGCTTGTCCTCCTTCCAGCCACTCTGCTGGAGTCCCCGCCCGCACCTCTCTGCCGCGAGGCCTGTCAGGCCGGTCCCTCTCCCGTCACTTACCGCTCGCCTGGGCCTGAACAGAGCAGGAAGGGTTTCTCCCAGTTCTTTTTCAAGCTGGCAGGATTCTGATTCCACATTGACGGTGGCGGCCCCGGAGCAGGGTTTCTCGACCCTGCTTTGTACTGTTGCTCCCCTAAACCCCAAGGAGCCTTTTGGGATATTTTCCTCTAATCGCCCCTACCTGATATTCTACTGCCACAGACACGAAGTCTGTGTACTATGTGCATATCTGCATTATACAGAAGAAAGTATGGTCTTTAGCCCCTAGAATCTAGCAGTTCATTAACCACTGAAGCGCTATGGGTTTATCCTGGAAATACAAGGTTGTTGAATGGCATGAAATCCAGCCTTACAGCTTACCCAGCTGACTGTATCGGAGGAGGAGAAAGCTAAGAGCTACTCTAGATGCTGAAAGAATATTTGGCAACATGTAATGTTCTTTCTAGAGAAGATAGGAATAAGTGAATTCTACTTAAATGGTTAAAAAACAAAAACTATATATATATATGTTTCCTCCCAAAAGCTAATTGTGATTAATGAGGAAATACTGGAAGCATTTCCTGCTACGTCAGGGACAAGATGAGGACACTGTCTGTCACCACTGTTAACGTGTTCAGGAAGTGCTAGCCAATCCAATTTGCAAAGAAAATGAGGATTCTGTGTATTATACTAGGATAGGAAAAATTGCTATTAATGTCTCTAATATCATATATAAAGAGCACCTACAAATCAATTTTAAAAAAACTATAGAAAACTGTACAAGGGACCTATAATTGGCTGACAAAAGATGGGAAAGATGTTTAATCTTACAATGCTCTCATTTCGGCCAGTAACAACAGTAAGCCAGTGTGGACGCAGGGGTGGCGTTCGTTTTTACCAACTCCAATCCCAGCCAGGCCAGCTCCTAAATTCGAATCCATTTCTCTTTTGGGAGTGTGAGGGCAGACGTGCAGGGGGTTCTGCTGTGCCCCACGGAGAACTCACGCCCTGCCCCCTCCTTGCCTGCCTTCCAGCCCTGTCCATCCTGAAACGGGCTCCCCGGAAGCGCCCAGGCCGCGTCGCCTTCGATGGCATCACCATCTTCTACTTCCCCCGATGCCAGGGCTTCACCAGCGTGCCCAGCCGTGGCGGCTGCACTCTGGGCATGGCCCCTCGCCACAGTGCCTGCCGCCGCTTCTCCCTGGCTGAGTTCGCACAGGAGCGAGCCCAGGCACGGCAGGAGAAGCTCCGCCTACGCTTGAAGGAGGAGAAGCTGGAGGTGCTTCGATGGAAGGTAGGGAGACCCCTCCAAGGCCCCTAGCGGGGCAGCTCCTGAAGTCCTAGCCTTAAGGGGAGGGCCGTCAGGGGCGGGCACTGGTTTGCTTGTTATGCATGTGGGGAAAGAAGCCCATGGGGCCAGTAATGGCTTGATCAGGCCCTGCTGCCGGGTTTGCTGCAGGGGCTGGCTGGGGCATGGTGTCTGAATCCGTCTGACCTCGCTGGGGAGGAGGACGTGGCATTGACGGACACGGGGGTCGCTGTATCCAGGGGTGGACGGTGTTTGTCCTTGAACTGGCGAATGACATGAATGGAAAATCTCTTTGCAAATGCCCCGAGGGCACACTGCTCTTAGCTGTCCTGCTCACTGTGGTATCCACAATGCCCAGTCCAGAGTAAGCACATGGGGAGCATTTGCTGAGTGAGATGGCTGGGGGGGGGGCTAAGACCACCTGGCTGTGCCTCTACATCCCTCCTCTCTCCTGTGAATGCAGCTTGCAGAGACCGGGGTCCCTGAAACGGAGGCTGGCCTGCCGCTGACAGTGGAGGCCATTGATGACGCCTCTGTGGATGAGGAGTTGGCAGTGGCCGTGGCGGGAGGCCAGTTGGAGGAAATGACCTTCCTACAGCCCTACCCTGCCCGGAAGCGGCGGGCCCTGCTGCGGGCCGCTGGCGTGCGGAAGATTGACCGGGAGGAGAAGCGCGAGCTGCAGGCGCTGCGCCAGTCCCGGGAGGATTGTGGCTGCCGCTGTGACAGGGTCTGTGACCCTGAGACCTGCAGCTGCAGTCTGGCCGGCATCAAGTGCCAGGTACGGGGGTCGGGCTGGAGCGCCGGGCCTTCTCTGGGCTCCTCGGGATCTTCACCCATGCCTCTCCCTTCTCTGCAGATGGACCACACAGCGTTCCCCTGCGGCTGCTGCAGGGAGGGCTGTGAGAACCCCAATGGCCGCGTGGAGTTTAATCAGGCACGGGTTCAGACCCACTTCATCCACACGCTCACCCGCCTGCAGCTGGAGCAGGGCGCAGAGCGCCTCGAGGAGCTGGAGGCCCCCGCCCAGGGTGGCTCACCCAGCTCCGGTGGGCAGGTCCTGACCCCCACTTTCCCACTGGCCAAGCCCCCCGTGAGCAGCGAGCTGGGAGACCACAGCTGCAGCAGCGACATGACGGATTCCTCCGCAGCATCGGGCACTGTGGAGCCCTCCGGCGGCCCCGCCCACTCGGCCCTGCCCGGCTCTGGCTTCCAGCCTGGTGTGGATGATGACAGCCTGGAGCGGATCCTGAGTTTCAGTGACTCCGACCTGGGTGGGGAGGAGGAGGAGGAGGAGGAAGGTGTGGGGAACCTGGACAACCTCAGCTGCTTCCACCTAGCCGATATCTTTAGTACTGGTGACGCCGGTGGCCTGGCCGGCTGGACCCACAGCTCTTCCAGCACTAGCCTCACGTCAGGCATCCTGGACGAAAATGCCAACCTGGATGCCAGCTGCTTCCTAAACGTTGGCCTTGAAGGGTTGGGAGAAGGCAGCCTCCCTGGCACCTCCATGCCACCCAGCATGGACGCCGGCCAGAGC
Source organism: Saccopteryx bilineata (assembly GCF_036850765.1). Taxonomy (NCBI): domain Eukaryota; kingdom Metazoa; phylum Chordata; class Mammalia; order Chiroptera; family Emballonuridae; genus Saccopteryx; species Saccopteryx bilineata. The sequence continues at coordinate 13,278,952 of NC_089499.1, forward strand.
AGCTCAGTGGAGCTCAGTTTGTCTTCCTGTGATTCCTTTGAGCTGTTCCAGGCCCTGCCAGACTACAGTCTTGGGCCTCACTACACCTCTCGGAAGGTGTCTGAGAGCCTGGACAACCTTGAGGCATCCCACTTCCCCTTACCTGCCTTTTCTCCACCTGGGGACACCAGCATCTGCTTCTTGGAATCCATCATGGGCTTGTCTGAGCCAGCTGCCGAGGGCCTGGTTCCGTTCATGGACAGCCAGTTGTTTGAGGACACTGCCCCTGTGTCGCTGGTGGAGCCCGTGCCTGTGTGAGGACTAGGGGGCCTTTTCCTGGCCCCAAAAGTCCTGTTGCTGCTGTATCATTCATAATTTGGGGGCTCCCCGGGGTCTGTAAGTAACCGTTTCCCTTGGGTTGGCTCACTCACATGGGCACTCCTAATTTTCATGAACACTCTGGATTGATTTATATTATTTATTTTTGTAACTTTCTGTGCTGAAGAGGGTGGGATGGGGCTTCCCCCTTAAGCTGCCCAGGCCCCGGTGCCCACAGTCTCTGCCACTTCCATGGCGTGTGCCAGGAAGAGGAGGGCATGGTGTTTCTTAGCCCCAAAACAGCAAGACAGGGCTGGAAACATCAGCCTCTTCCAGCCTCTGCCGTCCTGAGCCCTAGCCCCCTGGGTGGCTGAATCCTCTGGACTGTGAAGATTGTAATTTATTTCCATAATTTATTTGGAGACTAAGTGGCTTAGGCTTCTCATCCCTGGTTGGTAGGCATTGCTGAGGTCGGGGTTCCTTTTGCCTTGTAGTCCTGCAGCCCTGCCCTGCCTGGTCTTAGGTGTAGACCAGGTGTGGCTTCAAACTCTGTATCTGCTGTGGCAGCTGCCTGGCTCCAGGTGGCTGAGCAGGCAGAGGCTGGCCCGGGACAGTGTCAGGCCAGTTGAGGGACTAGGCTGACCAAGTGTAACCAGAACCTTCTTCTGCCCTGCTCGGCCCCCTCCACTTCCTGTCCTGTGTTCCATCTCTGCCCTCCCTGCAGGGCCATAGCCTTTAGCCCCGGCCCATCAGTGTCTGGGTAGGAAGGGGAAGCAGGAGACCTCGAGAGGGCAGGGCTTGCCTCAGGGTCCACAGCATGTCCTGAAGTCTAGCTCAGGGCCTCTGGGCACTGCACTCCAGCCTCGCCCACCTGCCTGGGCCCTGCGGTCAGCCGGCCAGGGCGAGGGGTGGTGCCTTATGGCTTCTATGCCCATTTGCTGATGTTGAATTTCACATCATAATTTCTATATTGTCCTTAAATATCAGAACTATAATTTATTCATTTTTCTCTGTGTCTGTGCCAAGAAGCCCAGGCTCTGGGCCTGCCCTCTTGCCCAGGAGGCCTTGCCAGCCTGTGTGCATGTGGGAACACCTTGTACCTGAACCTGCAGGTACCAATAAAGAGGCTCTATTTTTACCAGTGTGGTCTGCATTTGTGGGACAGCTGGGAACACAAGTACACCCTCGGGAGGCAGTGGGGAGGGGGAGGGGTGACAGGCCCTGCAGGGCAGTGTGGGCACTGGGGCTGGGTTGGGAATGGCAGTGGAGGGGACATAAAACATGCTGGACCTTACTCCTCCGTGCAGGCCGGTCAACCTGGCGACAGGAAGCCAGCTGAGAGAGGCTGGCCAGGCTCACGGGGCAGTTTTGCCCTTGGAAGAACCCATGTCTTCCCAGTGGTCTCCGGGGTGGTTAGTCTGAGACAAGACATGTGCTTGGAGGGGGGAGGGCACTCACCCACGCTGAGCTGGGGCCCCGCCCTCGGGGTGAAGTCACCCCTCCCTCACCCCAGGGGGAGGGAGGCAGTGGGATGGGGTGGTTAGAGGCCCCGTGTGAGGCTGAGCTGCTGAGGTCCCTGGGGACTAGAGCACCAAACAGCGGAAGCCGTCCAAGCTGTCGCACTTCATCCATCTGCACTAGCCAGACCTGTCTGACCTGTCCCCGGAAGCCCGGGCTGCAGGCTGGAGGCGCAGGCTGCACTCTGCCCTGGTGAGCCCCAGTCTGGGGGCCTGAGGAGCAAGGTCAGCGTCCTCCTTAGGAATAGTAGTGAGAGACACGAGTGCGGGAGGGGGACCCAGAAAGGAGACCTGACTTGGTCTCCTTTTGTTCTAATGCTCTGCAACTTGGTCTGTGCTGGCCTCCCTTACTTCATCTCTGCTTTACTGGCTAAGAGCACAGACCCAGAGTGCCAGGTTTGAATCCCAGCTCTACTACCTAGTGAGTTACTGATGCAAGTTACTCCCCTCCGCTGTGCCTGGGATTTCCTCAGGACCAGCAGATAACACTGCTTGCCTCATAAACTTGTTCAGGTCACACGCTCGGCACTCAGAGGAGAGCCTGGGACGTGCGAGCCTCGTGACTTCCATTCCATTTCCATGTTTCAGCATCTATTTCTGTGTTTCACCCTCAGCCTTTGTTTTGTTTTGTTTTTCTTCTTACCAGTTCTGTCACTTAGGTATGTCCCTTGCCTCGGGACATGCATGCACATGGCCACATGGCCATATCATCAGTGGCCACTAGAGGACTCGTGGCTCGGAGTCTGGCTCATGGTGGGATGGTCTGTCCCTATAACCAGCTTAGGCAGGGACAGTTCTCAGGACGGACGACCCTAGTACGTTCAGTTGTCCTTTGTCCCCTCTCACTGGTCCTGGGAAATCCACTGGTGGAGACTGCTTCAGCACGCATGACCCAAAAGCTGGATCTCTCCGAAGGCTGCGAGGCTCTCTGGTCAGACCAGCCTGGGCTGTGGGCGGCAGCCCCGGCAGCTTCGATACCTGGACTGGAAGCAGAAGGCCCTGCAGGCTCCCTCCCCGTGGACACAGCCCCTGGCCAGATGAGGCTGCTTCTTCCTCATCTAGAACCACATGGGTGAATGAAGACAGCTCAGGTTTTACAGCAGTAAAAATGTGATTAATGCAGTCCTTGACAGCATCGTTCTCCACACAGACAGACCTGTCTCTCAACATAACTGGCCCCACGAAACAGGATTTAAAGCACATCATAATAAAGTAGACTGTTTCCCCATAAGAATGATGGTAGTAACCTAGGGAAAGCATTCCAGATCATTGACTCATACCAAGAGGCCCTGCACGTGACCGCAGTAGTCATAAAAACAAGGCTCAGGAGCCATCAAGGACAACTTTGGGCTGATCTAAAAGGGACCCTTACCCATCCACTGTTCCCAAACCTTAGTCACCAGACTTCTTTTTTTTTTTTTACAGAGACAGAGAGAGAGTCAGAGGGATAGACAGGGACAGAGAGAGATGAGAAGCATCAATCATTAGTTTTTCATTGCACGTTGCAACACCTTAGTTGTTCATTGATTGCTTTCTCATATCTGCCTTGATCGTGGGCCTTCAGCAGACCCAGTAACCTCTTGCTCAAGCCAGCGACCTTGGGTCCAAGCTGGTGAGCTTTGCTCAAACCAGATGAGCCCGCGCTCAAGCTGGCGACCTCGGGGTCTCGAACCTGGGTCCTCTGCATCCCAGTCTGATGCTGTATCCACTGCGCCACCGCCTGGTCAGGCTCACCAGACTTCTAATATACCTCTGCCATATCCACAGTCTGCGCATACTAAATATTTTACTCTACATCTATTATGTCAATATGCTTAACAGTTAGAACCATTCTAGAACACCCACGGATTCCTGAGTCGGTTGTGCTATTTTTCTCCATTATATCCAAGTAATTAAACATAGTTATTAAACTTTAAAACGGTTTGCTCAATAGCATTGGCAGGGATTTGTACTGTGATGTGTGAACACACAGATCTAGTCTAATTTCCTGCCACAGATGGGGACACTGAGACCAAGGGAGGGGAAGGAAGAGTCTGCAGAAGGTCACACAGGGAGATTCTAGACCTCTGGACTCCCAGTCCAGAGTTCCTTCCCCCGAGGTCAGACTGGCCATTATTGCCATCCTGAAAAACAGGAAGAGAGGCATTGGGAGTGTAGCAAAGGTGACCTCTATCACCCTCTTGCCAGTTACAATGAACAATATTCATCTAAATAGGGGCCACCGCTTTTGCCCCCCTCAGGTGTTAAAGGGTTTCTGGAGGACAAATTAGTTGGTCAGTGTCTTTTACCAAAGCTGAAGTGGGACCTATTTTTTTTTTTTTTCTTGGGATGTATTTCCCTGTACCAGGCAAGGGTAATCCGGTTTCTCCCAAACCAGTGAGGGCCAGCTGAGGCTAGTTGAAGACTTGGAAAAGAGGAGACAGAGTGCGCAGGACAGAGTGGGCCAGCGACTCTCGCAACCTGCAGCGTGATGGTCTCTCGCTCACGTTCCTGGGCTACGGGGACCTTGTGCAGCTGGTCCTGTCTGGTCCCACTGCCAGGGAAGATGCAGTGAGCACCATGGCAGCGAGGGGCATTGTCCTTTAGCTCCAGCATTCGGGGGACTAGGCAGGAGAGGAGGGGCAATTACAGGGCGAACACACCCACATTAAAATAGCTTTAGGGTAGTTTTTAACCACCTTTGTTCCCGTCTGTGCCCTCACAGAGTCTGAGATAAAAGTAGAGCCCATAGGAAGATAGGTGCCCAATGAGCCCAGCACCCAGCAGTAGTTAAGCTGATTTATGTCCTTGTTCCCCAGAGCAAAGCTGCTTCTTGTGCCATTAAAAACAAAGCTTTGGGATGCCCCTTAGACCAGAGAAGGCATGGTTCAAATAAATCACACGATATAGAAATAGGGAAGAATATGTCATATTCTCAATCTCTTCTCCACTGACCCACAGCCCACCCCCTCCCTCCATGACATTTCCATAGGTTGATGGCTTCTGTCCAACCTGGCTCCCACTGACCACAGCTAGGGCCTCAGAGATCCTTGGGCCTTTTCCAAAATTTCTTCTCTGATTTTGGGGTAGTCGGGGTGCTCCCTGAGGACCTTGGACAAAGAGGGTGAGGGTGTGAAAACCCCAGGTGGGGCGCCCTGCCACCACACCATGCCCGCCCTGCCCATGCAGGTGGCTTACACTGTGGCAGACTTCGATGGCCTCCACGAATCTCTTGCCCTTCAAGTAGTTGAAAGCTAGTTTGAAGCCTGTTCAGGAGCAGGGAGAACACAGACAGAAGGTAGCACCCCAGTGACCTGAGAACCCCTCTGACTCCCACAAAGGGCCAGAATACAGGCCTTGAGGCCTGGGGTCAGGATGGCGGTCCTCCTGCCAACTATAGCCGGCACCCTCGTGTACCTGGACGGGCTGCCTTACCGACGGCAGGGCTGGCATGATGACTGTACTTCCAGGCCAGCTCGTAGTAGGTGGCTGCGTCGTTGTAGGCCTGCTCCTTCTCCATGATGAAGCCCATGTACTCGTAGGCCTTACAGCAGGACTGCAGAGAAAGCCTGTCAGAGCTTCTGCTTGGTGGTGGTAGTGGGGGGGGCGCATAGGGTCCCAGCGCCCGGGCACCTGCAGGACGTTTTCTCCCCTCGGCCCGGGAACCCTTCCCACTCTCTCTCCCATTCCGTGTCCCCCGTGGCCTCTTCTTGCCTTGCCTGGTGCTGGGCTCCCCGTTCCCATCATGCTCTTGTGCCAGCTCTGCTCTCCCACTCCCACCCTGCATTTGCTCCACCCCAGACCCCTGCCTCCGCCCGCCAGGGTCCGGCAGCTCCCCCACCCCCAGGCAGCGCGGCCCTCGCCTTGTTGTATTGCACACAGCGCCGCAGCAGCTCGGAGGCGAGGTCGAACTTGCCGCCCTGGCAGTAGGTGTGGGCCAGCAGGAGCCAGCTCTTCTCCAGGTCCTCGGCCTCGGCCGGCGTCCACGGGGCCTTCGCCAGACGCTTCAACTGCGTGCGTGCCTTGGGGACCTGCTTCAGCAGCATGTAGGCCTGTGCCATGGCCAGCAGCGCCGGGACACTGTCCTTCTGCGCGCGAGGTGGGAAGCAGGCGTCGGCGCTGGGATCCTCAACCTCCCCCCACCCTTACCCCGCCTGCCCACCTGCCCGCCCTGCCCGCCAGCCCGCGCACCTCGGCCTGCGCCACCTCGATGAAGGTGCCCAGCGCGGCCTCCACCTTCGCCTTCTCGCCGGTGGCCAGCAGGCAGAGGCCCTGCAGCAGCCGCAGCTGGGTCTGGCCCCAGGCCGTGTGCGGGTAGAAGTCGCGCAGCAGCTTCTCAGCGGTGCGCAGGCCCTGCTGCTCTGACTCCTGCCTGTCGGGGGAGCTGTGGGGCGTCGGTGAGTCCGCAGGGCCCTCGCCCGGCCTGGACCCAGAAGCCGCAGGCTCGCCCCGCCTTTCCCAGGGTCCCGCCCCTGCCCCCCAGGGGCCAGCCAGGCCCTTACCTGTGCTCAGCCACAAGGTTGTCGGAAGCCTCTCTGGCCACTATCTCATTGTCTGGGTTCAGACAGATTTGCACCATGTAGCAGGTGGCGCTCTGGCCCCAAATGTGGTCCTTGCGAGCTTTGTTTAGGAACTTCAGAGCTTCATTGGGCTGCCCTATATGCCTGTAGTGAAGGAGAGAAACCTCAAAAATCAGATAGGGAAACTGAGGCCTGGAGGGGGGGCAGCAGAGGGATGTACAGGGGCCACTTCATGGGGCTGGATGGTTGGTCTCCCCACTCCCTAGTCCCGAAGCTGAATCTCTGCTTCCCAGGGGCTGAGCCAAAGCCCAGCGAGCCTGTTGGGAAGAAAGCCCCCTGAGCACACGTGCCGGGCACCCCCCACCCGCTCCCGGGGTGCTCACCAGCGGTAGATGCCTGTGCAGTAGTTGAACCCTGGCTCCAAGAGTACTCGGCTAGACTTCTTCTTGGCCAACTCAAAGAAGGCAGGGGCGTCCTCGAGTTTGCCACTTCTCCATAGCAGGTCAATCAGTTTATTCAGGACAGGGAAATTGTCTGAGAGAAGAGAGCAGAGATCTCCAGGCTGGGAGAAGCAGAGTGGACCGGGAGACACTGCCCATCTGGGGCTGAGCAGGGACGTTCCTGCTGCTGCGGTGTCTCCCCTGGTCTCCAGTGTTGAGAGAATCACAGTCACGATGCTTAACCATAGTAATGACAGCAGCTAACAGTTATATCGAAGCCGGCATTAACTGTTTTACCTGTATATTAACTACACAATGAAGCAGCACTCTTATTGTTCCCATTTTACAGATGAGGAAATGAGACACAAAGAAGTTAAGAAACCTGCCAGAGGTTACAGAGCTGATAAGTGGAAGACCAGGATTCAGACCTCACACTCCTAGCAGCTGGGATCTGCTCGGCCTCTGGGCAGACGCTGTGGGCCTGCTGTGTCTGGCGCCTTCCCCAGCAAGAAGGGGGAAAGGGGGCACACTGTAGTGAGAGGCTATGGAGCTCATACCAGGGGAGATCTTGCCTCTTCCAGATGGCCTGGACCTCAGAAGGGCAATTATGTCAATCCCCAGTGTCTGTGATTTGGGGACAGACAGGCTGCCCTGGGTCTGGTGCCAAGCACTGCCCTGCCCGAGACCAGGAACTGGCCCCTGGGACTCGGGAAGGACCAGCACGTTCCGCTGGGGCTTTATCAGTTTCCTGCTTCTCTGGGAACAATCAGAGAGGAAGGGGCTTCCTCTGCCTGGTCAGGAAGGAGGGGAGAGGGCCCACCCTTCTGGGGAGAGCAGCCCTTGCTCGGTGGGAACTGATACAGGCAGTCTCAGCGGGCAGGCTCCATGCGGGCAGCTACCTGGCGCTTTCTTCAGGACTTGGTGGTAGAAATTGATGGCAGCTTCATAGTTCTGTTTTCTAAACATCAGGTCGGCCATCATCTATCAGAAAACACACAGCGCTCCAGAATTCCTGACAGCAGCTTGCACGGGGTGGGGGGAGGCTGGGGGGGGGGGGAGGAAAGGAGGGAAGGGAGAAGAGGACTTCGGAGGTAGCCTCCCTGGTCAGTGGGAGAAGCTGCTACAGGAGGAGCCCAGATGGTGGGGCTGCCTGGGGGGGGGGGGGGAGGAAGGCCTGGGGGGAGGGAGGAAGTGGGAAGGTAAGGCCAGGGCTGGACACCAGTGGGGCCTTTTGACAGCTAGCAGACCCAGAGCCAGCCCCTTCACCCGTGTCTGAGAACTGCCAGCTCCAGGCAGTGGAGGAAGAATGGGGGCTGGGGGCTCTCCTCCTCTGCTGGGTGGCCCTGGAGGGGCTCTAGGTAATAGGGACAAGTATGACTAAGGAGCGTGACTTTTCCCACGCTCTCTCCCACCGGGGACCAGTCCCACCCTTGCCTTCACCAACTGTGGGTGTGGCTTCCCCTGAGTGAATCAACCTCACTGCCTCCTGGATGGTCCCAGGAGGTAGACGCTGCCCCCTGCTGCCACCCCCACCCCTCCACTCTGAGGGCAGCAGGTCCACACAGTCTCCTCTCCCCGCTGCCCCCTGCTGCCAGCCCACCCCTCCACTCTGAGGACAGCGGGTCCACACAGTCTCCTCTCCCCGCTGCCCCCTGCTGCCAGCCCACCCCTCCACTCTGAGGGCAGCGGGTCCACACAGTCTCCTCTCCCCGACAGGCCTCGGGGCTGGGTCGGCCGGGCATCTGAGGTTATAGGTTCAGGACGCAGCCTTCAGTGTGGTCACAGGGAGCCTGGGGAGGGCAGGGAAGAGGTCCGGGGGGCTCCTTACCACGGAGCCGGTCTCACTGTCCTTCTCGGTCTGCAGGAGGATGGCACAGTGCTGCTCACACAGGTCCAGGTGGCCCTGCAGCAAGGCGGTCCGCGCCAGCTCCAGTACCAGCTGGAACAAGACCGGGTACAGTAAGCTCGCCAAGGGACGTCCTGGGAAAGCGCGGGGGTCGATGCCTCGTTCTCTCAGGCCCCAGTTCTGTCAGCTCTGCCTTCAGCATCTGTCTCAGCTCCCCTGAGGTAACTGGCCCACTCTGCCCCCACCCAATACTGAAGCCATACGACGACGTGTTTCACCAACTGCCCTCTCTAAGCTGGGGGCTGGCTAACTCATACTCATCCCTCAGCTTTGCCTCTGCCCTCGCTTCCTCTGGGAAGCCCTTCGTGCCCCAGACTCCGGGACAGGGACCCTTCTTCTGAGTTCCCATAGTGTCCTGACCCACGTACAGGCGCGGGTCTCACGGTGTTAGGGCTGCATGTGTACCTGGCTACGGCCCCTCGCCCACAGGCACTCCATGGGCGGGGACCATGTCTTGCCCTGCTGTGTCTCCGGAGCCTAGTGTAGTACCTGGCACGTATTAGAAATCTGTTGGATGGGTACACATTCAATAAACGAGTGGGTCTGTCGCTAGGCTTTTCATTGTCTGTCTTAGCGTGAACTTCAGCCACCACTCCCTGCCGGAGCCACGCCTCTTTCATGGCTCTGACCCTCCTTGGCAGCTAGCTTAACCTGGACTGCAAGCCTAAAGCATCCCTGACAACCTAACTCGCATCGTCTCCCCATCTCCAAAGGGGACCTGAAGATGCCAGACTAGCGTGATTTTCAGCAATGTCTTCCCCACGCCGCCCTCTGCAAATGGCTGTCAGAGTAGGTTTTCCCAGCCTTGCTCCAAGGGCTCTAGAGCAGGCTTCCCACACCGGGGGGACCCCATACCCCTTCTGGCCGAGCTCCTCTGGGAGGCACAGAGAGGGAACCAGCCTCTGAACTGGTCAGGGGGCTCAGCAGGGCATCACGCCCCGAGAGGAGGCGCAGTGTCTGGCTTTGAGGACGTCACCTTGTTGTCAGCGGGCGAGTAGGACAGAGCATCCTGGTAAGACCGCGTCGCCATGGCATACTCCTTCTCCCCCTGGTAGTGCTCCCCCAGCTGGAGGCGGATGGAGGCTGCCAGCTGCTTCTGGGAGGGGATCATCTCCGGCTGCTCCAGGAGAGCACGCTTCAGAATCCGGGACTGGAGGTCCAGGGCCTTTTGGAAACCAAGTAAACCCAGGATCAGAAGGCTGGAGCCTGATGTGTCGGACCTCAGGTCAATTCAGAGAAAGTCCTCAGCTCTCATCTCAGAGCCTGTAGTGTTACAGAGGGCGTCTCGTGCCCTTGAGCCAATCTGGGTCGCTCTGGGCACGCAGGGCCACTGGTCAGGCGGCGAGCTGGCACTGGCTCTGGGACGGAGCCGAGCGAAGGCACTCCAACAAAATGCTCCATTGTACTCGGCTTGTTTATCTGTTTCCATCGCACCTCAGCACTTACTGTGTCTAATTGGCTTAGGCTCTCCCACAGGCCAGAAGAGGCACACAGTAGGTATTTAATGTGAGCTGTGTTTTGAGGGACGCATTTATTCTGATTATTGCCCTGCAAGGACTTTGAGGCAGCCCCCGTAAGTGTCCACGACATGCAGTGACCAAGTGGGTAACTGGAGAGCAGTGAGGCAAGAGAAAATGACGGTGCGGGGGTTAGGTTTCGGGAAGAGGGCACTAATCAGCACTGGGCTCCCCGGGGCCAAACAGAAGAATGGGAACCCCAGGGGAAACAACGGAATAAAGCAGGCAGTCAAGAGAGTGGGCTCTCCCTCTACACCGGTAGAAAGAATGAGGAAGACAAGGCAGGCCTGGCCAGGAGCTGCCCCAGCGGGGGCATCCCAGCGGGGAAAGAGTATGGGTTGGGACTGGCCAGACTCAGGTCCAAATCTCAGCTTTACCACTTATTAGCAGTGTGACTTTGGGCACATGTCTCTATCTCTTTGAGCCTTATCTGTTAAATAGCAATGCCGCAGTGCTTTTCTCAAAGGGCTACTGTGAAAACGGAATAAGAAAGCAAAAAGCCTAGTATAGAATCCAGCATAGAGCTATGGGCATTGTCTATTAGCATCGCCACCAGCATCCTTGAGAACAAAAGCGTTATCCTGCTCCCCTGCCTTCTCCAGCCCAGCCAGCCAGGCTAAGAGCACTTTGGTTCACCCTCAATTAATGAGCAAGGGAGGGGCAGTGGACGGAAGGTGGAGCTCAGAGGTGTAACCGAGTCCTCTTTTGCACACCAAGCCTGGAGCCTTCCAGACCCTCAGTCCTACCCTTCCTTCTTCCACTCCCATCAGAAGATGGCAGATAAAGAGTTTGAGTCTACTTGTCAATGACCTTGTTCAAGGTTTCCAGCACCTCTTCTTTTTTATGGCTCTTGTAAACCTTTGCCAGCAAAAGCAAGCACTTGACATCATTCATCATGGATGGGATGTCTGTGACTGCAAAATGGAAACTCCAATTAGTGTTCTCTGCCCTCTGGGAAGCTGGGGATGGGGTGGAGGGGGTGGAGGGGGGAGGGGGAGGCAGGAGTTGGGGGAAGGGGCAGGAGGGGACTTGGGTTCAGGACCTCAGCTAGTACCCATTCCCAGCACCATTATGCAAGAGAAGAGAGAGCAGGGTGGGGGGGCCCACGTGCCTACTCCAAATGCTAGGGGCTAAGTTAGAATATGCTGCCCCACCTGAGTCATGTTCCAGAGCCTGCTTCAAAACTTTTTCTGCCTTGTTGAACTTCTTTAACCTCAGGAGCAGTTCAGCCAGCTCACAGCACAGAAAGTCCTGGCTGCTAATCTTCTGGGCAGCCTCGTAATAATTAACCGCCTTAGTGCAAACAGGAAACGTTGGCATCAGGTCTGGTTCTACACTTGAGCACCTCCCAGTGTGCTCCCCCCAGCAGCCACCGACCGCCCGCACAGGTGGGCCCCTCCAGGCAGGGGGAGCCTCAGATGAAAAGGCGCCCCCTGCTGGCAGGGCTCAGGCTTCCACCTGAGCAGCAGTGGGGCATGGCGACGGTCGCTGAGTTCTCCCCTGGGCACCCCATTCAACAGGGAACTAGGAGGCAAACTCAACCACTCTCCTCCCATCCAGACCCTCCCGCCCATGCACCTTCCTCCGTCTTCTCTGGCCCTCTCCACCGCTCCCCACCCAGCCCGGCCTGACCTTGATGTACTGGTGAATCTTGACATAAGCTTGCCCAATTCTGCTGACCAGGGAGGCGTCGTGTGGGTTCTTCCGGTAGGCCTCATCGTAGACCTCCAGGGCCTTCTCAGGCTAGTGGGGAAAGGGCCCGAGGTTCCTCTCTTCTCTCCCCCCGGAGCAGTGAGACTGGCCCGCCACTGGCCAGCCCACGAGGCCCTTCTCGGGCTAGTGGGGAAAGGGTCCGAGGTTCCTCTCTTCTCTCCCCCCGGAGCAGTGAGACTGGCCCGCCACTGGCCAGCCCACGAGGCCCTTCTCGGGCTAGTGGGGAAAGGGCCCGAGGTTCCTCTCTTCTCTCCCCCCGGAGAAGTGAGACTGGCCCGCCGCTGGCCAGCCCATGAGGCCCTTCTCGGGCTAGTGGGGAAAGGGCCCGAGGTTCCTCTCTTCTCTCCCCCCGGAGAAGTGAGACTGGCCCGCCGCTGGCCAGCCCATGAGGCCCTTCTCGGGCTAGTGGGGAAAGGGCCCGAGGTTCCTCTCTTCTCTCCCCCCGGAGCAGTGAGACTGGCCCACCACTGGCCAGCCCACGAGGCCCTTCTCGGGCTAGTGGGGAAAGGGCCCGAGGTTCCTCTCTTCTCTCCCCCCGGAGCAGTGAGACTGGCCCGCCACTGGCCAGCCCATGAGGCCCTTCTCGGGCTAGTGGGGAAAGGGCCCGAGGTTCTTCTCTTCTCTCCCCCCGGAGAAGTGAGACTGGCACGCCACTGGCCAGCCCACGAGGCCCTTCTCGGGCTAGTGGGGAAAGGGCCCGAGGTTCCTCTCTTCTCTCCCCCCGGAGAAGTGAGACTGGCACGCCACTGGCCAGCCCACGAGGCCCTCGCTCACCTCCTCAATATTCATAAAAGCGTCGCCCAGGAGCAGGCTGGTGCCAGGGCCAGGCAGGTGCTCACAGAGCTCCCTGCAAAAGTAACCAAAAGCTTATCTCAGGTAAGCTGTGCACCCTTCATAGTCCTGATCGCATCCTCCTCTCTTCTTTCCACTAATTCCAGCTGGCGTTCATTCATTCACTCACTCCCTCACTCGCTCATTCATTCAGCCAATGCTCATTGAAAGTCCAAAGCGCACGAGACGTCCTGATAACTACCTGAGTTCAGGCTCTCCTCGTCCTCGTCTGTCACCTGAACCATGGCCAGAGCCTCCACCCGCTCCTCTGGCCTCTACACAGCCCTACAGACACCTCTATATGAGGCAGGCATGCTGCTCTTTCTAGAACACCGATCTGACCCTGTCACCCCACCTTTTATGGTTTCCCACTGCCACCCTGTCCCCTGGCCAGCACCCCCCCCTTTTTGCCTGAGGAAAGGGACTGGGAAGGTAGCCTCTGGGTTCCAATGTCAAATCACAGAGACAGCATTCGGGGCCTCAAGTCCACTCTCCATCCTCCTTCACCTCACATGAGTGACATCCAAGTCACTGGCATTTCCTCAAGGGATGGCAGAGCCAGCCAAGGGCCAAGGGTGGAGGTGCGGCCCCCAGGACCTCCCCAGAATGTGAGCCACACAAAGGGGGGCAAGCAGGGCTCGGGCTGATTCCATTCAGTGGCCTCAGAACTCAGCAATGAACCAGTCTGGTGGCCTACCACACTCAAATTCTAGCCCACGGGAAATGTCACACTTCTGTGAGACACCAGTGGACCGGACGCTGTCCGCTCACCGGTAGCATTCAATGTAGAGGCCGATGTCCTTGCGCGACTGCAGGTAGATGCTGGCCATCTTCTCCTTGGCTTCCCGGTAGCAGGGCTGCCTGGGCGTGATGCTCTTCAGCATGTTGAGCGCCATGTCCACGCTCCCCTTGCTCAGGGCCAAGTCCACGTTGGCGATGGTGACGCGGATCTCCTCCGGGGTGCCTCTAAACTCGTTGATGGCATCTTGCATGACCTTGGTGGCCTCATGCTAAGACATGGGAATCCAACAGACCCTCAGTGGCTGCCACCTTCTTCAGGGGGCCTGGCAACACTGGAAATCTCTTCTGGGAAACTTAGAGCCATCAGCCCCCCCCCCCAACTTGGCCCAGGAGAGAAATGAAACACGGAGGCACAGGGAGCAGTCTTCCTACAGGGAAGCCAAGCATAGGGGACCACACCCCCTATGGAGAAAGAAAAGAGATCGCTTAGCTTCCAGGGCCACTGTTCTTGGAGGGCAGGGGGCAGGTGTCCAGCTAGCTAGGGGTACACAGAAACTCCCAACCATGCCTGACCAGGTAGTGGCACAGTGGATAGAGCGTCGGACTGGGATGCGTAAGACCCGGGTTCGAGACCCCGAGGTCGCCAGCTTGAGCAAAGCTCACCAGCTTGGACCCAAGGTCGCTGGCTCGAGCAAGGGGTTACTCGGTCTGCTGAAGGCACATATGAGAAAGCAATCAATGAGCAACTAAGGTGTCACAACGAAAAACTGATGATTGATGCTTTTCATCTCTCTCCGTTCCCGTCTGTCTGTCCCTATCTATCCTTCTCTCTGACTCTCTCTCTGTCTCTGTTAAAAAAAAAAAGAAAGAAAAAGAAATAAATAAAGAAAAAAGAACCCCCCAATCATAAGAATCTGCTGCTCCTTACCACCTCAAAGTCTTTGCATGGGAGACCTGTGGATGCATCTCCTTGAACTTCCCTGCTTTTGATCACACTTGAGTTCTGTGGCATTGGGCACACAGAGGTCTCTTAAAGCTGTCTCTTCGTTATATCTGTATCCTTGATTAGTATTTTTTATTTTATTTTAATGTTTATTGATTTTAGTGAGGGAGGATGGGGGAGAGACAGAAACGTCGATCTGTTCCTGTGTGCGCGCGAACCGAGGAGCAAACTGGCCACCTCTGTGCTTTGGGACGATGCCAACCGAGCTATCCCGCCAGGGCCCCTTGACTATTTTAACAAAGATACTCTTTGCCAGATTTGGTGCTTTTTCTTTTTCGAATGCACCAGCTGGCTTTTCATCTTTCCCTGGTATCCTAGGACCCCTCTCTTGATCTCTTATGGTCTACTTTGAGCTCATTTTACAAGACTGTTGTTATTGTTTTTCACTGAGTGCAGAAAAGTTTTTTTTTTTTTTTACAGAGACAGAGAGAGAGAGTCAGAGAGAGGGATAGACAGGGACAGACAGACAGGAACGGAGAGAGAGGAGAAGCATCAATCATTAGTTTTTCATTGCGCGTTGCAACACCTTAGTTGTTCATTGATTGCTTTCTCATATGTGCCTTGACTGTGGGCCTTCAGCAGACCGAGTAGCCCCTTGCTGGAGCCAGCGACCTTGGGTTCAAGCTGGTGAGCTTTTGCTCAAACCAGATGAGCCTGCGTTCAAACTGGCGACCTCGGAGTCTCGAGCCTGGGTCCTCTGCATCCCAGTCCGACGCTCTATCCACTGCGCCACCGCCTGGTCAGGCCAGAAAAGTTTTTTGAAAAAAAAAATTTCTTTAATTTTTTTATATCAATAGTACTCTTTCTCCTAAAGTGTAATTTTGTCTTTTGTCTATTTTTCCTTTCCTTTCTCTTCCTCCCTTCCTTCCTCCTTCCTTCCTTCCTTCCAGGAGATATATATATATAGTTCCATGTTGGGCCCCCGCTGATCACCACTGGTCCTCCTGCAGGAACAGCTCCACCTGACCTTGCCTGTTTTCTCTCAAAGGGGGCTGGGGAGGGACAGTGCCCAAGACTCTCCCTTAGCTCTCTCCCTTCAGGGGTAGCCTTCCCGAAAAGCTAGAGTCAGGATGGAACCTGCTGGCTCACAGTGAAGCCCCCCCCCCCCCCCCCCCCCCCCCCCCCCCCCCCCGCTCGCAGACCTGTTATCTTGACTGAGCAAGATGTGAAACGAATACCAGGTAATTCCCCTGTTTGCTTTCCTAGCCCACCTCCCCGATGAAGGAGTCTGGGCCAGAGAAAACTACGGGCATCAGAAGTGGGTTCCTCCAGGAATGTCCTTGCTTTTCCTGTGGCCTGACCACATCCCCAGTTCAGAAGGTTTCAAGCAAATACTGGAACCTCAGGCCCCCACTTCATGGCACCCTGCTTTCTCCCTGTCACCCGTGATAACTTCTGGACGGACAGGGGCCTGGTGACCTGTTCTCCTTCAGCCCCAGCCACCATCTCAGCGCCTGGCATAGAGCAGGCCCTCCATCAATGGCTGAACAAATGACTGTCAACTATTCCCAGAGGCAGCTGTTCCCTAACCTTGTTATAGACGGAGATTCCTTCTCTACTTGCAATTCTTTTGTTCCTTTTGGCAGAGGGACCGAGGGAAGTACCATAAACAGGCTTCCACGTTTCCGTCTTTGCCCAGAAGGCAATTTTTAACGTTAAGGAGAAAAGGCCTCAGGCACTGATTCCTTTGCTAGCCAGGATCCTCACAGGAGGAGGAGGAGGTCCCGGTACTGGCTGTCCTGGACATGGTCCTGGAGCTCTGCTGACAAGCCCCTTCCCGGTGAGGAGGTGAGTGTGTGAGGCCCCCGAGGCCAAGGGACCATGCTGAGCCCAGCCCCCCCAGGATCCGGCTGGGCCCTCATCAGCCCTTCCAAGGCCCAGGGCTGCCTCCTACAGTGAGCAGCTTGTTCCCTGCAAAACTCCAAGGGAACACAGATCATGAAGATTACGGTGTGACTGGCATCTACTGGAAGGCCTGCATTGCCCAGCCTGCACATCCGCATGTGGTGGACCTGATGGGCCTGCGTGCTCCGCCTCCCTGACACCCTAACGGGGGGACAGTGAAGTAGGCAGGGGACAGATCTGGCAGGTCCCAGTCAGGTTTGGACTTTGTCTTGAGGGTAGTGGGAACCGCTGAAGCCTTTTAGGCAGGAAAGAGTTACGCTCTTCAATGGATAAAGGTTCAGAAAATAGCCGAAGTAAATATTAGCTAGAATGCAAAGGCCTGGGTCGCGGGGCCTCCAACATGTGCTGGTCCTCAGGGGGAAGCGCCTGCCCTTTCTTACCAGCTGCCCATTCATCCGGAGGGCGTCTGCCAGTTCCAGTAAAATGGATGCCCGCTCACCAGGCTGCACGGAGGGCCCGTGGAACTTCTTGCCTTCCGTCTTCAGAGTTGGTAATTTTACGATCATTTTCAGTGTCTTTATGGCTTCTGGGTAGTCCCCAGACTTGTTGAGGGCCCTGGCCTTGATGAAGTGGTAGAGGGGGTGGTCTCGGACCTAGGAGAGCACAGTAGAGGGCGGGGCTCCAGGTCACCGCTGCTGCTTATGGCGCCCAGAGTGGATGAAGCCACAGGGCCCGCTGAGCCTGCCCCTGCCCTCTGACCAAGAGAAGAGTCTGATGGGTGTAGGCAGCTGTCGGGGCTTCTCTCCCAAGGCGAATGGGGACTGCAGCTAGCTGGGCTTTGCGATGCTGAGCGGGTGACGGGGCAAAGGGGACCCCCACCTGGAAGTTGTGACTGACGCCCAGCTCTAAGCAGTGGGAGCACATGGCAAAGTGGCCCTGAGCCAGGTAGATCTGGGACATGAGGAGGTGGGCGTCCACGGAGGTGGGGTCCAGTTCCAGGCAGCGCTGCAGGATGCTCTGGGCATTCTCTAGCTCTCCTGGAAATAACAAACAAGCTTCTACAGCCAGGGGGCCCTGGGGACTCCAGGGACCCAATGTGTAAAGGCAGAACGGATCTCGCCTGTCCTCTTACCCAGGAGCACTCGAGCTGAGCATTTTATCCAGCTCTGTTCTGCCTAAGAGGTCTCCTCTTAAAATGAGAACATCGTAGTTTTTACCTTGGCCGAGGCAAAAGCCAGGAAACTCGAACCTCGGTGTAACACCTCCCTTCTGTTACCACCTGAGAGATGCCCATCCCACTTCACTGCTCCATCGGGAGCTCCAGGGAACAGTTAAGTCCCGATTGCCACACCTGAGAGCTGAACAAAACCTAATAATAACAGCAACTAGAACCGCCGCAACTTAGGAAGCGCATGCTCAATCCCCAACACGTGCAGAGCGCGTTAGAAAGGCTGGTGCATTGGCCCAGCTTTGCAAGGTTGGTATTATCCTTGTTTTTTAGATGGAAGACTGGGACTCCAGTGACGTGAGTTATACAGCTTTGGAAGGGGCGAAGCCAGCATTCAGACCAGGGCCCTCCAGCTCCTGAGGCTGAGCCCCGAGTTTCCCTGGCGCTGCGGGGGCCGAGAGGTTGGCTCTGAGCAGTGCCAGTGACACGTAGGGTGGGGGTGCAGTGAGCTGGTGGAGAGCCCTTCCCCCTCATCAGCCAGGTCCCTCCACGGCTCCTGCTCCGGGAAAACAAACCTTGAAAACACAAGCTCGGGGCCCTGTCCGGTTGGCTCAGTGGTAGAGCGCCGGCCTGGCGTGCAGGAGACCTGGGTTCGATTCCCAGCCAGGGCACACAGGAGAAGCGCCCACCTGCTTCTCTACCCCTCCCCCTCTCCTTCCTCTCTGTCTCTCTCTTCCCCTCCCGCAGCCAAGGCTCCATTGGAGCAAAGTTGGCCCCGGCGCTGGGGATGGCTCTGGTCGCAACAGAGCAATGCCCAGATGGGCAGAGCATCGCCCCCTGGTGGGTGTGCCAGGTGGATCCCGGTCGGGCGCATGTGGGAGTCTGACTGCCTCCCCATTTCCAACTTCAGAAAAAAAAAACCCAAAAACAAAAAGAAGAAAAAAACACAAGCTCGGGCTCAGCGGTCTGGACCCTCCACCACATAACCTGGTTCGTGGAGAGCTCCTGCTCCCCGGTCCTGAGCTCCCTCCTCCTTCCCCACCATGCTGCAGAAATGGGAAGCAGTCACCATGGTAACACAAGCAGCTGGAGACCTTGCCTTGGCCCTAACCCTGCTGGCACCTGCCAGCACCCCTGGGGGTGTGCTCCGCCCCTGCCTTGTATCCAGGCGACCTTGAAGCTCTGGGTAGCCCTGGTACCCAGATGAACACGGGGGATGAAGACAGGGGAGCCAGCCCTCAGCAGAGAGCAAGCTACACGCTGAAGCCCAGAGGACAGACACACGCCACAGCACTCTGGATCCTTTGAAAGCCCCGCAGGACAACTGAGATCAGCTTGGCTTTCAGGCAGGCAGAGGTGGAAGGCCGCAGGGAGAGAGGAGGAGGGAGAGAGAGCCAGGGAGGGCAGCCACAAGGGTTTCCTCCCTTCTTCCCTCCCTCTCCAGGGTCTAGGCCTCAAGATGGGAGAAGGAAGCCACTCGGGCCACCCGGAGGCTCTGAAAGACTAATGGCCCAGGGTCTCCCCGCCCCACGGGGCCTTCTTGACCACTTGTTAAAAAACTGCAACCCCACCACCCCCACCCTACCCTGCTTTTGTTTTCTCCTAACAAACAGTGCAATACGCTTAGCTGTCCTATCTTTACTGGAAGGCAAACTCCACGAGGGAATTTCTGCCTGTGTGACCTCGACTGTGTCCCAGCATCGGCGCAGTGCCTGCACTTGATGGAGGTTCAGGGTCTGTTGCCCGAGACAGGCCGAGCCATCAGCACAAAGCCTGGGGGGGAGAAACCCCTGCTGGTGAGGGAGGTTAGGAAGGTCTGTGGGGGTTGGAGGCTGGAGGAAATGAACGGGCAGGCCCAGAGAGTGTGAGCGTGAGCGTGAGTGTCAGTGTGTGTGTGTGTATCCAGTATCCCAGGCAGGGAGCCCGTGGACACTAACCCAGGGGCAGAGGTCCCACCAGGTGTCTGAGCCGACGAACAGGTGTGGGAGGCCGTGTGTCCCCCGCTGGCCCTCAGGACCCAGGGGCTCACCTGAGAGGTACTTGACCTGAGCCATCACCTGCAGAGGTTCTGTCAGGGCCGGGGCTGCTTTCACCACAGGGTTCAAGATGGCGGCGACTTGTTTCAGCAGTGGGGACACGACCTGGCCTGGCGAGCGGGGCTGTGGGGACACGGGGTCCGGCTGTGAGGTCTGCCCCTTTCTGAGAGGGACTCCCCCGGAGCTCTCGGAAAACCTGCCCCAGATAAGGAACTGGAGTCCACACACATCTGTCACCCGCTCTCCGTTACCTAGCGCCGGGGCATGTGCTCCAGGGAGCGGGGAACAGCGTTTTGTCCACCCTGTGTCCCCAGGACCTAGCACGGTGTCTGGCACACGGCAGTGCGCTCACAGAACATCTGTGGAGCGACTCGTTACAAGGCATGAGGGTAAATATGAGGCGTGTCAGATACGATCTTTGTCCACAAGGAATCTTGACTGGCTGGGAAAGTAGGGGCAACAGGTAATGACTAACATACTTAGAAGACTTCTGGGGAGAAAGGGAGCCCAGTTCTTCTCTAGGATAAATGCCGGAACATGGTTCGGGGGGTGGGGGACCCAGGGAGCGGCCTGAACCGCTGGCCCTGGCATCACCGGGGGGCTTGTTCAAGATGCAGGGCTTCTCCTGAGACAGTTCCTGCTCTGAACAGCTCCCGGGTGACCTGCTACTGCAGTGCCAGTGTGAAGAGCACAGGGCTCCCAACCTCTGCCCGGGGCTCGGAGCAGCCTGGTGACTGGCCAGGGAAGGTCCCCGCCTCTGTCCAAACCTGTGCTCCAGACCCCCGCCGCAGAGATGCGCCTTTCTCTGACCTGCTTGGGGCAGAAGAACAAGTACTCCCTGGCGATGCCGACCAGGAAGAAGGCGTCCAGCTTTTCAAAGTACTCGGAGCCCAGGGGGAGGCCCTGCATGCAGGAGAAGTGCAGCTCCGCCGCCTCCCGCAGGAGCGCCGTGACCTCCTGCTCCCCCTTGTGGTCCTTGGACGCCAGGAGGGCTTGGAGGAAGACCAGCATCTGTGGAAGCAGGCCCGGATCTTAGAACCCGAGAACCAGCGCTGGCCGGACATGGGTGATCCAAGAGGGCGAAGCGGAGGCCCAGGCCCTCGTGGCTGCTCTCTGCTGGACAGTGGCGGTGGGAGGGGCGGTGTGTGTGTGTGTGGGGGGGGACACGCTCTCGGAGGAACCCACACCCCCAAGGAGCTCTGACCTCAGACTTCCCCCGGGACTGCTGCGCCGCCTTCAGGAATTCCAGCAGTTGCCCCGCCTCCTTCAGGCAGCCCTCTAAGATCTGGCACCAGATGATTCCTGGGAATGGACCAGAACACAGGTGAGCAGCCAGCTCCGAAGCATGGCCAGCAGCAGGTTGAGACAGCAGGAGGAAGGGTCTCCAGGCAGGGGACCTTTCCCAACACCTTCATAAACTTAAAGCGTGACACCTGCACGTGGTTTATAAAGAATGCAAACCCCAACGCAATGTGGAGAAACGTCCCCAGCTCCTGCTCCGGCTTTAACCATGTCTCCCTCCAGAGACAAACACCTGTAATGAATTGAGTTATTCATGTATACATATATTTTCCCGTCCGTTCATACAAATCTACCCCGTTCTCTTTACTGAAGACATAATATCGCACTGTGGCTGTAACCATTTATTGAACTATTGCCCTATCGAAGGACGCCTCATCTCACATTTAGTTTTCAATGATTAAATATCGCAATGCTATGGTAAACATTTTTTGTGTGTTCCAATTCTTGAAGTAGCATTGATGAGTCATAGAACGTGCATATCTAACATACTGATAGATTAGGCCAACTTGTCCTCCAAAGAGAGTTGAATTAACAGTACTGCCAAGAATTTGAAAGTATCCTTTCCTCACAACCTCGCAGACACGCTTTACCCTTTGCTGGTCTAACAAGAATTCTAACCTGTTTCATTCACATGTTTTGATTATTAAGAACAATGAACATCTTTCCACACATTTAATGGCCTTTTCTTTTCTACTGTGAATTTTTTGTTCACAGCTTTTGCCTGCTTTTCTTCTGGGGTGATTTTCTTTTTTTCTCTTCATATATTAATATTATTAACTCTCTACAGCAAACATTTTCTATTAGTATGCCATTTACTTTTGAACTATTTATTATACAGTGTCTTTGCCATCGATTAGTTTTAAATTTTTACGTAGTCAAGTCAGTGAAATATTTTCCCGAACAGCTTCTGAGCTTGTGGTCATGCTTAGAATCCTCCCAGGGAACCCACATCCAATTTAGTTTTTATGGTTAAACACTTAATTCACTTAGAATTTTGAGTATGATGTGAGATAGAGAGTTATCTTATTTTTGTTTTTGTTTTCTTCATGGCTAGGTCTTCAACCATGAGTTCTTGAAACTCTATTGGTTTGAAATGTCATCTTTATTCTAAGCTGTTTCTGTCCGATTTTATCTATCTGTTTATTCCAGCATTGACCTCGGGCTGACCTAACTACTGTTGTTCTCTGCTATGTTTTGAATTTGGGAGGACAAACTTCTTCTGTTTCCACTCTTCTTTTAGAGCTATTTCTTGGCCATCTGGGTGTATTTATTTCTGACTGTCTTTCTTAGTCACCATCTTGGTTTTCAATTATATCTGTCCCACTATTTGGCTTAATATGGAATATTTTATTTTGCAAGCAAATCTTTAATTTTCAACAACTCTTTTTTTTTTTTTTTTTTTTTTGGCTCTCTGCGTTTCTTCCACAGTAGCATGCTCCTTCCTTACTGACACCGTGGCCTCTGGGGCCAGCCCGCCCTGGAGGTGTTTTGTGGGGGGACGTCTGTTCTGTCTCCGGCCTTGCCTTCGCTCCTCCTGGTTCATGGCTTTGCACATTCCACTCGGCCCCCTCATTCAAAATGCTAGAAGATTTACAAAAGAACTAGAGTAACGAGGACCAGCAGCTGGGGCAGATTTCCCAAACTGTTAAGGTCACTCCTTTTCTCAGACCAGATGAGATGGTGACTGCAGGATGCACCGGAGCGGACTCGCCCCGGGCTGGAGTGTGTGGGACCGTCCCACGGACTTCCCTTCTGGCGGAGCGGCAGGGGCTCTCCCTTCGATGAGGAAACGAGGAAGGACTCAGCCTGGGGGTTGGACCGTTTCAGGGGATTTCGTGTACGTGCCCAGCTGCCAAGTCTTTTTGTCCTTCATGTCCCTGTGGTGGGCAGTCACCGGGGGCTCTGCCCTGCTTCCTCCCGAGTCCCCTGGACTCCGTCTGGGGCCGTCAACAATCTTCCCATTATCTCCCCAGCTGCCCCACGGCTCCGGGGGCAGCCTCTGGTGACCCTGAGCTCCCAGCCTCTGGTGACCCTGAGCTCGTGTTTCTCATTTTTGTTTTTCTTGGAGCTCCCTGGGGAAAGCTGGTCTACCCGGTGTCGCGCTGACCCGTCCCTGCGCATGCTGGCTCGCGGGTTTCCGGACTTGCCTGCACATGTCTATGCACTGCATGCCATCGGCTTTCTATCTTCCATAAATGTGACGTTCTCAGAGTTTCTGGTCCACGGACAGCACCTTTCCTTATTTCTATGGCTGGATTTACCTTTTTCAAAAAGTCTTCCTTTATTTTCATGGGGATTTGGGGAAGAGGAAGAGGCATGGACGGAGGAGTCAGCCTGACACGTTGACCCGGAGGTGAAGAGGGACCCCTCTGACCATTGAGCGGCCCGGAAACAAACCCGGAGTACAGAGAAGGGACCTGCCCCGGAGACACGGCTCCTCAAAGCCAGGGGCGAGAAGCGGGCCCAACCAGAGCGCAGTACGGCTCCCTCAACCCAAACTAAACCCTACTGGTTCCGAAGTCACCAGAGACCACGGATTGAGGGCTTTGTAAAATGTGTAGAATAAACATTGGACTCTGGGAGACTCATTTGACCTTTATAGAAGATGTCGGGGAAGCGTCTGGTCAGACAGGGAAGTAAAACTCTCAGAACTGCTCACTCTGGTGGTTTGTCAGCTCAGGGGCCTGTGGGAGAAGGGTGTACAGAGGGGAGGCTGAAGGCGCTGGGGTGGCATGTGCTGGGGGCCCAAGAAGGGGCAGAGATGACCGGGCAGAAGGGGCAGGCTGTCCCGGGGGGGTCAGAGTGGGGACATCGGGGGTCTCATATAGATCAGAGCGGCTTTGAATACACTTCTGAGAATTCCTGGGCCTCTCACATCTATGTCTGCAGCTTCATGGAAATGCACCGGGTCATTCAATGCACCCCCAGACTCAGACACTCTGAACTCACACACCTCTCTTTTGGACCCAGAAAGGCCACTCTGCTTGGCTCCCAACACCTGCCCTCCCATCCCCCACCCTGCCCAGCCTGCAAAGACCTGCAAAGGCAGCCACATTGATCTCGTCCCGTTTCGTGGCCTCCGAATACCATGTAGATGCCTCTTTCACTTGGTTCTGCAGGATGTAGAGATAGCCCAGCTCGATGGCCGCGTGGGCATTGGAGGGGGCGGCCATCATGATGCGTTGGATGAAGCTACACACTAGCTGTAGAATCACGTGGTGCCTCCCACACTGCAAGGAACAGACACACAGGGATGGGAAGACCAGTCAGTCAAGCCTGTCTAAACAAGGCCACGTCAGCACTGGGGGACACTTTGACAGGCCTCGGGGGTGCTCAGGAGAGGCTAAGAGGCACCCTATGTCCAGGCAGCTGGGTCTTGGTAGCTATTTGGCTCCCAAAGAACCTCCCACTGGTTGCATCTGTGGAACCTGCCTCCAGCCACAGGGACTCATACCCTGTCTGGCCACAGTAATTGGTCCAACCAGTCACCACGAGGTGCAGCTTGGTGAGAGCTCTTTGCGCCCCATGGTCGGGAAGTGGCCCCAAAGGCTGCAAGCGTGTTTCCCCCACATGTGGAGAATGAGATAGAGACACTCAGACACAGACGGGAGGGAGCGATGGTCGCCCAGTGGCATTCGACCCTCACAGCATGTCCTTTCAATAAATCTTGCTTTGGGGCTGAAGGGTCTGACAGGGTCAGACTGTTGGGGGGCCTGGTGTGTTCGCTCCTTGCCTGGTGTCAAAGAGGCCCCTTGGCAGGCCAGCCCTCCCAGGGCTCTTCCACAGAAAGGATACGGGAGGTGGGTACCCGGTACCTTGAGGCCAGGGCCAGGCACAGCCCTGCTACATAACAGCCATACTACCACCCTCTTTCCCCCCCAAAGTCACCTCCCACTCTAAAAGCGCTGCCAGGCCTCACCTTCCTGGTCTTGGCATCTGTGAGGGGCACCTGGGCCAAGGACACAGAGCCCACGGGGTACAGGTATTGGCCGGAGGCGGGTCGGGGCCACAGGGGGCCAGGCACCAGCCTGAGAGGCCAAGTGGGAAGCAGAGAGAGGAAAGGCAGGGTCCCCAGGGAGCCTCCACGGGGACTGCAGGGCCCCTAAGGAACACAGCGAGAGGCCGTAGTTCAGGACCCGGGAAAGAGCCTTCTTACCAGTCTGCTAACCACAAGAATTTTTTTAAGATGGAGACTTGGATTTTGCGGTTCTCTTGTCTCTAGTGCCTTAATCAGATTTCTAACATTATCGGCAGCCTGCAGAGACAAAACAGACAATGTCAAAGGCAATACGTAAAGCAGGAGTTGGGCAGAGGTTCTCGACCCTGGCTGTCCACTGTATCAGCTGGGAAGTCTTAAAGACACCCCTGCCTGAGTGCAGCTCAGGGAGTCAGACTGACCTGGGCTTGGGCAGGAACACTGTTCACCCAAGAGCTGGCACTGCCCCTCAAATTTGTGAAGAGAAGCTGCTCTTTCAGACCCACCCAGGCAGAGCCGGGAGCCAGCTGCCACTGTGCCCAGACTGCAGCCCACCAGGTCAGTGGCAGACCACCTGGGCTGGCCCAGCAGCAGATGGTTCGGACGGGTCCTTGGCTCCCAGCCTCTGCTCCACACTGGTGCCTCTCTGTCATTCCAGTGCAGCCTCCCAACAGCCCTGTAAGTCAGTGTTGACTATCCGAATTTTCCAGTCCAGCAGATGAAAGGTTCAGAAAGGTCAGGGAATTTCCCCGACGATACCCAGCCAACTAGGTGGCTTACTCCAACACCTGTGTTCTTTTTTTTAATTTTAATTTTTATTTTTTTGTATTTTTTTGAAGTTGGAAACGGGGAAGCAGTCAGACAGACTCCCGCATGCGCCTGACCAGGATCCACCTGGCATGCCCACCAGGGGCGATGCTCTGCCCATCTGTTGTGACCAGAGCCATTCTAGCGCCTGAGGCAGAGGCCATGGAACCATCCTCAGTGCCCGGGCCAACTTTAGCTCCAGTGGAGCCTCGGCTGTGGGATGGGAAGAGAGAGACAGAGAGGAAGGAGAGGGGGAGGGGTGGAGAAGCAGATGGGCACTTCTCCTGTGTGCCCTGGCCGGGAATCGAACCTGGGACTCCTGCACGCCAGGCCGACGCTGTACCACTGAGTCAACCGGCCAGGGCCTCCAACACCTGTGTTCTTCCCCCTGACGACTCCGCTACCCCCTCCCCGGGAGCGGGGAGTTCTCAGTTCCCAGCTGCGAAGAGGTGCCAGAGAGAAAGCCCATGGGGTGGGTCCACGCTGCTCAGCAAGTTCAAGATTAGAACTGGGCAGCCTTGGCTGGGGCGAGGGATCGATCCCGGGTTTGAGGTGAGGCAGCTCTGTCCATGCAACTCGCCCTCCAGCCAGGTCTTGCCCAGGGCTCTGGGGTCGCAGAGAGCCGAGGACAGGCCTGTTTCCTTGTACCTACCCACGGACAGCTCTTGGTCCCTTTTCAAGTGTTTCTTCCAAATACAGACTGTCCCCTCCGCATCACCCCCCAGCCGCAAAATCCTCCACCCAGGGCTGTGCAGAAGGACCCAGAAGTTTCCTTTTTCTGCCACGACCTCTTAGACCAGGGGTCCCCAAACTTTTTACACAGGAGGCCAGTTCACTGTCCCTCAGGCCGTTGGAGGGCCGGACTATAAAAAAAACTATGAACAAATCCCTATACACACTGCACATATCTTATTTTAAAGTAAAAAAAAACAAAACGGGAACAAATACAATATTTAAAATAAAGAACAAGTAAATTTAAATCAACAAACTGACCAGTATTTCAATGGGAACTATGGGCCTGCTTTTGGCTAATGAGATGGTCAATGTGCTCCTCTCACTGACCACCAGTGAAAGAGGTGCCCCTTCCGGAAGTGCAGCGGGGGGGGGGGGCTGGGTAAACGGCCTCAGGGGGCCGCATGAGGCCCACAGGCTGTAGTTTGGGGACCCCTGTTTTGGACACTCACTTCACCACACTCTCCACTAGGGTAGTGCGTTTATTCCAAAGGCAAGGTTTGGGCTGAAAACACAAACTCTTTTTGAAAATAAGAACCTGTCTGGGCATTGAGGTTTCCATTGAGTATTCTAGGTTTTTCTGACTGTATTGGAGGGCTACTTTGGGTTTCTTTGGAAAACTACAAGGCTTAGGTGCAAGTTTGGGACCAGGTTGTGCTTGGTCAATTTCTGAGCACTTTCAACCACCCCTACTCCACCCCACCCCCACCAAAAAGGTGTTTACTGAAATCTGAAAAACAGCCAGGACTCCTACGGGTCAGCATAGATCAAGTTACTGTAGTGCACCAGATACTGCTCCAAGTCCTTCCACTTGTCATCCCATTCAGTCCTTATAACAACCTCAAGATGGCTGGGGTTATCTCTATGTAACAAATGAGGAGCCTGGGGCTTATCCAGGTGGAGATACCCACCCAGGTGGACATGTCCATGTGCCAGAACGAGAGGCCACCTCACTGCCTGTGTTTGGAACTGTATTACCAAAGACCAAACCAGATCTCAGAACTCCTTGGCAGGGAGTATGGGGGGGAGAGGGAGGAGGGAGCTGAGATCCAGGGAGCACCCTCCAAAGCCTTGGGGGTGGAGGTGCTATGAGGGGTTCCTCCTTGGTTGTGTTTGTTCCAAGGTTCAACTTCTGAGTAAAGAACTTACTGTGGTCATGTTTCCTCCTCTTGCAAGTTCATGCACAGCTAGGACTTGCCAGGCATCAATATTCCTTTCGTCTTTCTCTAGGATTCTGCAATAGGAAGAGGAACCGCATGACTTGAGAGAGTATTTCCAGGCAAGGCTAGGATGGGGTGGCAGTGGCCACTTCTGCTCGTCTTTCAATACCCATTCTTCTCTCTTCCTAATAGAACGACCTAACTGGCGGGGCACATGGCCACCCAGGATAGAAACTACACGTCCCAGCCTCCCCTTGCGGCTCGGGTACGGCCAGCCGTGTGATGAAGTCGTGGCCAACAGGATATCTATGAAAGGGCCCAGTGTGACATCCAGTGGTGCCCTTATGGCATGCCTTCCATTTCTTCTTTCCTCCTCCCTGCTGGCTGGAATGTGGACTGTGTGAGCAACATCCTCGGGATGGCAGAGCAGAGAGACAGAAGGGGCCTGGGACCCTACAGAGCGGAGCTGCCATCCCAGCCCTGGACTACCACCCAAACTTTTCCCTAAGAGGGGAGAAGCCTTTTGTTATTTATTTATTTATTTATTTTTCCTGAAGCTGGAAACGGGGAGAGACAGTCAGACAGACTCCCGCATGCGCCTGACCGGGATCCACCCGGCACGCCCACCAGGGGGCGATGCTCTGCCCCTCCGGGGTGTCGTTCTGCCATGACCAGAGCCACTCTAGCGCCCGGACCATCTTTGCTCCAGTGGAGCCTTGGGTGTGGGAGGGGAAGAGAGAGACAGAGAGGAAGACAGAGAGGGGGGGGTGGAGAAGCAAATGGGCGCTTCTCCTATGTGCCCTGGCCGGGAATCGAACCCGGGTCCCCCGCACGCCAGGCCGACGCTCTACCGCTGAGCCAACCGGCCAAGGCCGCCTTTTGTTATTTAATTCATGTATTCTGGGGTGTCTTTGTGACAGAAGCCTATTCATATCCCAACTGACACAGACATGACATGATACCAGGGCCCAGGGCCAGGGCAGAGAAGTGCTTGCTGCGGCTAGCTGGAAAGGGCACCTTGTGTCATTGTGAAGATGCAGTTTCCATATGTGTCATTGTGAAGATGCAGTTTCCATATGTGTCACTGTGAAGATGCAGTTGCTGGTCATGTTATGGGCTTTTCAACATTCTGTTTCTTTATAGGAAACTTCATGTTTTTTAGTCTGGTCAGGGAATGGCCTTCTGTTTAATAGAGGGCTACTCCAATTAACAGGTGAAATTCCAACGTGATTGGACACAGTCCGCATTCACATTCGAGGAGTTCTAACCATGTACAATCATTGGGAAGGCACTGTGAACCTTATACATTGGGAAATGAAAAGAAAAAAAAAACCCAACAACTTTCAAATGATTTATGAACTAAAGAATCAGAATGGTTATCGGAAAGTTCTTAGAAGCAAATGACACTAAAAACGTTGCACATAAAAGTGTGCAGATGCCGCTGAAATGGTCCCTCAAGGGCCAGCCATAGAATGAAATGAGTGTATTCTAAAGGAAGACCACGAATGGATGAACCAGGCGTTCAACTCAAGGGCTAGGTGAAAACAGCAGAATAACTCCAAAGGAAGTCGTAGGCAGGAAAAAAATAAAGAGCAGAAATTAATAAATTAGAAAACAAAGATATAATAGCGGCCACAAAACTCAAAGCTGGTTCTTTTCAGAAGACTAATAAAAGAGACACATTATTTTAATGCTGATGAAGAAAAATAAGAGAGAAGGGACAAAATAAATAATACCAGGGGTGACAAGAGAAACACACCCAGAAACAGAGATTTAAAAGTGAGAGAGTTCTGTGAACACCAGTAGCTGCGAAGGCTTCCGTGAAGGAAGGTGTCAGAGTGTTAGGCTCAACCCACTGGCGCCAAAGTCCCCCTGCCTGTCAGGGCAGCAGACCCTGGGCGAGGGCAGCCGTGTGTACCCATGGTGGTGGCCAGCAGCCAGGTGCTTCTAGATATCCTGTTGGCCCAGGTCCAAGGCTCCAAAACAAGCTCTTGACCCAGCTCCTGCCAAGGACACTGGCCAGGTGTCAACAGCGAGAGGGGCTCCGAGGAGCACAGAGTCCTTGCACCTGTGCGGCCTGGTGGGCTGAGCAGGGTGGGACCACCCTCAATGTCCAGCCAGCCCCTCTCTCTGTGAGACTCAACTGGCACTGGCCTCCGGAGGAATTAGCAACTCTCCACGGGGAAGGAAGAGTTTTGTTTGCATTTTGTTTTCTTCAGAACTGTGCTGTATATTATCACAGAATGAATGAACAATTCCTAGTGAGGACTTAGTCATTCAGAAAAAAAAAAAAAGTCACGAACTCTTGTTCAGGAGAAAATGAGTATTATACTTTCATACTTTTTAGAATTACTTGATTAAAAACAGAGTTGTTTGAGTTAAAGAGATAAGCTTCAGTTATCTAGAAAATTCCATCCTTCCAAAACACTTCCAACAGACGCCTCTCCCCTGAAGGACCCTTTATTCCCATTCCCAACGGAAAGGCTTCGGGGTCACCCTCGGCTTGGCCTCTGGTTTCCCGAGTCCCGGCAACTCCTCAGACCTCCACTGTCTTGCAGAATGCCCAGCCTCAGACTAACAGTCTTCTCTCAGTCACCATTGGCCTTTCCCCCCTAACATCTTTATTAAAGTAAATTACACCCATAGGTTTAAAATATTAGATAATACAGTAGTCCGTAGTCCCCTTCACCCCACTCCTCAGAGGCGACTGCTTCTCACCCTGAAACTCTTGCTGCTGCGGGTTCTCTACAGGTGGTTTCCTCCATCTCCCCTCTAAGCAACAAGCTGATACCGCGATATGCCTGTTTTTTTTTTTTTGTTTTTTTTTGGTTTGTCCACTGTAGGTCACAGCTGCTGGCTTCCTGCCATGCCACGTAGGGCTTTCGTTTACATCCAGTCCCCTGCTCCTCCCCGTCCTGATGAGATCTGGTCAGTACTCACAACTCCTCTAGTGACAATTTTTACTTTTGTCTTCTTCCATCAAATATTCCGAATCTCCCATCACCCCACCTTGTACGACGGGAACGTATTAGTGGCCTGGTCGCCCCTCACGTGTGCGCTGTGTCCACCGTCTGCTCCCAGTCCTGCCGAGCCAAGAACAGCCTCATCTTCAGGACCAAGGCGGGCAGGAAGCTCCCTGAGTCGACGGTGATCTGGTTCACCACCTCCAGGGCTCCTGAGTAGTTCTGCTGCAGCAGGTAGTATGTGGCCTGTAGGAACGGAAGAGAGGGGCCTCCCTCAGTACCCACGAAGGGAGGAGGAGAGGGTGTCAGTGTCTCCACCAGGACAGGAACAGAGCCCGACACATGGACACTCAGTGACCAGTCCAGGTCCACAGCAGTCTTGGGACCCAGGATGGGCAAGGCAGGGGCTCCAGTAAGAGAGCTGAGCCCCACGCGAGGCCATGCGAGGGCTGTCCCCTCGGGAGAGAGCTGGGGTCGCTCGGCACTTGCCAATTCCAGAAACGGCCCATTCACTTTCCATTTGCTTTCCTGAAGCTCATCATTCAAAACTGCTCACTGGGGCCCCGGGCAGCACTCGGTGTCAGTTTGGTTTGCGGGCCACCTCCGCTACCGAGAGGCTGCGGGGCCTTTTCTCTGCTAGGGTCCACTGGGCTGGCCACTGCCGGCCACCAGGTTCTCCTGGGTGAGTCATGACACAGATACCTGAGGGGCAGAGGGCAGTGCTCCTAAAAGAACTGAACCTGGACGCTGAAAAAATCGGAAAGGCTGCTTACGTTAGACCTATAGTAACGGTCCACGAAGATACTTCTTCGAAAGAGGAGGATTCTTCTAAACAAAGCTTTGTGAATCAACATCTTCACGGCAGAGCACAACTGGAAACGATCTCAATATCCAAACAAGGGAACAATCTCAATATCCAAACAAGGGAACATCGGGTTGGCAAATGAGGTTAGGCCCATTCAATAGAAGATTGTTCCTATGGAGCCATTCAAAAGGACCTTTGCAGATGACAGCATCTTACACGAAGGAAAGAACCCACATGGTAAGATGCCCTGTGATTACAACTATATTAAGTGACAACGCTGCCTCCCACCATGCGGCAGGGGCCGTGTGATCCCCTTCAGGACCGGGAGAGTTGGCAGCAGGTGGCCCTTGGGGGAGCCTCCTTCCTGGTGCCCGGTCGGCCCAGGGGCAGCCCGCAGCCAGCACCAGTCAGTGAGGGAGGCAGTGAAGGGCTGTCCCCGGGTTACAATTCCAAGCTGAAGGGACCGAGCCCGGGGCTGTGACTGCTGTGCCGCCCAGCTGGTCCTCCACCCAGTCCTGCTTTCTCCTTCCCCGGGGTATCGGTCCCAGGGGTGCTCCCTGATAAGGCCCCTGCCTCTTAACCTCCATGGCTTCTGCTTCCCAGAAAAGGAGCCCAAGGAACACCTTGAAACCCTGCACGGAAAAAACACTGGGAGGCACCGCTCTGGAGCGTCAGCGTGAGTTGCTTTGGAGTGACAGGGCTCAGGGTGCCACTTCCATTCATCTTTTGACATTTTTAGACTTCTGTTTTTTAATGAGTCCATATACATTTTATAAGAAAGGCATATACAAACAGAAGAGAATAAAGAGGTAGTTTTTTCTATTAGTCTGATCAGTGAGGGTCATCTACCAGGTGAGGAGCCTGGAGACTGAGGGTCAGGCCCGAGGTGCCCTGGACGGTCTCTGGATCCCAAGGCCCAGGCAGGGGGACCGCCCCCCACGCCCACCTTTCCCATCAGCGCCAGCACATCTTTGGTGTCCTGAGTTCCTTGTTCCAGGTGCTGGATGGACTTCTTCACGGCATGGGGATTGTCGGAGGTGAGGTCCACCCAGCCTCGCAGCACGTAGCCCTGGGGTAAGAGCAGGAGGAGAGAGCTGAGCAGGCGCCCCACACACAGATCCCCGGGCAGCCCCCGCTCCCTCTCCCCGCCGGGCCTTCGACCCTGCTGTTCCTTTGCCTGGAATGCCCTTCCCAGCACACGGCCCCAAGCCAAATCCTTTCCCCGAACTGCCACTCAGCCTGGAAGGCCTCTGTGACCTCCCAGGCTTGGGCTGGGTCCTCCCCGTGACGCCCACAGCTCTCTTCCAGAGGCACTGTTACCTGTCTCTTCACTGCCTGTTTACGTTACTCTGGGCTCAGGCGGCCAGCCCAGGGTGCCAGGGCAGGGCCGCCCCTGCTCTCTGCGTGGGGCGCCGGGCATGTCCTCAGAGCAGGGGAGCAGGAGCCACTCTGAGCTCCCGGGCCTGTCCTCCAGCCTTCACCTGCCCAGCCTCCGTCCCCACAGGTGGGGCGGGCAGCCGGGAGGGGAGGCTGCAGGAGCCCCAGGACGGGCCTGCCCTGAAGGGCCCTCGTGGCCCCCACAGTGTTTCTCAACTCTTCCACTATTGCCCTCCTGAGCAGCCTTTTCAGACATTCTTTCCTAACCATCCCCCCCCTCCAAGAAATGCTAATATACAGATACACTATGCATGTATATCTGTGTTCCATACATAAACAGTAAGATTTTTTTCACCCTGTCCTCCCAGAACCAATTTTCACCCTGTCGGGGGTGGGGGTGATGTCGCCCCTGCTAAGGCCGAGTGGCCCGGGAGGGAGGTACCCCTGCCGCCCTTAGTGCAGACGTCCGCGTAGGAGACTGGTGGACAGGCCACCCTGCATCCCAGCAGATGGCTGCGGGGAGGAAACGCAGGCCCAGTCCAGCCAGTCCATCTGGTTTAATAACAAAAAAACAAAACAAAACAAGAAACCTGGACTTTCAGGTAAAAATCTTCTGACTCCTAAACGTCAGCAATGAATTCAAGATGTTTAGACTGTCTGCAGTGCAGGACACAGGACACTGTCTGCAGATGGGCCCTCTGGACAGACGCCGTGTGCACGGGGCTCAGTGTGGAGACGACATGGGTGGGGCCACCTGGGGACCCAGGGTCTGGTCAGTGTCGGGGGCCACCCTGCTCCGAGGTGGGGCGCTGCCTCCTTCCCCCCTGCCTCCATGCCGCCAGGGGCGAGTACCTCTCTGAAGCTGTCGTTGAACCGCAGCATGCGGTTAAGGTAATCCCTGGCCTTGTCGTGGTGGCCCATGAGCCAGAGGAAGAGGCTGGCGTAGTACAGGGCCGGCGCGCTGGTCGTTTTGCGGGTTTCCTTCAGTCTGCCCTCCAGCTCCTGAATCTCCTCTAGGTCTGCGGGACCGAGAGGAGGAGGAGTACAGGTGAGGGTGAAGACGTGTGCCTTGGTCCTGCAGGGGGCGCTGAGGGGCACTCTGGGGCTCCCTCAACCCATGAAGCTGACTCCACACCAGCCTGGGGCCTGAAAACCAGCAACCTTGGCCCCTAAGGTGAGGCCCCTATGGAGCCACAGGAGATGCCAGGCCTGGACGTGGGCTTGCTGTCTGAGAGTTTTCTTTTCTCCTGGGTGCCCAGCAGTATGCTGAGCAGACAGACCAAACTCAAATCCCCCTCCTCAGGTCCATGGTTCATTCTGGGTGGGGACATGCAGTTTGTACTTCCTTAGAACCACTCTAGAGAAGCAGAGATTAGCAGTGGAATTATTTATATCAACTTGATTGTTTTCTGACAACTTCTTGGCAAAGAAAAGCAGGGTGTTTCCCCAACTCTCGGGATCTGGAAGGAGAACCCCTCCCACTGTCAGGCCCTCTGCCTGTGGCTCCCACTCGATTAGGCCTGGGCATGGGTTCTTCCTTGAGGCTCTGCGGGGGAAGGAAACAGCGGCCACTCCTCGCAGGCCACCAGAACCCGCAGTGACCAGGGCGCACACCTCCTCCTGCAGCCCTTGAAGGGCTGTGTCGCTGGAGTGGGGCCACCTTTCCCTGGTGGGGCCAGGCCCAGCTGAGCAGAGCTGCACTCACCGATGGTTTCACAGCGCTTGTGAGCACAAATGAGGGCCATGATGGAGCACAGGGACATGTCGGGGTGATTCCGGATGCTCTCCAGGCTGCTGATGGCCTCCTGGATGCTCTCTGCAAAGACAAACCATGTGGTTATGCTCTTGGGCTCCAGGCCCAGCGGGCAGGTGGCTCCACGGCAGATACATGGCGGCCTTTACTGGGGCTGACCCGAGGCTTGGCACCACCTGGCTTCACCCGGAATCAGAGGACTAAATGGTCCAATAACCTGAGGTCCCTGGAGGCTTAAGTTTCCTGAAAAGGCTGCTGGCACCATGGTCCAGACTGCCAGGAGCTGGAGGACATGGAGCTGAGGATGTGCCCAGGAGTACTCACAGGGACACCTGCAAGGCTGAGATATTTATTTGGTTTGGGTAATTCGGAAGAAGGATCTCAAGCCATTTCCAGATAGCTGCTCAAGAGCCAATGATTACATCTCCCCTTCATGTCCACTGACATTGGCCATGGACAGTTCAGCCCGCCCCTGGCCCAGGACTACCTCCCGCATGTCAGTGAGTCAGCACCCGCTTCTCTCCTTGCTCCTTACCATACATACCTCCCCGTGCCCACACCCACCACTTCCTCCTTTTCCTGCCCTACCAGCTCTCAGCTCCCAAGCTGGGGTCAGTTCAACAATCATGCATTCCTCTCTCCACTCACTCATTGTCTGGAGGGGAAACTGAGGTGCAGAGCAGCAGCAGGGAGCCCACTGAGGTCTGAAAGTCAACTACATAGATACGGCTGGCTCGCAGAGGCTTTTGTGGATTACCCTGAGGATCTAGGCACTGAGTGCTGAGAGTTTCTGTGACTGGGGTAGAAGCCAACATCTGGGTGGAGCCAGTGTTGGTGTTGCGCTAGTGCCCAGGTCAGGAGGCCAATGATGAGGAGTCCTTACCTTCCCCAAAGACTCCATAGGCTTTAAAGAACTGCAGCACAGGGTCATTGCTGAATTTTTCCAGGCCCATGGCCGCAGCCTGCTGCACATGGCGGAAGTACTTTTCCTGGCTGTAGTAAATGATCCCCGCCTGCAGGAGGGAAGACGAAGTTGCAATAGCCCTTCTCTGTTTCTGTTCTGACCGGCTCCCTCCCCTATTCCCTGCTCCTCCTCAGTTCTGTAAAGGAAAGAGAAAGAGAACATTCAGGCCCCATCCTGTTCACCAGCCCCAGGAGTAGCTCCATGCAGTTTTGGAATTATACAAAATTCTGGTTCAAGTGTGGAGAATTCAACTCACACTGTCTTAGGAAGGAACAAAGGGGGAAGAGAAGGGACCAATAATAAAAATAATTACATCAGTAGTTAGTTATAACTTATTGTGGGCTAACCACCTGCTGGAAACTATACCCAGGGCTTTGCATCCATTCCACATTATTCTCTCCCAGTTAAGAGAGCATTATTATCCTCAGTTAAGAGAGCTGAAGGCCACGGAGACAAGGGCTTGACAAAGGTTACACACAGCAACAGGGTCTGAGATTTCATAGTGAGTCTCACTTCCCCTAAGGTTTGTGGGTGCTGGGGTGGGAGACAGATGTGGTTGGATTGTAACCAGCCTTGTGGGCCATATGAAAGGGCCCAGACATCGCGCTGAGGGTAATAGGAAGCAGTTGGAATGGTTTTAAGCAGGGAGTGGCGTTGTGTGTGTGTGTGTGTGTGTGTGTGTGTGTGTGTGTGTGTTGGGTAGAGGGGACTGCTGGTGAAGAGATTTGAAGCAGAGAAACCAGTTGGGAGGGGGACTGTTACAGATGCTCGGGAAAGACGGTGGTAATCCTGGGCTAGGACATAGAAGTGGGGTGGGTGATCTCAGGAGACATTTAGGAGCTGACATTTCTTGCTGATAGGTAGGACCAGGGCAAGGGTATGTGGAAGAGTTCAAGCTGGGGGATCGAATTGTGGTGCCATCTACTGAGGTGGGGAACAGAAGAGGCAATGGCAGGGGGAACGAGAGATGATGGCAAGCTGGTGGAGATGGATTTGGGTGCGTTGGTTTGGGGGCTACTTGGGGACAGGACTGGGTGAGAATGCTGATTTGGGGCTCAGGGTTCTCAGAGAGGATGTAGTTGCCAGGGAAAGTAGGCGAGAAGGAGCCAGGACGGCCTGTAGCGACGGAGGACAGCGAAAAGCGGGTAAAGGGGACAGCAGGAGCGGTTAGAATGGTGGCAGGAGAGCAGCAGGGCGCGGGGGTCACGGGGGTCACGGGGCCAGGGGCGGAGGGTCCTAAACGGAGCGGCCGGGCAGCCACGCACCATAAGGGAAGAGTCATTGCTGCTCATCTCTGGGCGCTCGCAGCTCGGAGTCCGGGTCTGTTGGGGCGGCGCTGCGCTGGATTCCTGAATTAGGGTCCTGGACACGCCTCTCGCGGCGGGAAGTTGAAGGCGCGCGCGTCCTTAGCGACGGAGCTGCCGGCCGGTTGCTAAGCGCGTCAGACTCGGGGGTGGGAGCGGCGAAGCACCCACGTGACCAGGCGCTGGTAATTGAGCGCCGAGAGGGCGAGTTGGCGCTGGTGGTGCCGGTTCTGCGCTGTGGTTCGGCACACCGGCACCGGAGCCGG
Source organism: Saccopteryx bilineata (assembly GCF_036850765.1). Classification (NCBI taxonomy): domain Eukaryota; kingdom Metazoa; phylum Chordata; class Mammalia; order Chiroptera; family Emballonuridae; genus Saccopteryx; species Saccopteryx bilineata. Next base: position 13,315,874 of record NC_089499.1, read on the forward strand.
GCCGCTGCCATGGGCCTGGGCTCCAGCACCGAGCAGCCCGCGGAAACCTCCGAGGGCTTCCACCTGCACGGGGTGAGTCGCCTCCGCGGGGCCAGCGACCGTGGCCTGGCGCCCGCACCCACGCGCCGGGACGCCTGATCACTCGCCGAGGGCGGCAGAGGCGGGGTCCCCGCCCTAGCGCGGCTGTCGGGGTGGAGGGTGATGCCGCCTCTTCGGTGGGAGTTGCCGGCGAGAGGCGACATCGCGGCTCTCCCGGCCCCCCGCGCGTCTGGGGCCGTGGTCCGTCCGGCACCCGTCCCGGTGCCAGCTATGCAGGAAGCGGGAGCGTTTCCTGGTGGTGTCGGGCCGCCGGGATTAGCACGTTTCCCGGGGGAAGATTGCACTAGGTCCAGTCGGGACACATTTGGGCACTTAGGTCACATTATGGTCGCCAGCTGTGTGCCGCACTCCGTGCTGGGCCTGAGGAGGCATCCAGCAACCCCGAGGCCCCGCTCTTTGCCCCGGGGGGTCGAGGAAGCCAAGTGGACGCCAGCTGCTGGTGGCCTTCGGGCGCACACCCCGCCCGTCGTGGGGTCGGAAAGGCTTCTGGGGCTCGAGGGCCAGTGCCAGCCGGCCGGGAAAAGTGGGAGCGGGAGAACCCCGCAGGAGGCTCGGAGAGCGCTTGCAGCGGGGGGGAGGGTCTCAGTGTGAAAGATCGCGGAGGGGCGCGATGAGGCCGCGCTGGGAATGCCGCCGTCGTGTCCCTACGAGGAGGTGTGGGTGAGCAGTCCCGGGGAAAATGGAGATGGAGTGGGGTTTCTCGAGTCTGAAGGTGAGGCCAGGGGCCCGCTGCCCGATGGAGATTTGGGGTCGAGATTTGTATTGTGGAGAAGGAGTTGTAACGGAGGTGAGGGGACCAGGAGGATCTGAGAACCAGAATAAGGAAGGAGCCCCCTTCCCTCGTGCAGCGTGGATGGCTGCAGAGACGAGTGCAAAGTTGCGTAGTCTGTTGTGATGGCGGGCTCTGTTGGATGGGTGGGGGGCGGGGAGCTAAAGAGAGGGTTTTCGGTGTTTTTTGCTTTTTAATTTTTAGATTGGTGGGGGAGAGGGAAGAGAGAGAAACAGAGAGAGAGCGATCAACTCCTTGTTCCATTTAGGTGTGCAGTCATTGATTGAGTGTTCTGTGATCCCTGACTGGGATGGAATCCACTACCCAGGTGTGCTGGGAAGAGGCTTGATCCACTGAGCCATGAGAAAGGGTTTTCTAAAATGAATGCTGTGTTGGCTTCAGAACCCAGAGATGACAGGACTTGTGCTGGGTGGTGGGCCTTCTCTAGTGGACGTCATGGTGAGGCACCGCGCTCGGGAAAGGTGGACAGTGGAATGCACCCAGCAGGAGTCTTCCGACGGTTTGATGGAAGGCAAAGGAATTGGGGATATTGGCAAAAGGGAGGGGTGGGGGCCAAGGTGGGAGTGAAGACTGGAAGGTCACGTTGGAGAGAGACAGAGAAGAGATCCAGGGATTGGAGGATTTCATTCACGAAAACAGGTAGTTCTGAGCTACATACTTTGTGGCAGGGAACAGGTGAAGCAGCAAACAGCAGACATCGCCCGTTCTGTGCAGCTTACCTTCGGATGCCCGCAGGGAGCGAGGGGAGACAGACCGGAAGAGAAACATGTGATAGTTGGCGATCATTGCCAGGAGGAAAATAAACACAAAGCAGGGTCGGGGGATACAGAGTGATGTGGGGTGCCGGTTCAGATAGAAGGGCAGGCAGCTGGGAAAACAGGAGTGGACAGTGCAGGTGTTTAGGGGAAGAGCGTTCTGGGCAGAGGGAGGCCCGCAGGTGGGGAAGCTGGGGGGGGTGCTGGGACAGCGTGGTCCGTGTGAGGAGGCGGCTGGTACAGATAGGGACCGGACTGTGGGGCACCCTGGTTGTTGTCCTGAAGATTTCAGACTCTGTTCTGCGATGTGAAGTCACCGGGCAGTTTTAAGTGGAGGAGTGGCATTACTTGTTTACATTTTTTAAAACTGAAGAATGGTGTGTTGCCTTCTGTAAATGTTGGCATTTCTACTGGGTGCCAACACATGGCAGAGATCCCTCCCTGCCTGCCTTCAGTGATAGGGGAGGATTCACCCGGAACCAGCTGGTACGGGGCCGTGGTTAGCAGCAGGTTCTGGGGTGGGTTTTTTGGGTCAGATTCCTGACTGACTGAGTCCTTTTCGTCCTCTGTAAGTTGGGGTGAGTAAAAGGGTAAAATGAGGGACAGAGCAGGTGGTGCTGACCCCTGGCACCCAGCCAACCCTCCGGGAGTGTAAGCTGCTGTCACATTGCTAATCACAAGAGGTTTTCTGATGGGGAATGTGGGGGAGGGGTTATGAGTTGTGGGGCTTTGGGGTTGGGTATGATGGGAGTCCCCAGGAGGAGCCAGACAGAGGGCCATGCTTGTTGTGGGAGATGGGGGGGTGGGGGTGGGGGTGAGGGGTGGGGTGGGCAGCAGCACAGATCGTTTCCACTGCAGAGCCCTAGTGGGTGATGACAAGGCCCAGGGCAAGGGCAGGGGCACAGCAGACAGAGGACCCGGCCACAGGAGAGGGTAGGCAGAGGCAGTGGGTGGGCTGGAAGAGGGATGGGCCTGGAGACAAGGGGCCTGAGCCCCTGGACCTCATTAAAGATGGAGGCTAGTGGTTGTGGGCAGGCGCCGGGTGGCATGGCCTCAGGAGCAGGGTCTTACCAGGGAGGTGGAGTGGCTAGGGTCCCAAGAGGCCTCCGAGCAGGGAAGAGAGCTTCTCCCCAACCTATCTCAGGTTAATTGTCCTTTGGTTTTCAAAAGCCACCTAGTCCCAGCTTTCCCCTAAAGGGGTGGGGAGCAGGGCCTCTAGCAGGTGCCCTGAGCCAGGCTCACTAGGCCTCGAGTGGCACTCTCAGTGGAAGCCGTGGCAGCTTCTGGAGGTGGCAAGCGAAGGCTGAATTTGGTGATGCTGTCTAATGGCAGGAGCAAACGGGCTCCGATCGGAAAGCTCAGTGGTGACAGACAGCTCGGCTCTAGCGTGGTGGCTCCGGGACTGGAGGGACTGGGAGGTGGCAGAGGCCACAGGGCCTTCCCTGGCAGAAGTGTCCAGAACCAGAGGCCACAGGAGCCCTGTGCCCTCAGGGCTGGGTCTGGCTGATGCCAGACCAGCAGGGCATCAAGTGTTCGCAGCCAAAGGCCTCTGGGAGTGGGGCCCACCTGCAGGGTTGGGACCTGGGGATAAAGGCCACATTGTTTGAGTAAGGCTCTGTAAATGGGGCCTTTGAGTGAGATTTCTACCATAGCTGCACGCCCTGGGTATTGTGCTTTGGAGACTGCTGGGGAGTTCAGGGCAAGGCAGGGAGTGGCCCCTGGCTGAGGTGTTCTGCGGGGGAGTGGAGGATGGATGGTGAGGGGAGGAGTTGATGCTCCTCACCGGGCTCCCTGGCTTAGGCTCCTTCCTGCCCCTGGGGTCTGCACTCAGCAGCTCCCATCACCGGCTGGGTTGGCCTTGGACCCGTCTCCCACAGAGTCTGGGGTCCTCTGGGATCTGGCCACAGGCTGCCTCCCCCACTGCCCTGGTTCTGTCTATCCTGGGGCTGGCCCATTTCCCCTGTGTGCTGGGCCCTCCCTTTCTGTCCATGTCTAAACCTTTCTGGGAGACCCTCCTGGCTTTCTCCAGAGGCTTGCTCCACCCTGTTCCATGTGGCCTGCTGGGACCCGCCAGGACTGCCCTGGGCTCTCCTACGAGGCAGCTCTGGGAGCAAGACCTGTGTGTACCGATCAGGGAAGCAGCCATTTTTCCTAAAGAGGAAAACTGTGCCCAGGAAGGTAGCAGGGATGGAGCTTACCTATAAGACGCTCGTATAAGACGCTCCCATGTATAAGACGCACCCTAAGTTTGGGGCCCGGAATTTGAAAAAAATGTATGTATATTACATAAAGTTATTGAACTCAAGTTTTATTCATCATAAAATTCATACAACTCATCACTGTCAAAACTCCCATCCATTAGCTTGTCCTCATCTGTGTCTGATGACGAGTCCCTGTCTTCATATGTTATTGCCTCTTCTGCAGATCCATCGATGGCATTTGAAATGCCACAACCGCTGTATACGCCGCACTCAGTTTTTAGACCCCTAATTTTTCAAAACGAGTGCGTCTTAAACATAGGGAATGTGGTGCCTTGACGATGCCAGTGTGTGGCTTGCCCGGAGTGGTTCGTGCCAGTGCGCATTTCCTTGTCGGGACACAGGGACTGGTGCTGGGCTGACATGCGGGCTGGGGGCTGCTTGGGTGCCACAGGGCTGGCGTGGTGACTGGCTTCCCATGGGACAGGTGCAGGAGAACTCCCCAGCCCAGCAGGCGGGCCTGGAGCCCTACTTTGACTTCATCATCACCATCGGGCATTCGCGGCTGGTGAGCTCCCACCCCCTGCCTCTGCTGTGTCAGTGCGTGTGTGTGTGTGTGTGTGTGTGTGTGTGTGTGTGAGACTATGAATGCCACAGCTCTGCCCAAAGGAGGCCCAACCCAGGCCCTGCCTCCTGTTTCTTCTGGAGGCCGGCCCTGCCCAGTGCTTAGTTCCTGAGCTCTCTGGGGTGGCCTGGAGGCTAATGGACTCTTGGAGATGGCCACAGGGCCCAAGGGACCTGCTTCTTGGGGCATGAGAGATGCCAAAGGGCAGCTCAGAGTGGGCCAGCACTGCAGCGCCCTGGGTCCAGCAGGCAGTTTGCTGGCGTTGTTGTGTTTTTTTTGGGGGGCACCGAGGGAGGCAGGTTTGTGTAGCTTGTGGGTAGTAGAGGTCACTGTGGCTGCAGGCCCCGGCCTGGCCTGTGGACCTGGGCCCAGCCACTGCCCCGGCCCATCCCACACCAGGCCCTGCTGGTGCAGCTGGCCACCAAGGCCCTGGCCCCGTCTCAGACCCAGACTTGTCTGAGTGGCCAGGTTGGGGTGTGGGGGTCCTTGGAGTCAGCCCTCTGCCCCCATAGAACAAGGAGACCGACACGCTGAGGGACCTGCTGAAGGCCAACGTGGAGAAGCCCGTGAAGCTGGAGGTGTTTAACATGAAGACCATGAAGGTGCGCGAGGTGGAGGTGGTGCCCAGCAACATGTGGGGCGGCCCGGGCCTGCTGGGCGCCAGCGTGCGCTTCTGCAGCTTCCACAGGGCCAGCGAGCATGTGTGGCACGTGCTGGTGAGTGGGGGCGGGCTGGGCATGGGCGTGGGTGGGACGAGGAGCTGGGCAGCGGGCCACAGGCCGGGCACTGTGTGGGCAGGGCATGTGCAGGAAGGTGGTGGGCCAGAACCGTGGGGCGGGTGTGGGGGTGGCTGGGGGCACGGGGTGGGGCGTCGGGGCAGCCGGGATAGGACCCATAGCCGGGGTTCTGTTAGAGGATTCCTTGAGGGCAGGGTCTGGCCTCACTCGTTCCAGTGACCCAGACAGGGCAGCTCTCCACTCGCACAGCGTGCCTTGCTCCTGGCCAGCCACGTGGCCGTGGGCGCCTTTTTACCTGCTGTGCTCTGGTTTCTCATTCTGAAAGGGGAGGGGGGGGGGGCTACCATCCGCTGGAAGACGGTTGTACAGCCAGAATGCCGCCACTGCCGCCTTAGTCTGTCTGTGGGGGTTTTTCCTGGCAGGTCCTCAGAGCTGCTCTTGGCACTGGGCTGGTGCCTGAGGGCTGAGCCCTAGTGAATCTCAGTGACTGAGCTGTCACAGAGGTTGCTGTTAGTGTCTGTCAGAGATACACATGCGCATGTGACATGTGTGTCCCCTGCTGGTGCCCAAGTTCACCGAATGCTTGGTCCTACATCTTGAGGACAAGAGGGTGCCCTGAGCTGGAAACTGGCTGGTTTTCTAGCCGCTGTTTGCTCACTGACTTCTTAGGGGAGCAGTCTCACTCTTTTCGGCCTGCCTTAGCTTGTCATCAGTGCCCCGAGCCCATGATGCAAATCTCATGGTGTTTCTCCAGGGGGTTGGGAGTCGTCGTGTTTCCCAAGGGCCCCTCTAAGGGAGACTGTCATCTATGTCCTCAGTTCTGCTCGCTGCCCTGACCTCCAACCCCGCCCAGGGGTCTTCACCCGCACGCCTGCAGCATTAACAGTAATCAGTGGGCACTTGCTGTGGGTGGGCCCAAGTGTGGTTTTCATCGTTTACATATATTAGTTTTAAAATCTCAGCAACCCTATGAGTAAGCTCTATATATCCTACATTTAACTGTTGGGAATCTGAAGCTGTGTCCATAGTCACCCAGCCAGCCATTGGTGGAGTCCCAGGAGTTGAACCCAGCTCAGATTCCAGAGCTCAGTGCTCTGAGCCATGCCACAGTGCTGCCCTCTGCTGGGCAGGCTGTGGACCTGCGGGAGGTAGGGGAGTTAGGTATGGTTGCAGAGTCTGGGCTTGAGACCTTGGCCTGGAGACAGAGGATAAATGTCCTGTGAATGATCTGGAGGGCCAGCTCCCCAGCCCCTCCCCACTCCAGTAGCAAGGCCAAGAGTTCTCAATTCTTTCCCCAGGACGTGGAGCCCTCCTCGCCCGCCTCCCTTGCTGGCCTGCGCCCCTACACAGACTATGTGATTGGCTCAGACCAGCTCCTCCAGGAGGTGAGGAGCCCAAGGCCTGGCCCTCCTCAGGGCCCGGGCTGGGGTGGGCGGGACCTGCACTGTCCACGAGAAGTGCCTCAGTTTGTGAGGCTTCCCAGTCCCGTGCTGGGAACAGGACTCAGGCGACTTGTGTCCGTCACAGTCTGAGGACTTCTTCAGTCTCATCGAGTCCCACGAGGGGAAGCCCTTGAAGCTGATGGTTTATAACTCTGAGACCGACTCCTGCCGGGAGGTGTCTGTAACTCCCAACGCAGCTTGGGGCGGAGAGGGCAGGTACTTCCTGGGGCCCGGGGTGGGGGTGGGGGGCTGCAGGGTGGGCCGGGCCAGTGGGCACAGAGCCCAGAGTCCCGTGGTGGGGGTGGATGGCTGGGCCTTGGCCCCCGGGAGCCGTAGGCTGCCCATTGGTCCAGGAGGTACCGTTTCAGTCCCTTCACTGCCCCTGGGGGGTGGGGGTGGCAGAGGGAGGACGGGCTGTGGGGCGCTGCCTGGATTGAATGTTTCCGACTTTGGCAGTCTGGGGTGTGGTATCGGCTACGGGTATCTGCATCGGATCCCAATCCAGCCCGCCAGCTACCACAAGAAGCCGCCTGGTGCTCCTCCGCCTGGTACCCCGCCGCCTGATGCCCCTCCACCTGGTACCCTGCCACCTGATGCCCCTCTACCCGGTACCCCACCACCTGGTACCCTGCCACCTGATGCCCCTCTACCCGGTACCCCACCACCTGGTACCCCGCCCCCTGGTGCCCTGCCACCTGGACCCACGCCCCCGGACTCTGCTGCCCCTTCCGGCCCAGAGATGGGTTCCAGGCAGGGTGACTACATGGAGGTACGTGGGGAGCACCTGCCAACCACGGGGCCGCGGGGGCCTCACGTGGGGAGTGAGGTCTGCAGGGAGGGCGGAGAGTGTGGGCCCCACGGGCCTGTCTGTGGGGCCCTCAGGAGGCCCCCTGCTTCTGGGACCCGGTGGGATAGATGGTGCATTCTGGGATAGTGAGACCCACTGTGGTTCTCCTGCCACTGAGGTCGGGATGTGAGGGTAGCGGCAAAGCACCAGGTGTCACTTACGTTCTGTGAGTGGGAGCGAGGCTCAGAGGCAGGCAGGGCCTTGCCCAGTGCCCTAGCCAGTTTGCGGTGAAGTGGGACCAGGCAGGGTGTCCAGAGCCCCCGTGGGGCTGGTCACCTGGCCACATCTGCAGGGGAGGGGTGGCCTTGCCTTCATGGCTGTTGAGCAGTCACCTGAGTGCCTCTGGCACTGGGCTGGTGCCTGGGACCTGTCTGGGGGGCACACGAGGACTGCTTGCCAGGCATGCTGTAATCCAAGGCAGGTCCTCTCTTCTGGTGGGTCGCTGAGGGGGCCCAGCCAGACGGGCACCCGGGCTCCTCAGCAGGGTGGCAGGAGTGCTCCCGCTCCGGGCCCGCGCTGCGGGGAGGCCGGCTAGGCCCCTCTGGTTCACCTCACCTGTAGAGAAGGGGAGATCACCAAGGCCGTTGGCTCCTTCGGGGGGAGCGGCGCTTCTGGGGCACACGGTGGCTGGGGCTTCGGCTGGACAGCACGGTCCGACTGCCCTCCCCCGGCCCCTTCCTCCCCGGCTCCCCAGGCCCTGCTGCAGGCTCCCGGCTCCTCCGTGGAGGGACTGCCTACCGAGCCTGGGAGTCTCGGCCATGCTGTGTCAGACCTCAGGGGGCTTCCACGTTCTGTGGAGATGCCTCTGCAGCCTCCGCCTCCAGTGCAGCGCGTCATGGACCCAGGTACTGGGCAGGCCCCAGAGCGGAGGCGAGGGGCCACACCCTTGGCACTGACATGGGCCCCTGGCACAGGGTTGGACTTGGGCGACAGTACCAAAACCTTCTGCAGACCTACCAACCCCTACTACATGCCAAGGTGGTGGCAGGTGCCTGGCCCAGTGTGTAGGCCGGGGAGACTGCAGTCCAGAAGGGGGCGGTGGCCTGTTCAGGGTCACAGCAGATGGGGGAGAGCAGGGTCAGGGCCCTCGCTGGGGTGCTGCTCCCACGGTGCCCAGTGCTGGGCCTCTTTCTTTCCTTAGAAACAGGCAGTGGGGAACCTCTTTGGGGTTGGGTGGGGGCGTCACCGCGGGCTAAGATTAGTGTTGGGCTGAGCCATGCGCCCCAGGAACAGGGTCCAGCGAGCCCAGGGGACTGGCCTTCAGCAGTCCGGGCTGTGTGCCCCTTCCCCTAGGCTTCCTGGACGTGTCGGGCATCTCCCTCCTGGACAGCAGTGCCGGCGCCTGGCCTGGCCTGCCCTCTCTCACAGAGCTGACCGCCACCTCTGTGTCGGCCCCCGGGCTAGAGGACGTTGGCTCCAGCAGTGGCTCTCACGAGCGCGGCGGTGAGTGGCCCGCCCCGAGTTCTCCGCTGGGTCTGGGCTGGCCTCCGGGAGTGTGCCCACCACAGGCACTTGCACGTGTGCTCTCTCCTCCCCACCGCTGCCTGGGGCGGGGTGGGGGCCCGCAGTGTGACTGCCCCGGCCATCCTGAGCCCGGGTTCTTCAGGGTGTGGGGGCCCGCAGTGTGACTGCCCCGGCCATCCTGAGCCTGGGTTCTTCAGGGTGTGGGGGCCCGCAGTGTGACTGCTCCGGCCATCCTGAGCCCGGGTTCTTCAGGGTGTGGGGGCCCGCAGTGTGACTGCCCCGGCCATCCTGAGCCCAGGGTCTGCGGGACAGGGGCTCACCGGTGTGACTGCCCCAGCCATCCTGAGCCCAGGCTCTGTGGGGCATGGGGGCCTGCGGTGTGACTGCCCGGCCATCCTGAGCCCGGGCTCTGCAGGACAGGGGCTCATCGGTGTGACTGCCCCGGCCACCCTGAGCCCGGGTTCTTCAGGGTGTGGGGGCCCGCAGTGTGACTGCCCCGGCCACCCTGAGCCCAGGGTCTGCAGGACAGGGGCTCACCGGTGTGACTGCCCCGGCCACCCAGAGCCCGGGCTCTGCGGGACAGGGGTTCACCAGTGTGACTGCCCCGGCCACCCTGAGCCCGGGCTCTGCGGGACAGGGGCTCACTGGTGTGACTGCCCCGGCCACCCTGAGCCCGGGCTCTGCGGGACAGGGGTTCACCGGTGTGACTGCCCCGGCCACCCTGAGCCCGGGCTCTGCGGGACAGGGGTTCACCGGTGTGACTGCCCCGGCCACCCTGAGCCCAGGGTCTGCAGGAGTGGGGTTCACCGGTGTGACTGCCCCGGCCACCCTGAGCCCAGGCTCTGCAGGACAGGGGTTCACCAGTGTGACTGCCCCGGCCACCCTGAGCCCGGGCTCTGCGGGACAGGGGTTCACCGGTGTGACTGCCCGGCCACCCTGAGCCCGGGCTCTGCGGGGCGTGGGGTTCACCGGTGTGACTGCCCTGGCCACCCTGAGCCCAGGCTCTGCGGGGCGTGAGGTTCACTGGTGTGACTGCCCCGGCCACCCTGAGCCCGGGCTCTGCGGGGCATGGGGGCCCGGGACGTGGGGGCCCGTGGCGTACCTGCCCCAGCCACCCTGAGCCCAGGGTCTGCAGGTCTGTTCAGCCTCGTCCTGTGCGTTCCAGGTGAGGCCACGTGGTCCGGGTCAGAGTTTGAGGTCTCCTTCCCGGACAGCCCCAGCACACAGGCCCAGCAGGACCACCTGCCTCAGCTGACCCTTCCCGACAGCCTCACCTCTGCAGCCTCGCCCGAGGATGGGCTGTCTGCTGAGCTGCTTGAGGCCCAGGCCGAGGAGGCGCTGGCCAGCACCATGAGCCCAGATGTCGGGGCAGAGGTGGAGGTGGAGGCGGCCGCCAGCCCGGCCCCGCTCTCTACCCCTGAGCAACACCCTGCACTGTGACAAGGCCCTGATGGCATTTTATGAGGCCCAGATGTGGGGAGGTGGCTCAGGCCACACTGCAGGGCCCAGCCCCTTGCCTGATTGCAACCCAGAATGTCCAGCTTCCTAGGCTGAGGCTTCGAGTGACGTGCAGGGACTTCTGCTGGTGGGGACTTTTGTGTCCACTCAGACCCTACTGGTCTCCAACAAATGACCTCCGGTATTGATTCCGCACGATGCTTCTGGCTTTGGGGAATTGTTGGGACACTTGAGAAATCTCAAGTCCTTTTGGGGAGGTGGGGAGCTGGGAGCAGCACCCCAGGTTAAGTCAGTTTGCAGGAGCTGGGATAGGAGAGTGGCTTTGCTGCTCCTGTGGGACATGGAACCTCCGTGGGAAGGAGGAGGAGGCACGGGCCTGGGGACGAACATCTTTTGGCCATGTACCCCAAGCTCCTGTTTGGTCACTGTGACTTCCCAGGAGGCAGCAGCGTCCAGACAGGACCAGGTGAGACGAGGGTGTCAGGAGGAAAGGGTTGGTGTGTTTGCCTGATACTGTAGCAGGGTCCCCAAACTACGGCCCGCAGGCCGCATGCGGCCCCCTGAGGCCATTTATCCGGCCCCCCGCCACACTTCCAGAAGGGGCACCTCTTTCATTGGTGGTCAGTGAGAGGAGCACTGTATGTGGCGGCCCTCCAATGGTCTGAGGGACAGTGAACTGGCCCCCTGTGTAAAAAGTTTGGGGACCCCTGCTTAGAGCCTGCCTAGCTTCCTCCTGCACGGCCCAGCCAGCGCTCTGTCCTGGACGGCACCCGAAGTCCTGGGGAACTCCGAGCCCCCGTTACCGTCTCTTCTGTTATGTGCCCTTGTTCCCGTACTGCAGTGCACAGCTGGCTCGTGTCACGGCAGGGGAGGCGGTGAACCTGCCTGCCTGGCCTGGGAGCTGTCATGCTAGGCCTTTCGGCTGAGATGCACTTGTATTTGGACCATGGTGTCTCTTCTTCCCCTGGACCTGCACCTCATAGACCTGGTATCCCCAGGGATGAATCCTGTCAGCTCCCAAACTTACACAACAGTCTCTTCTAAATGCACAAGGCATCCAGCTGGCCCCAGTGGTGATAGTTACAAATTTAAATTCACTTCCTAAGCAGACTGGCTCTCTTTACACACATCTCCCAACACAAGGGGAAATGAGAGGCCTGGACAAGAGTGGGTCAGGCTCTTCTGTCCTTTCCTATAGTATTGTCTGTGTGTGTGTGTGTGTGTGGTGTTCCCCCCACCACCAGGTGCCTTGGGAGGCTGAAGCTGGGATGAGCCCTCTGCTCTGCCCTGCAGGAAGAGGAGGCACCACCCAGGGATGGCCCTTTGTCACAGGATGTCCTCTCATGCCTTGGCTTAAGTCCCTTACCTTCCCATACTCCGTGATTACCATGAAAGCTGCCTCTGGCCTTGTCTTCTAGCCTCTGTCACATGAAGTCCCCCTTTGCCACTTGATTTAAAATGTCTGCACTTAAAAGGAAATTCAGAGCTGTTGGGCCCACAGCATAAGGTACAGACCAAGGATATGGAGGGAGGTTCCAAATTAGCAAACACTGTATGTTCCCAACACTGACTGCATTTAGAACCAGCTCTGTCAAGCCCACCAGAGCTGCTAGGCCTGCAGAACAGAGGCCTTGTGTCCAAAGGTGGTGCTGGTGCCGGGTTCCTGGGCTGTCTGGCCCAGTGTCCGCCTGCAGAAGTCCGGGAACAGCGCAGAGCCACCAGCAGCCTGCGCCCCGAGCAGCATCCCTTGGCAGCCTGGCCCAGGCAGCTCACCCAGGGGTTCCGGTTCTCCTCACCTTACACCCCCCGAAGGAGAAAATGGATGTCAATGCTAATTACTTCCAGGGTAGACATGAAACCACAGATTTCTTAATTCCTTTATAATCTGCTACAAAGGAAAATGACAAGTGAAAAAATAAACATACTGCACTCCGAATACTTTAACTAAAGCCTTTATTTTGTACAACTGAAATACAGATTTTTAACCTTTTGGCATTGCAGACTCAAATTTTCTGGAAACTTGCTGGACTGGAAGAAAAGGAAAAGTACAACCATGCTGGGGTCAGCTCCGTGGCAGGAGGGAGCGTGGCCCCAGCTCGGCACATGGGGCGAGGTGGCCCCTCATGCAAACATCACTGAGGGCTCACGAATGAGGCGCGGTTATTTTTTTGACATTAATTCACACCTATGGCTAAAAAAGGGCACTAAAAGTGCATCGCTGTATCCAACAGATAGAAAGGATTGTTTAAAAAAGCCGGCTGCTCTCTGGAGGGGGGGGGAGGGGAGGGGAGGACTGGTGGGGACAGGACAGGTCTTTGCTCAGTCCTTCAAAGAGCCCGAGGCAATGACCGGCCACTTTCCGGAGGAGGCTGCCCAGCAGTGAGGGAACCATCTCTAAGGTTGTGCGAATGAGACTCCACCAGTAAGGTGGGGATCCAGGCCCATCAATCAGTGCCTTCAGCTGCTCCTGTGGAGATGAGACAAGACCTCCCCCTCTCTCCCCGTCCGCTGCTGGGGAGGGGACTGGCCTGGGATCAACTGCCCTCTGAAGGCACTTGTGCTTCTGGCTTTATACAGGAGGCTTGTCACATGTAGTCTGATGGGGAGGGCCATTGTTCTAGTGTGAATACAAATGACCTCAGGGAGAATCCAAAGTGTGTTTTTCTGCCAAAAGTTGAAGTGTTTATCCCCAATAAGTTATATTCTGTACAAGATCCAAATGACTCTATGAAAGCTTCAGATTGTTAGAACAGTGAACAGAAATCTGGATATAGGTACAACAACAAAAACCTGCATATAAAACTGGAAAAACAAACATTTCCAGGCTATAAATTATCAAATGAACTCACCATGATATCCTTTTACTGATACCATAAGTTTTAGGTAGCATTTAAATGAAGTTAAAATTTCACCATGGTCTTCCGTTTTGACGGTGCCACACTGCTCACCCTGAGCAAGAACCCATGGTGCCACCGGACCTTGCCGGTAAATAAAACAGCTTGGAAGAAGGAGGACAGTCACCCTCCCGCAGCTGCGGAGCCGTCCGGGTGCTGGGTGGTGCGGCGCTACTGGGCACAAGAGTCCAAGTGCTGTGACCCGGCCCTGTAAGGTCAACGGGACAGCCACCCCTCCCGCGGCTGCAGAGCCGTCCGGGTGCTGGGTGGTGCGGCGCTACTGGGCACAAGAGTCCAAGTGCTGTGACCCGGCCCTGTAAGGTCAACGGGACAGCCACCCCTCCCGCGGCTGCGGAGCCGTCCGGGTGCTGGGTGGTGCGGCGCTACTGGGCACAAGAGTCCAAGTGCTGTGACCCGGCTCTGGAAGGTCAACAGAGCCTCCTCTGAGAACGCATCTGAGGCGCCGTATCAAAAACCAACCCGACAATGACTTATGAAATGGACTGGCTCTCGGACTGCAACAGCAAGTTCCTATTAGAAAGAACTGTCTTAAATGGTGAAAACAATTTTTTAATGACAACTGGAAAAAGCCTTCATAGGTACTAGTGAGTGGAATGTACTCAGAAAAGCTACAGAGCGTATCAGTTGGAACTGGCAGGAGTGGCCCCAGCGATGTCTAACGTGCTAACAGACAAGGACGAGGTCCTTGGAAAGAGCAGGGAGCCAGGTCGGCGCGGCCTGTCGTTCTCTGCATTTCAAGAGAAGTTCGCTGGGGTCTTCCACCCTGTGCTCTGCCTCCCCGGGACCTCTTAATCTACACAAGAAGACTGGTTTCTATATTACATTTGGTTAGTCACTTCAACTGAAAGAGAATCTCGGTCCATACCAAACTGGCCGTTAGAAGTCTTGTTCCCGCTGGGGCTCAGTGGGCTTCCTAGGACTACTCTAGGGGCCACAAAGGAAGGTCAGTAAATGAATGCCAGGTGCGCTGGCCCACCCTTCACGTGGACTTCTGTCGGTAATGGAGGGTGAGGTCACCACCGCTCTTCCAGATAAAGTGTTTCACTGTGCGAAGGTCCATATTTGGATCCAAAACCTGAATAGCAAAAAATAAAATGTCAAAGCCTCTAGTAACTAAGACCTTTCCTGTTAACGCGGACTCATCGGGGTGCAGCTTGTCCACTCCTGCCCCAGGCCTTAGGGTGGCTGCTCTTGCTGCCATGGCTGCCATGCGCGGGCACAAGCCTGGGCACAGTGGGATGTGCAGCCATGTGGCGAGGCCAGCAGCACTGTCCTCGGCCATTCCTCTGAGAAAGGCCTCAAGTGCATCTTGGTTTGAAACAGCTCCACCCCCCTCCACTCCAATCCCAAACTAACAACAGAATTTGCTCAGCGAATCAGGATGGTCCTGTGTCCTCTTCCTTAGGCACCTCACAGTGGGTGGGAGCCCCCCCCCCCCTTACTTTGAGTCTCTTTAAAAGCAGACTAGGGAACCGACTAGGGACCCGTTATAATCACACCCCATCGTGTGACTGACTGAGCCCCAGCCCCAGAAAACGGGGGCCCATGGTCTACAGTCCACTTACCTGGTCCTGGCACAGAAGTTCAATTTTCTCCTCCGCCAACACAGCAATATCCTCCTCTTTTTCCTGTTCTGGCTTGTCATTGTTGGAAGAGCTGGTGGTTTGAGACTCACTGTCCAAGTTGATGATTTTCTCATAAACGTGCTCCATCACTTTCCGGACCTGGAGCATGTCACTAGCAGAGAGTCTATCTCTGTAAAAAGCCAAGGGCCGGCTGTGACACCAGAAAATCACTGCGTATTATCTCTTCCATATTCTTTGGTGTAAACATTTGGTAAAGATGAAAATGTACCACAGACATGTAAACCAATACAGTTTTTAGTCATTGCCTTAATCCGTTTTTAGAGCTCCCAACAGATTTTCTAGTGTCTTCTTAAGACACGATTATGCACAACTAGGTGAGAGGAAGCACTACCTTACACATCCATGAAGAACAGCGTTCTGGGCTTTGCGGCTGGACAGACCTTCCCAGAGTGCTGGGGACGCGATGCCCTGGAGGGGAAGGCGGTCCGGGGCTAGCAGGCTCCCACGCGTGCTCCGTGCACGCCTCCTGGGGCCTGTCTCCCACGGCCTCGGCCGGAGTCTCAGCCTCCTGCCTGAACTCCAGACCCATAAACCCAACAGCTGACTGGGCAGCTCCAACTGGCCAAGCCACAGGAGCCTCACACTCAACATGTCCAAACGGGTTCATCAACTTCCTCACCCCCAAACCGACTTCAGGATCTCTGATGTCAGTTCATGGTCAGACCAAGTGGGCTCAGGCTCAGCTCTGAAAGCCACCTTGAGTTTAGGGTCATTCAATCCAGCTGAAGTGACATCGAGACTTGTTCCTGTGTGCGCAGGCAGCTGGGTGGGAGGGTAGCAGACGCACAGATGAGCAAAGTGCCTAGCCATGTGTTGAGAATTACTGCAGCTGTTGGATGGGATAATGGAGGTTCACTCTCTTCTTTTTTTGTATGTTTGGAAATTCTCCCCAACAAAAGGGTTTCCAGTCTTGATTTTGTTAGGACATACATCAGTGAAACCTCTTCATTCATCCTCTGACTTCCCTCCTAGTTATTTGTTCACCCCACAGCCAGGCTGCAGCTACGCAGGGCCTCGCGGGTTTCCAGTGTCTTGTGGACGCTTGCCTTCCACGTCCTGGATCAAACCTTCCCTGCACCTGGAATCTCTCTCTTGTCAGGTTCTATCCACTTACATGTCCAGGTCAAATTCCATGTCCTTCGAGAAGCCGTTCTGGAAAGTTCCAATCAAAGCTTCGTATCTTTTCCCTATGCTCGTGATTTCTTAAGTCTCCATAAAAGCAGTTATTAGACACCCGTTATATCCTACACCATAAAGTATGGCAAGAGGTAAATCCATGCTTTATTTTTGAAGATGTATAGCCTACCACAGTAGACATTTAGTAAATGGTTAAATTGTTTAAATTTTTTATATGAAACTAGTCTTAGATCTAGTATTTGCCTCCTTTGCTATAAAAGCAATAATAAGGAGTAAAAAAAATTCTCTCTGGGAATTATTTAGGTCAAAGTATCACATCATACTATGTTTACTTACTTTTTTAAGGTTTTTGCTCCCGAAGATGCATGAGGTTGGAGGTAGAAAGGAATTTTGTTGAATTTGGGCATATTTTTCTGAAATATTAAAAGGAAAAAATGGCATAATAGTTTCTATTAGCTGATAAAATGATGTCAATAGGAAAACATGATTTATAAGTTAAAAGTTGTTTTATAATTATATCACTTTCTAAGAAATTTATAGTAAGCTATCAAATTATCTAAGTCAGCCTTAGACAAAATGTATCAAAAAGTATAATTTTTAGTTTTGTAATAAAAGACAATATGTAATGTCAGTGGCAATATCAGTTTGCAAACATGGCTCTTTTCAAAGAACAATTCAAGGTATTAAAGGGAAACAGATTTTATTTTAATTCTTTAAGCCATACAAACCAAAATCTCAATTTTACATTAAACTATTAGGGATGAAGGCCCAAACAAAAATGTCAGTGTCTTGAGAGAAACCCACCACATTCACCTTTGAGCAAAACCATGTACTCTCTGGTGAGGCCCATCATTCGACTGGAAGGCCAGTCAAGTCCTCCCCCTTGCCTTCCCTCTGACATCAGAGTGAGGTCTGAGGTTTTACACGAGAGTGGAAACTTCAGCCAACCACCTAGATGTCCACGTGAAACAGACCACACACTTAGATGAAGGATAAAATGAACCGGTCATCCTTCCCCTGGGTATTAATCCCCTCCGGGCCTCCATGCCATGTCCTATATGGATGTCTCTTCTCAGGAATAAGCCACAGGTCTAAAGTCATCAACACATCCCAGGTGAGTTTCACACTCAAAGGAAGTAGTGGTTTATGGGGAGCTCAGACTTAAGAGAAGACCACAGAATATCCATCAGGTGTCACACTGGCTTTAAGTTCTTGGAGGCAGAATATCAGGGACAGAAAACAAATTTCTGAAGGTTCTAGAGATTAAATCTCTTTTCACATGGCTTTAGGAATATACAAAATAGGTCAACAGCACAGAGGAGAGTCTAGAAACAGACCCACGTATACATAGAAATTTAGTATATGATAAAGATAGCATTTCAAATTAGTAGAAAAAGGATAGGTTATTTAAAAATTGTACTAGCACACTGGGTATCTATTCGTAGAAAGTTAGCATCCTACTTCAAACAGAATAAATTCTAATAGATTAAAAATCTAGACATAAACAAGTATAAACATACTAGAGAATACAGGAGAACATTTTTGCTACTCTGGAGTGGGAAATAACCTAAGCAAGACATGAAACTCAGAGCCATAAAGATTCAATCTGATCATATAAAATTAGAACTCTGCCTGACAAAAATATCATGAACAAAATAAAAATTCAATTGAGAGGCACAGATTATAGTCAAAGGGTTAGTATTCAGTATGAAGAACTCTTACAAATTAATAAGGACGACAACCCGCCAGAGAAATGAGTAAGGAATACAAACAGGCAATTTACAGAAACAGAAAACGGCCAGTATGAAAAGGTGCTTAACCTCGCTACAAATGAAAAAACCCCAAACCATAGTAAAACAATGAAATAGTATCTGCCCATCTTTTAGCAAAGACGAAACATATCCAGGATGAAAAGGGTGTGGGGACACAGGCACTCAGCATTTGGACCGTTGGTGAGAGTAACCTGGGACAGCCTTGGTGGAAGGCAGTTTGGCAGTATCTATCAAAATGTAAAATGTGCATACCCTTTGATCCAGCAATTCCACTTCTAGGAATTTATCCTAAAAAGCACACAAACATATATGTACAAGGATGTTCACTGAAGCATTGTTTGTAATAGAAAACATTGGAAACAACTTAAATGCCCATTAGTAGGGTACTGGTTAAATTATGGAACATTTTATACAATGGAGTATTATATAGTCATTTAAAAGAAATGATCCGTATGTAGAGACATGAAAAAATGTTCAAGATATATTTTAGGTGAAAAAAACAACAACACCCAAGTTGCAGAACAGTATGTGTAATAGGAGATCCTGTGCAAAATTAAACTATATGCATATATACAGATAATACGCTTATTAGTAAGCATAGAAAAAAGTACTAAAGTCTATGCACTAAACTGTTAACAGTTGTACCTCTGGGGAGAGGGACCGGGAGTGAATGGAAGAGAAGGAGCACTGAGAAAGGGATGGGAGTTTCACTTGAGTGATTTATTTTCTCTAATATTATTATCATTAAAAACCAACAAAGATACAAACATAAATAGCGATACTACTTCTGGAACTCTGGAACTGCAGGGGTGCAGAAGAGCATTCTACCTGGCAGTATAGTTTAAAAATTTTTTTCCCTTAATAAATTTATTCACATAAAGGGAGAGTGTGGAGGGTCTGGGGGTACACGGAAGGGCCCCGGGAGACAAGGGGACCTCCAGGTAGAAGGTGCTTTTGAATAAGAACAACAACAGGAGCTACCACCACTCCCTCCCCGCTCCCCAATTAAAAAGACACAAAAATAGACAACTCTGAAGCAAATGGGGAGCAGGGGACTTCGGGTGCTGAAAGGGTGTCACAGGCACCAGGACAGCCCCTGCACCAGCGGGCAGGACAGTGGGAGCCCTCACTGGAGGCCACCCGGTTGTCACTGACGCGGGAGACACGAGTCACTGCAGACACGGCACCAGCCTGGCGCCAGCACAGGGCTGTGTGGCGGTCACAGCAGACACTGCCCGAGTGGCTGCCCAGGGCACACAGCTGACCTGTGGGGCCTCTGGCTTTGTCCCTGGCACTGTCCCACAGCTCAGCGGCTGCAGCGAGAAGGCTGCACCCACTGAACTTTTTTTTTTTTCCAACTGACCTTGGTTTAATGGAGCCTCGGGAGGCGGACAATGGATTAAGATGGAACACAGGATTCGGGGGAATCTTTGAACTGTACTAACTTTTTGGTACTTTGTGTTTTCTTGGGCAGCCTAGTTGTTATCAAAGCTTAAGGTCACACAGTTTAAAGCAGGTCTGAGTTTGCTTCATGATGTGGAGAGAACACCAGGGCGAAGTGGGAGCGGAGGACACTTACATCCACAGTGATGTCAATTACCCATTGTGGCACCGTCTCATTGAGGAGCATGGACTCCGTCTCGCCTCCCGAGTCCCGGCAGAGCAGCCTAAACACATCCACCGGGCAGTGAGTGACACAGCAAGCACAGGTGACAGTCAGTGTGACAAACATTAGGCGAAGGGACAGGGCCCTTACAGAGTTCATTCAGGGTAACCCCACTCAGCTGAGAATAGTGTGCAGCCAGCCGAACGACTCGCTCGGCTGGGAGAGAGACGAGCCCTGTAGCTCAGACCAGACCCGAGGCCAGGCCTTCCCTGGGCTGCCTCCCTCAGTCCCTGCGTGGTGACAGGAAGCCTGGCTGTAGGTAAAGCACCTCCAGAGCAGGGCACAGGCCACAGCATGTAACAGCAGCCGGGGTATCTCCGGTAACCACACTCTCAGGAAACCCCCATCAAGCAAGAGGGCCCTGCGCTCAAGGAAAAGAACAGCATTTTTTCCACGCGGCCCAGAGAAGCCTCGTGAACTTCTCCCTGACTCCGCCAGGGCCATGCGGGTCCCACGGAGGTGAAGCGGGTCTAGCTCTCTCCTGCAGGGCCTCACGGAACAGCCTGGGCAGCCACTCAGGTCAGGCCGCTGTTGGGCCCCGAACCTCCCAGGAGCGGCTCAGTCCTCCTCCCTGGCCCCGCTGGAGGGAAGCTACCTACTCTGATGCTGCCCTTGGACAGGGACCCCTGGTGGTGCGGTCTGTGGGCTACGTGAGAGGAAGCGCAAGTTTCCTGCAGAAACCACTGAGAAGGTGCCTCGAGGAGGGGATCGACCTCGTTCTAACAGCAGAGGCTCAGCTCTGAGACAGAACGGGGTCTAATAGCATCAGCCACTTTACTATCTCAGGGGATGAAAGAGCTATGCGACCTGACCCCTCTAGATGTTAATAACAAACAACGTGCAACATCTGTTTGAATCAATACTTCTTAGCTTTCTGAGGCCTCCGGGCCCCCTTACCTGAACAGTGTGCGGCCTCCAGCTTCACCAAAGATGACAGGAGTGTGGGGGGGCACTTGAAAATACCCATTTCCCTTCTGCACGCGGTTCTCCTGCTCCCCATTTACTAGGAGAAGACAGAGACGGTGTCAGAGGCGGAGTTAGTGCTATGGACACGGAGGCTAAACACTGTGTTTACACAGGCTCCAAACATGAAGATTTTTATAGTCCAAAGTCCTGTAAGTCAACCAGACTCAGAAATAAAGGCCAAAAAACCCCAAACCAAATTTCTAAAAAAAAAGAAATATGGCAGCTGGTGACACACCTCCTGAGAAGTGACTGCACTGTAGGTGGTGTTAATACAGAAGGATTAATGTTTGAGATCTGAAACAAAAACAGCCATTTACTTGAGCCACAGAGCAGTCTAGGACAGCCTGTTTATAAATGGCAATCTCAATTTTTTTTAGTAGAACACCAAGCTCAGAAAAAAAAAAAAAAGTTTAATGACAGCCATAGCTAATTGGCAGAGGTATCAGTGAAAAATAAAATCCTTGAAGAGACCATAATCCTGTTTTTATTGTTCTCGCAGATTTCATTTCTCTGCTTTCTTGTAAGCTTTTGACCCAAGAGCAGCAGACCCCGCCCCAGCGCCAGCTTGCTCAGAAACATTCCCTATGACTCCGAGCACTCTCGCCCTCTGCAACCCTAGCGCGCCCTCAGAGCCTCTCTCTCGGCACCCAGTGCTTCTGTCTGCTCCCGCAGTGCTCTGTGTAAGCGCTCTCTGTCCCACCAGGACGTCAGTGCCTGCAGGACAGGGTCCATGCCCACTTGTCATTACCTTCACCTACAGCTCACTGCAGACCTCAATACTCGCGCTACCCAACAAGTATAACCTGAGCAGCCTCTGAGCGTCCACGAGCACGGAGCAGGTGCAGCAGGAGTTAACCACAGACTGTGGAGTGTCCTGAGCTCTGGCTGGGAGCCCTGCCTTTACTGTGGCAGGGTGACTTTAAGGACGTCTTGGGGTTTCCTGTGACTTCTTCCTTACTCCCCCAACCAAAGCCTGGAGCCAAGAGGTGCTGACTATACCACTGTTTCTTGATTACTTAATCTTTATCATATACTTGGGCCTCTGAGGGCATCCTGTCTAACTGTCATGTCATAGATGGAGCAGGACAAACCAAGAACAGGAAGTGATATGCCCATAGCTACACAGCTGATAAATGGCAGAGCCCATACCAGAATCTAGCTTCTCAACCCTCTGGGGAGAGACTTTTCTATTGGGGTTCTCTGGGTCATAGTTCACTGTACCATTCTGATGGGGCGGTGGCATAAAAGAAAAGCCACCAGGGATGGGATCAGTGCCCTCTGACACGGACAAGAGAAGACTGGCTTTCAGGGAAGCATGTTATCCTTGCAAAAGAGATTTAAACTCCAAAAATCATTACGGCTGAGTTGGTGAGGCAGAACAGCCTCTGATAGGAGGTGCCCATCACTGCTGACCACTGGCAGTGGGCACTCGGCAGCAGGATCTTCAGAGAATTCAGAGAATCCTCAGCAGAGTAAGCCCTCAATAGGTGGGACACAAGGAATTTCAACCAGCTATAGGTTACACACCCGCTGTCGAACCTTAAGGTCTTCCTCCCACCTTTCTTGAATCAAACTGAGCCAAACTCATACATCCAGACACAGCCTCCTCCGCAGCCCAGAGGGAGCTGCTGCCTCTGCCTCTGCCTGCGGCACACACAGCTTTGCAATGTCCTCGGCAACATTAATTCTACAGACACACTGTTCACTTTTCCTGACGCTTCTATGTTGAAATTTGATTTTTAAAAAACATTGAGAGCCAGGATCAGGTGCTCATCAGACTAGGTAGTAGCAAGATTTCAGGCCCACAGGAAGTACAACACAAGGCCAAGCCTGGCTTTCGGATGCAGCTCATCAGCTAGCCAGCTCTGCAGGGAAACGCAGCAGGTCCGGGACACTGAGAACTACCTCTGAAACAAGCAGGCTAAGCCGCCCACTTTTAAGGACAAAAGTCATGTGAGTATATAGGGTTTATTCTAGCTTGAGCAGTGTCACTGAGAGGAAGAAGTTCCTTGGAATTTCAGTTAAGACTGGATGGATATTCTTACTTTGAGATGAGGAAGAGGAGGCAATAAATTGGGCACACCTCTAATATTATGACATAATTTAGCAAATGCTTAAAATATTTCTTAGCATCACCACCAGTGGAAGCCGCTCTGACTTCTGAGTGATCTGTAATCACGTGTTCTGACATAAAGCACCAACCGTGGTTGACTTCATTCTCTTCTTCGTCCATGGGATTCACATGTGTCCTAGGCCAGTACTCCAGCAGTGCCTGGAGTAGAAGCCCTCCTAAGTTCACTGCCAAGGAGTTCACGAGAAAGAAAAAAAATGGAAAAGAGAATTACTAGTTTTCACCTAAAAACAGAAGGAAAGAAATATTCCCTCTAATGTTTCCACATATCCCAATGTTAAATTCTTAACCCAATGCCAAGGACGTTTAAAAGCAAGACTTCAGAGATTTTTGCCAAATCCATTAAAATTTTATGTTAGGATGTTTAAAATGGTGGCAGTATGGAGCAAACATACTCTCTTTGGTTGTTCAGATACAGCCCGTCTTTAAAAATGAGCAAACCCAACAGGAGTTCCATTATTTAAAAGGCTATTTCCAAATAACACCACTGAAACCATATTTTTATCCAGTTCATGTTACATTCTGGAGAACACTGGCCAAAGATATCATCAACAAAACGTCCCAGACTCTTACAGAGGCGAGCACACGGTACAGCAGCACAGACCCACGGACTCACGTTTTGGGTCGGACCCGTCAGGGCTGCTGAAGCCAGCATCTTTTGCAGAAACCCAAGCAGCAAAACAGTCACTCTCATCCAAAGTAATTGTCAACATCTGTCAAAAAATAAAAAATTATTAGTGGCATTTCAGTTGTATACATTCTCCAAATAAGTATCTAACTCTGTCTTTATTTCTACTATTTAAAGTGCTAAGCCACGAATTCAGAACAAAAGTGTGTCTGTCTCATGCGGTTCAATGCAACTACAACTTAATTTACTGGGGCACCAAATGGCATTTAAACCGCATTTTGCAAAAATTAACGTAATTTTTCCCCTTTCACACTTAAAAACACAGGAACCTGTAACTAATAATACTTAATTCTGAGCTGTATTAGAAAATTTCAAGTATCTCAAATTACACAAATGTCAACTGCTGACTCACCCCTGTTTTTAAGTCTACTGAGAACCAATTTGGCACATACACCATCTTAAATCTTTTCTTAATTTCATCTTCAAAATCCACTTTGCCAAGATCTTCCACTTTACATGCCTATATATCAAAAAGAAAGCATGATAATTATCAACATTAAGTGGACTCTGACTTAGCTATTCAAATTTTACCCATTTCCACACTGGGTCGTTCCAGCTGAGTGGGCGAGGGGAAGGTGGCTACTGGCACCCGGCTCGGAGACAGAAGCGAGGCACGCTGCCAAACACCTCACCACGCCGGGGACGCAGCCCTCCCCTCCCCCTCCAGCAGCAAAGACCTACGGCCCCAATGACAAGAGGGTCAAACAGGAAAAACTCATGCATTCATTTTAAGGAAAGGCAGCACATAAAAATAATTTATAATATACTAAACAGAGAATATGGCTCCATTCAAACCTTAGGTACTTAAAAAGATAAAACTATAGTCTTATATTCACATAAAAAAGTATTCAGCCTGGCAAATAGGGTATTACTGAAACTAAACCTTAATTTATATATTACCTTGGCATATGTATGTATGTATATACAGTGTGTCCATAAAGTCATGGTGCACTTTTGACTGGTCACAGGAAAGCAACAAAAGACGATAGAAATGTGAAATCTGCACTCAATAAAAGGAAAACCCTCCCAGTTTCTGTAGGATGATGTGGCAGCATGTGCGCATGCGCAGATGATGACGTAACACCATGTATACAGCAGAGCAGCCCACAGCCATGCCAGTCAAGATGTGGACGGTACAGAGGAAAATTCGGTGTGTTCTGTGGCTTGCTAAATTCGAATCCGTGACAAAGTGCAATGTGAATATCGGCACGTTTATAATGAAGCGCCACCACATAGGAATAACATTACTCGGTGGGATAAGCAGTTGAAGGAAACCGGCAGTTTGGTGGAGAAACCCCGTTCTGGTAGGCCATCAGTCAGTGACGTGTCTGTAGAGGCTATACGGGATAGCTACCTAAGGAGCCCTAAAAAATCTGTGCGTGAGCCCACATCGAACTGCACTGAATAGGTATGAAACTGGGAGAGTTTTCCTTTTATTTGGTACAGATTTCACATTTCTATTGTCTTTTGTTGCTTTCCTATGACCGGTCAAAAGTGCACCATGACATTACGGACACACTGTATTTATCTTTAATAAAAAATAGATGGGATACATGATCCTGTAACCTACATTTAATACAAAAAGATACTCACCTTCAATACATCCCAATATGCCACATTATTATTGGTATCTTTGGTTAATATATGTCTCTTATCATTAAGAATGTGACACTGAATAATACTAGCACCTCCTAAAGGAGAAAAATCCACATAATTAGCAAAACAATCCTTTTACTGCACTTAAATTCACAGAATGGCAATAAATGAACTGGTATGGAACAAAATATAAATCATACTAGCCCCCAGGCCGGAACAGGCAGATCAGAGGACGACAGCCATTTAACTGCAGATGAATGTGTCATTCAATAGTCTACCCCAAACTCTAACAACAGAGTCAGAGTTGCCATTCCCAGCTGGAGCTGGGATGTAGAGTTTGAGGACCAGATCTGACTTTTTCTGGTTTGTGCCAAAAGAAAACATTAACCTCTATATAGTTTTGAAAATGGCTTTTGGCTTTACCAAGACCATGACTATTCTGATGCTGGGTAAAAAGATTAACTCAAGAATTCCCACTTTGTTTTCGTTTTGCTTGTTGTCTTGAGGGGTAGAGAAGGGGGAGAGACAGCAAGGGAGAGAGTGAGGGAGAAGTGAGATGAGAAGCATCAACTTGTAGTTGTGCCACTTTAGTTGTTCATTGATTGCTTTTCATATATGCCTTGACTGGGGTGCTTGAGTTGAGCCAGGGACCCCTTGCTCAAGCCAGTGACCTTGAGCTTCAAGCCAGCAACCTTTGGGCTCAAACCAGCAACCCTGGATCATGTTGATGATCCTGTGCTCAACCTGGCAACCTTGGGGATTCAAACCTGGGTCCTTAGGGTCCCAGGTCAACAATCTATCCACTGCACCACCACCAGACAGTTAAAAGAGCCCATTTCCAAGTTACTAAACAGCAGTTCTTAATTTTTTTTTCATTAAAAATAAATTAATATGCTGTTATGAGTCTTTGTTGACATCAGAATTACATTTAGAGGAAGGTCATCTTTATTTTTGTCAACCTCTTAGTAACTATAATTAATTTCCACAAATGATACAGTACCTTCCAAATTCCTTACTCACCTTTAATAACCTGGTCAGGCTGTGTACAAAGGGGTGTTATAGGATTTGTACAGTCATTGTCATAATCTCCAGAGGCTCTAAAATTATGAATTCCCTTCAATGTCTGAAGAACAAAATTCATTATTTAATCAGTTTATGCTTTATAAGCTTTGCCAATCTGTTTAAAGCGGCAAGAAAAACAAAGAACAAACAAATGAGAAAACCCCAACAATAACAACATCAACCAAAAAATACATAATGACAAAGTACAATTATCTACCATGGTTACAAAAACAAAAACAGGTATTAAGAAGGAGGTGCTGTCTTTCTGGAGAGAACACTAGGCACTCTTTCAGGTAAAGTGGGTTGATCTCAAACTGGCACAATGAAATTTAGACAAGCTATATACAGTATTTGTTACAAGCACAAAGAAAGACCCTTTGACCTGCATATAAACAGGAATAAATGTAAACACTTTTGTTATCTACAGTCTGATTAAGAAAACTTAAAAGTTTCTTTAAGATTTAAGAACTAACAGTACTTTTGATTTCTCTCTGATCATCCTCTATTTCTCTCCCTAGTCTTCATACTATAAAGAAAAAGGAAATGAATCTGAAAGCACAATTTTCTGTTTTCTCTGTTTAGAAAAACAGAAGCCTGATGAGTTTCCCTATGGTGCTGGTACCAGGCTGCCTACTTTCCAATGCAGATCCATGAGATCAGAGCCTGTATTAATATCTGCTGGCTGTATTGGGCTACAGTGCCTACTCTAAGCACATCAAATATATTTCTTGGCTCCTGACAAAGACATCAGAAACTTCATTTTGACTGCACCCTAATTTCTGTACAACCCTTAGCCTCAAACCTGCATTCACAGGGGCATTCAGATTTTTGCCGCTGTCCAAAGGCATGCCGGGAGTCAGGTTCATACTGAGCATTTGCCTCTGCTACCTGTCAAGTCTGTGATAACAAACCCATGTTTCTAATTCTTTGCCAGGTGTACAGTGGCTCACTTACCCATTTATTTACTGTAGATTTAGTTGTTGCAACCCAGATGGCAGGAGGGGGATCAGCTGATCTATCAAGCTCCATCTGAAAACAATGCACAAAAATACTGCTTTTTGCAATGGTGACTCTTCTAAGCCACCAGGACCAGCTACACGTAATTAAATAACTCCTCCATTCCACGTTTGTGTGTTGACTATACTATGGCATATGTTAACAGCTAGTGATTCAAGACAAGAATAAGGGAGTCTGAGAAAGAAATTCATGGCCCTATAAGTAGTGGGGAAATTTCTCACCCAAATAAAAGTGGCTTCAAGTTTTTTTGTTTGTTTGTTTGTTTTTTCATTTTTCCGAAGCTGGGAACGGGGAGGCAGTCAGACAGACTCCCGCATGCGCCCGACCAGGATCCACCCGGCACGCCCACCAGGGGGCGATGCTTTGCCCCTCTGGGGCATCGCTCTGTTATGTCCAGAGCCATTCTAGCGCCTGAGGCAGAGGCCACAGAGCCATCCCCAGCGCCCGGGCCATCTCTGCTCCAATGGAGCCTCGCTGCGGGAGGGGAAGAGAGAGACAGAGAGGAAGGAGAGGGGGAGGGGTGGAGAAGCAAATGGGTGCCTCTCTTGTGTGCCCTGGCCGGGAATCGAACCCGGGACTCCTGCATGCCAGGCTGACACTCTACCGCTGAGTCAACCGGCCAGGGCAAAGTGGCTTCAAGTTTTAAGTGTGGTTAAGCTAAGGGAGCTATCTAAATGGGTACAGTTCAAAGAATGACTCACCATAAGATACTGTTTTTGCTACTCTTTTGTTTCATTTTTATGTTATCAGTAACAAGAAAGTATTTTTTTCTTTGTAAATGTAGTAAAAAAATATACAGCAAAAGTGAAAAGCGCTCCACATGATCCACCCCCTGCTTATGGCCAGTCCATTATGAACAGTTTACCGGGTGTCCTTCTGTACTTTAAAACATACTAAATGAATAAAATACACAAATGCCTATATATATTATGCAAATGGAGCCACTCTACACTTGTCCATCGTCTTTCCTGTACCAGGAAACTGCGGCACTGGAGTTGTGAGCACAGGGCCAGGCTCCTAGGAAGCAGGAGTCCTGTTCAGTTCAAAGTGCTGTTCCTTACACACGGTAATATCTGCGCTAAGCTCTTGCTCTCCACGGCCAAGACGTCCTGGCGGCTGCGGGACTCAACACCGCGCTGCTCTTCCCCGCCTGTTCCACCAGCCTGCTCTCTGCACACGTGCTGTGTCTGATTTCAGCCCCAACTCTCGCCTCTCTAGAGGAGGACTGGTTTGTCCATCAGGGTGTGCTGCCCACTCTAAAGAACTGCACTTGGCCAGTACTGTGTGAGCTCCTAGACCACAGGCATCCTCCCAACCGTCTCATCTGACCTCTAGTCCCTTTTTTAGCACTTCCTCCTATACTGTGGTCTGGGTCTCAGATGTCACTTAGTGTCACAGAGGATGAGTATCTGCTGTTGTTTCTTGCTTTCCCTGTTGTTTCTGGGTAATTTCTGAAAGGAGGGGGTAGTGTTGTCTTTATGCCTCCATTTTAAATCTGGAAATTTTCTCCCTGTTGTTTTAACGTGCAATTCTATGATTATCAGTGAGGCTGAACGTTTTGTCATATGAGGACTGGCCATTTTCTGGTCTAGGTTTTAGCTGGAGCAGGTGTCAGTGTGGCAGGCTTCTGCAGTGCCCACACCCGGACCCTGCCAGGACACTAGGACGCAGTGACATGCAGAGCACAGGCCAGCTTGGTCCCTCCTCTTCAGGGCACTTGTCCACACCCGCCCTCTGCAGGCTGTGGACTGCTTTGCCATCTGCTCACAGACCCCCTCACCCCTCCCATTCCTCCTCTAATGACAGGAAAGCCAGGCGATCTCAGGAGCAATGTGGGGCAATCCCACCAGGATTTGCCCATGGGAGAGCCAGGTGCACCTGCAGTAACCAAGAAGTCACCATTTCTTCTGCAGGTGACTAACAAAAATGTTAATACGTCCTTTTTACAATTCCACCATTGATCCATGTTTTAATACAGACATTGCTTATTTGGCTAGCACATAAAACTAAAATATATGACCTACCTTGAGAACTGGTGCTTTTTCCTCACAAATCAGCACCCGGATGTCAGGGTTTCTTAGATCCGTACAGTAGATCTTCCGGTCCCGCCCTCCCGAGTACACATGTGTGAAAGCATCATTGACCTGCAGGGCCCAAACACCTTCATCGTGGACTCGGTACGTTGCGATACATCTCTGCTGACCAAGGGACCAAAGGCGAATTGTCCCATCAGAACTGCCGGAAAGGCACTATGAACATAGAGAGTTGAGGTTAGAAGCCTGTCCAAAATTCCATTTTCCTGAGCTCGCTCTGGGCTTCTCTCCCAACTGTCACACACACCTCCACCCACCTGGACTCCGGCCCCTGAAATGTGGCTCAGCCCAGTAATGTCGGCACCCAGCAAAACAACTACAATGGCGACAGACCTCAAATCATCAGACTTGCTAAATAAGGATCTTACTCTACAACAAAGAAAGTGAGGCTGCAGGCTGACGTCCACGGGATTCACTGGCCTACTATACACATCCTAAGTCCTGAATTACAACGCCACCAGGAGCCTACATTAGAAGCCTGCCGGGCAACTCTGCAGGATACGATATAAACTCTGCTCCAGTAACATAACTATTTCTTCTGTATTACAAGAGTTTGAGAATCAGTAAGTAAAGGTTTCTTTTTTGTCCTCTTTTTCCAAAATGAGAAGTTACTTATTTTGTTGATCAATTCCCTAATGTGCTGTGTTGGTGGTGGTTAAATTTATACTGTACTTAATACATAGGGGCCAATAAGGAAAGGGACAGAGGAGGAGGCAGAGGAGGAGTGATACCCCTGATGCACTCCAAGGCTGACGGGGAGTTTATAAATGGTACCATATCACTGTCTCTGCTCAGTGTATTGGCTGCATTCAGGTCAAGTGCCTTTACTTGCTATTGAAGTCATCCTGGGTAAAAGCACCGCAGAAATTTATGCACAGAAAACAAGGCACGGAGTGCAGGAGGCAGGAGGAGTCTAGTAAGTCTGCCAGGCCCGGAAGCCCCTTCTGGAAACCATCTGCTGACAGCCCACACTCAGGGCAGTCTCATGAAGGCCATGTGATCCAGTCTGGCCTGGACAAAGCTAAGAGAACAAGGCGTGGGCACGCGCCTACCATGCGGCCTAGCAGCTACACTGCCAACAGCCAGGAGCTGACCGCACCAGGCGTCTTAGACTCACATGAAAAGGGGGCTGCAGAGGACTCCAGAGCTCTGAAAAATGCATGGATTCCAGACAAGAACATACTCATTACTTTTAATTGTTTCACCAGCCTCACAAACTAAACATTATGATCCATCCCACTGTGCAGATGAGCAAATTAAGACTTGTGAAGTCCTCGCCTCCAGGCCACACAGCACATTAGCAATGAGTACCGCCCCCCTCTCACCCCGCATCTACAAAGACCTCCGCGGGCATCCTCAAACCTTTCTTCGCCTGGTTCTGAAAAATGATTTCTTTCCTTTGGCTAGTTTTTCAAATCCTCCTTTCACCTTCAGAGACAAAAAGGTTTCTCTAATTCACGTGTGAGGCAATTTTCATGATGTAATTTCCACAGGAGTAACAGAATAATGGTGTTTCTCACCTCATCAACTTCCTACTCTTCCTTGTCTAACTTCATCACAATCAAATCAATTCCAATTGGTTGTGAGCTTACCCCTGCCCCACTGATACACGGCTAGGGGGGCAGGGGCATGTGGTAGTGGCATGTCACAACATCAAATGGTGCTCTGCTTTTTTTTTTTTTTTTACAGTCAGAGAGAGGGATAGACAGGGACAGACAGACAGGAACGGAGAGATGAGAAGCATCAATCATTAGTTTTTCGTTGTGCATTGCAACACCTTAGTTGTTCATTGATTGCTTTCTCATATATGCCTTGACCATGGGGCTACAGTAGACCGAGTAACCCCTTGCTCGAGCCAGCGACCTTGGGCTCAAGCTGGTGAGCTTTTGCTCAAATTACATGCGCCCTCGGTCAAGCTGGCGACCTCGGGGTCTCAAACCTGGGTCTTCCGCGTCCCAGTCCGACACTCCATCCACTGCGCCACTGCCTGGTAAGGCCAGTGGTGCTCAACTTTTGTTTCTTATTCTCTACATTGATGAAAGGTCATCTCCCACTGCCACAGAACAAACGGAATTGTGACTTATAACTCACAATGATATAGCCAACAGAATACACACTCAAACATCACCAAAATGTTTTTCTTTGAAATGCTGACTCTAAGTACTACCTTAGGTAACTCAACTTATAGATTGCATCTACACAGTCAACTGACAAGATCTGCCCTAAAGTCAAGCCCACTATGAGGAAATTTTCCACTTCATACACTGGAAGAAAGCATTCAATTAGTTTCCTTGTATCTTACACAAGGTAACAGTTTAAATTCTTTTAGCCTATCCATAGCATAATTACTTTAACTCATTTGCATAAGAATTATTCTGAGGAAATTTCTGTCTGGCCTTTATTTTAAAGTGATACAAACAGAATTTCAAAGTTTGGGTTATTGGGTTATTAAATGTACAATTTAGTTTTTTAAGGATTTAAAATTAGTCCACAGTCTGTAACATGTGTGGCTTTGGTTCAAATCTGTGCGTGCAACAGAACAGTGAGTGGGGAGGTTCCGCTGTGGGCACCGCCGACGTGACTGCGTACCTGGGTGCCGTCTCTGTTCAGCAGCAGTGCCTTCACGTTGTCCGTGTGCCCCTTCAGCTTCATCAGCTTTGCACATGTTCTTGGGTCCCATACCCTTAAAACCTGCAAATTTTAACAAACTAGTACACAAACGGACTACACATACAATCAAATTTAAATAACAGATGACTTTCACAAATCAAATGACAACCATTAAATCCTGAGAACAAAACACTGCTTCTGTCAACAGGCGTTGTAAGGCGCCCTTTACAAGTAGGAGGAAGCCTCTTTAATGTCAAAACATGCACAGGCCTTCCCCACCCCAGGCACCCGTCCCCATCATTACGCACGACAGTAATTACATAGCTATATTCTTTTTGTTCAAATAAAACGTTTCTTTAAGCATTCCATCATGCAAAACCACTGTCTGTAGATTTAGTAATTACACAGATCAAATTATTTGGTTTCTTTGTTTGCTAGTGTTAAAACACACCCTATAAGCCCCCCCTTACCTTCTCAGTGGACCCCGATACAATGATTGTTCCCAGTTGATTCATTGCCAGGCTATATATAGAATCTTTGTTCCCACTTAAAGAAGAAGCTGTTAAGGATAAATGGAGCTTAACGTTAACAAAATCATCAGGTGTTCAGTAGTGAGTAAGCAAAAACTGGAAGTTTAATTATTCAATTTAGAAAATCTTATCTTTATGAGCACTCTAAAGAAAAGAATCTATAATAAAGACAATTGTAAACAATAATATTCTTACCAAGTTTAACATCTTTTCTGAATTTGAGTGTACACAAGTGCTCAATATTTGCTAAATTGACTTGCACTGCCATTTAAAAACTATCCACATAAGTAGTGTATTTTCAAAGATATGCAAGTGCTAATATATATATGAGAAACATGTCCAAAGTCTATTTTCAAAGAAACACAAATCAAAACAAAAATATTATTTTTACCTATCAAATCAGATAAAAAACAAACAAGGTGATATTTACTTATCAAAAACACAGTAAAATGACATTCTCATATATTACTTGTGGGAGGATAAGTTGGTACAACTCTTCTGGAAAGAAATTAGGCAATAATTTGTAGCAAAAATGTCCATGCCCTTTGATTCAGAACGAAATATTACTGCAGTGAAAACAATTGCATGTAAAACTATGAAGTAAGATACATATACAATTTTACAATACAGAATAAATATAAACAAACATACTGAGAAGTAATCAGTAAAGGAGTTAATATACATAAAGTATTTAGAAAAGTAATTGCTTGTAGGAAGGGCTCAATAAATGTTAGCTATTTCATTATGTGAACCAGTGTCACCCTAATAAATTCAATTAATAAAATAAATAGGTGGGGAATTTCCCTAGGAAAAACAAACAAATAAACGTTAGCTGTTGGTATTATTTGCATAACCATAAAAAACAAATGTGAGGTCCTCTCTAAACAATTCTAAGCAAGACATATATCTGCTGCAGAATCTGTAGCCACCGCGCCTGGCGCCTGGCCTCTGGACTGTCCTGCTTTCCTGCTTTGTTCCCTCTCGTCAGTGTCTCTCTGAGGGGGCCTTACGTCTAGAGAGAGCTAAGTGACAGACCGTGAGGCCCCAGCAGGGACCAGCTGCTAAATCACTGGGACAGTGTTCAGGTGAAAATCAAGAACGAGGGGAGAATAGTGTTTAGACTTTCACTTATTTCTAGGGGAAAAAAGCAAAACTATATACAAACAGTGATAAACAACCTCCCAGCTTGCACCTCCTGGCCCACACTAGCTTTTATTAGAACTGCCTCAGATATGTCAATGTGAGTATTCAAGTCCTGACAAACGAAATGTATAATACAGGAATCTAGCTAGTTCAGGCCCATGCCCTAAACACAGACCTTTCAGGCCAGGCTTAGCCAAAAATGTGCTCCTGCGATTCCCCTCTGACACATGGCCAGAGGACTCTAGTAGGTCTGGGCCAAGCACGAGACTGAGTTTCAAGTCTAGACTTGTATGGTCTGACCTGGTAATGTGAGATCTCTTAGATGATGAGGCATCCATGCTACTAAACTGCTGTGAACGTCTCTGAATTGCCTCTTGAAGTGCCTCGGCCTCCCTGAACTCTTCTGGAATTGGCTGGATTCTTTAGGGCTGCTCTGAAAGGTCCTGCAAAATTAGTACTGAAAACCTTTCCTTTCGTTGCTTTGGGTATTTTCCATCTTGGCCATTAACTCAAAGACTCTTAATATATAGTAACGCTTAAAAGTCAGAAACTGCATACTGTCAGGTAATGACCGCCTTCACCAACAATATCTGCTGAGCGTGTGGCTCTGGGCCAGGCTACGCTGGGGGAGACCCCGAGTAGTGGTAAGACAGACTCTTCTGCCCTGCAGAAACTCACACTAGCTCAAAGCTAAGACATGCACATGTACAATACACCAGGGGACACCTGGAGAAGTTACTGTTTTTAGACCCAGTGAGGAACTAGCTGCTCCTTGTTCAAACATACTCTTGGGGGCTAGAATGCTGTAGATAGAAACACTCTCTGAATATGAACCATTGCCTTGATGCAAACTTAACAAAGATGTTTTATAAACCATTCTTTATCTATGTCAACTTGGAGCACTTTCAAAGAAATATTTTTCAAACACCTTACTTGTGACAGTGTTATTTGAGGCAGTCAATGCTGTTAGAGTATTCACATCCCAAAGGAATATTTGTCTGTCCAACCCAGCCGATGCTACCAGTTCTTTATCCTTGGCATATGCTAAGGCCTTTACATAATCCTGTAAGCACAGAACACAAATACCATAAGAAAACGGGCCACATAAAGTCCCGAGTTCCCAATGTCACAGTAAAGACAGAGAACCTGGTAGCTGTTTTACCTTATGCGTCCTTAGTGTCGACATGCAGAATCCTTTGTGTGCATTCCACACCTTTACCGTTGTGTCAGAAGAAGCGGATATTACTAGAAGAGGCAAAGGATTAACAAACACCTTAGTAGGATCACTTATCACTATCTGAAAGACTTATCATGAAACGATGTAACGTTGTTTCAAACTAATGTTAAAACACACATATATACTTGAATATGATAATATTCCTCACATTAATTCAAACATCTGTTCATGCTTACACACACACACTTTCAAAAGCTTTTCCTGGAACCTATTGTATTCTGACTCAGATATTTTTTTTAAATAGGCAGGATAAACCTTTTAAAAAGTTCCAGTTGAGGCCCTGGCCGGTTGGCTCAGCAGTAGAGCGTCGGCCTGGTGTGTCGGGGACCCAGGTTCGATTCCCGGCCAGGGCACATAGGAGAAGCGCCCATCTGCTTCTCCATCCCCTCCCCCTCCTTCCTCTCTGTCTCTCTCTTCCCTTCCCACAGCCAAGGCTCCATTGGAGCAAAGATGGCCCGGGCGCTGGGGATGGCTCCTTGGCCTCTGCCCCAGGTGCTAGAGTGGCTCTGGTCATGGCAAAGCAACGCCCCGGAGGGGCAGAGCATCGCCCCCTGGTGGGCAGAGCGTTGCCCCTGGTGGGTGTGCTGGGTGGATCCCGGTCGGGCGCATGCGGGAGTCTGTCTGACTGTCTCTCCCCGTTTCCAGCTTCAGAAAAATACCAAAAAAAAAAAGAAAAAAAAAAGTTCCAGTTGAACTAATTTGAGTGGGAAAGTTTCTCTAACACACACTGAAAAACCAAGAAATGGATCTTACCATAGTAAGAACAGAAGGAGATATTAATCAGGTTGAAAGAAGAACACATATTATATGAGTCTATTTAAATATAGTTAAAATGTAGGCAAAACAAACCTACAGTGTTTAGAAGACAGAGGAGCAGGCATCTGGGGGCAAGGAGTAGTGACTGAAGGGGTGGCCCGGGGACAGCAGGGAATCTGGGAATCTGTCTCCTGATATGGGTGTCTACCTTGCAAAATTTTATGCAGCTGTACTCTCAAGGTGTGCAAGCTTTTCTGCATGTATGTTACATTTCAATTATAAAGCTTACATAAAAAAGCTTATATAAAAAAAGAAAAATACATCAAATTAAATCAAAAGCTTTTTGAAGGCCAATAACCAAAGAAATACTCACATGTTTTCCCATTACAACAAAGTACAATGTCATTTACCCAGTCGGTATGGTGTTCCATAGACGCTATATATGGGTCTTGCTGAAATTAAAAGAAAAATCATATGGATGTCATTAGTTTATCCTAGAGAATGAAATACATTACAAATTACAGATATGTTTAGATTCTTCAATTAGTTTGACACACTGCTATAAGACCTCAAGAGTTGATGCTTCCAAATAACAGGCATAAACAGAAGTTTTGTTTCAGGACAGAAATAATGGATTTTATCAGGACAAATGCCTAATTTTTATGCCTTGAGTTAGCGAGGGTGACGATGGCACAGGAAGGGGCGTACCAGAAAGGACAGGAACAGGCCTGCAGGCCGGGCTGTGACCCGGCAGGGAGCTGTGACCCTGCAGGGAAGGCGCACAGCGGGCAGCACCAGCGGAGGAGAGGCGGGAGCCCACCTGACTGCGGAGGACGAGGAACCCTTTTGCTCTCCGCTTCCTACCGCGGTGTTTACCTTCTGAATTCACTGTTTCCTCGTGATATCTACAGCCCTTCAGAGAAGAAATGGAGGCCGAGGGCTATAGGAGTACTACCCCGTCACCATTTCAATTCAGTAATGTGAGATTCTTCTCCTCCTCTCAGTTGGCTTAATTACCAGGAGAGGTCTCTCCAAGAAGAGTATTTAGTTACATCCTACCCCCAAGACAGGCGAGTTCCAGACACTTCGTGGGCAGAGAGCACAGCTCTCTACGAGTCTGTTTAGAAACGGTGCTCTTCAATCTTGTCATAAAATGAAGACCAGTTAAGATGGTCGAGGGCAGGATAGGCAAGTTGCTTGATTCTTCCAGGTCAGTTTCTGTGTCTTTTCAATAATTTGCTTGAAATACTATTAATTCCCTGAAAGGTGACTTTCCAATTCAAATATAAGTTCCAAAATGCACTTAAAAGTCACGGTTCTCTTGCTATCCAAGTGTCTGAAATTAGGCCACCACTATTGCCACTGGTTAAAGAATCCAAAACTCACTAAACCAAAGTCCATTTAAAGAAAGAGCATCTAGCAAGTGTGCAAAATAGTGGGTCTTTTTTTGGACTGAATGTCAGGTTTGCAGAGCTTGCTAAGAAGGCACAGACTTTTAAAACTACAAGGTTCAGCAGCAGGGGTTTGAAGTTAGAGAGGCTCTAATTCTCTGTCACTTACTAGCTGTCTAGCTATTGAACCCCATGGACTCCTCTGAGCCTATTTTCCCGTCTATGACCATGACCTGTAATGGCTGCCTTGAAGAAGTATTGCGAGAATCAAGACCAGATTGGATACGGAAGTGCTAAGAGAGTATGCTACCTAGCCAGCAGCTCAGCGCATGCCCTTCTCACTCCCTGAGTCTTCCTTTCTATGCCATTCACAGTACAGGTATTCAAACAAAATAGAAAACGAGTTCCTTGCCATCTGGCTGGGGACTTATTTTTACATATATTTAAATCCTGGTCCCTGTTTAAGAAAGCAGACTAAAATCTCCAGAAAAGGAACACGCTGCCTTCATAGTTTCACACCAACTTTGTATTATCTATAAGGCCCTATGGGTTTTGTGGGTAACCTAATCACTTTTAAATGAACAAACCAAATACTTGTTCAAGATTAGTTATAAAGGTAAAAACATACTCAACCTTTTCATAGCAGCAATGAAAAGAGTTGCCAAGAAGCTTTGGGGGAACATATTTAAAGCAGAAAAATAAATTGTTGCAAGTAATCCCCCTGCCAGACATACCTCTTTATTTTTTTTGTAGAAGAAAGCTCTTATCAGAGTCCTGGCTAAAATATTTCTGAAACTCCCCTAAGGGTGTTTTTCTAAAAGGTTCATAGAATTCTGGCTGCAGTGTCTTTATAGAGTGTATTAAAGAACTCACTGCTCACAGATTACATCTGAAACCATGGAAGGTACACCATATTAGACAGACCAAAATTTATGGAGCGTAGGTTTCAAGTGTAAACTCAACCCCTGCCTTACCTTGTGCTGATTGACGCTCCATATCCGTATGATGGAGTCCCGACCTGCGGTGAAGAGTCTATTGAGTGCTGCATCCAGCTGCAGGGCATTGACTCCATTTCGGTTGTACTTCTCCACTTCATCTCGAATAACATAGGAAACCTGACAAGTATGTCAACAGTGCTTTTTATGAGGTAATAGAACAGGCAATAAAATACAGCCTACTCATGGCCAATCTGGAATTCAAAATCCCTTGTTTTCCAATATAAAACCTATTTTTCAATACAATAAATTAAAAAAAATGTTTTATTGATTTTAGAGAGAAGAAGGGAGAGAACAGGAGAGAGACAGGAATGTTTTTGTTTGTGACTTGATCAAACTGGCAATCTCTGTGCTCCGGGATGACGTTCCAACCAATCAACTTATCCAATAAAAATTTTATTTGGCTCTATAAAGACCAAAGGGCAGAGGAGGGAAGCATGACATTAA
The DNA here is from genome assembly GCF_036850765.1 of Saccopteryx bilineata. Lineage (NCBI taxonomy): Eukaryota > Metazoa > Chordata > Mammalia > Chiroptera > Emballonuridae > Saccopteryx > Saccopteryx bilineata. The sequence continues at coordinate 13,354,087 of NC_089499.1, forward strand.
TTAAAGCCTAGTCCAAGATGAGCAAGTCTGATGCTAAACTACTGCAAGCGCTTCCTAACTGACCTCCTTTCCCATTTTCACTTGTCTTTAATCCATTTCCCACCAAACAGTTAGTACTGGTAACTGGAACGTTTCACCTCTGCTCAAAAAACTTGTCCAGCGCTTCCTCTATGTCAGTGGTCCCCAACCCTCGGGCCGCGGACCGGTACCGGTCCATGGGCCATTTGGTATCGGTCCGCAGAGAAAGAATAAATAACTTACATTATTTCCATTTTATTTATATTTAAGCCTGAACGATGTGTTATTTTTTAAAAATGACCAGATTCCCTCTGTTACATCCATCTAAGACTCACTCTTGATGCTTGTCTCAGTCACGTGATACATTTATCCGTCCCACCCTAAAGGCCGGTCCGTGAAAATATCTTCTGACATTAAACTGGTCCGTGGCCCAAAAAAGGTTGGGGATCACTGCTCTACGTGACTCATGATTTGACCTGAACTCGTCAACATGGCCTCCAGTGCCTTGTTCACCTCTCCTGCCACTCATCTTTGCTCGCCCCGCCCCCATTCCTCGCACACACTGTGACTCCAGACAGTTATGTGTGCTGGTCCCCTCTCTGTGGCCAATCCTACTGCAGTCTTCAGGTTTCTGTTTAAATAATGCTTCCTCAAAATAAGCCTTCTCTGACCTGGCAAGCAAATGAGGTTTGTGTTCCTCTAACACACTAAACTTTTCCTTTAGAGCACTTTTAGCTATTTTGCTACTGTAGGTAAGTTCTCTCTGCTTCTTGTGAAACTCAACAGAATCAACCAAAAGTGATACTTTTCTAATTTAATGAAATAAAGTGATACTTTTCTAATTTAATGAATATAATGGTAGATGTGGGGGCATGGGGCAGAGAAGAGGGGAGACCTATTTACAATAGCAACAAGAATAAATACCTAAAATAACTGACACAAAGTACATAAAGAAACACTTGAATAAAGGAGGTGCCATATTATATACAGCACAGGAAGATTCAAAAATTAATCGTTTCCTAAATTTGTGAATTTAATCCAACTTTGGCCAGAATCCTACTGGATTTCTTTCTACTTGACAAAATATATAGTCAATGTGTTTTGGGGAATACCCAGTCATTTTTTTAAATGACTTTAAAGATCTTTAAAGGTATTATAAAGCTACCAGAATTATAACGAAGTACCATAATAGGAATATATAAAATAATCAATGGAATGGAACAAAATTTGGAAACAATTTTCCTATTATAAATTTTTTATTTTGATGTAAAGAGTGTTTCAAATCAATGAGAGCATGATATATTATTGAATAAATTATCCAGAAGCATCTAGTTATTCTACTGGGAAAAAATTATCCATTTTTGAAATCTTAAGCCAAAATGAATTTTCATGTGGATGAAAGATCGAAATGGAATAATTTAATAAAAAAATACTTTAAAAAATACAGGCAAATATTTACATAGACTATATTGAGAAGGCTCTGCTAACATGACAAGATAGCAATCTTTACAAAGGAAATGAGCAATGCAGGTCTGACCAAATACAAGTCAAAGCCTTTCTATGCGCACAAATGTTCACCCCAACATCACTCACAAGGGCCACAAAGTGGAAACAACTCAACTGTCAACTGACAAAGGGTAAACAAAATGTGGCATACGCATGCAATGGAATGTTATTCCGCCATAAAAGGAGTGAAATACGGACACATGCTACAGTATGAATGAATATTAAAAGCATTCTAAGTGAAGAGGCCAGTTATAAAATGAAATGATTCTATTTATTCTAAATGTCCAGAATATGTAAAGCCACAGAGACTGAAAGTAGATTAGAGGTTGCCAGGGGCTTAGAGGACAGGAGAATGGGGAGTGACTATTAATGGATATGGGGTTTCTACTGATGATGAAAATGTTCTGGCATTGAGTGATCAATGCACAATTTCGTGACTATATTAAAAAAAATGAATTGTATACTTCAACAGGGTGATTTTATGTGAATTTTTATCTCAAAGCAGTTTTTAAAAATATATATACCTTCTTGAATATCAAAGAATAATATCAGCAAAGTTAAAAGTCAAACATCTAACTGGGAAAATAATGAAATAAACCCCCAAGTTTACTCTTGACTACATACGAAAATTCCTTACAACACAACAAGTCAAGCTCTCCAACAGAAAGGGGAATAAAGATCATGGAGAAAGAAAAAGAAAATAGCCAGTGAACATCAATAATCAATGACACGAAAAGGCCAGGGTTGTATACACAAAGACAACAAGGATGTTGTCTTAACCCAGTTCTTTGGGTACAAGTAACTAACTAAATCTACTCAACCCAACTTAAATTGAAAAAATAAAAGAACTTCAACATAAGGATATAAGATATCTAACAGCCCAAAGGCAGGAAATACAGTTATGACTCATAAAAGACATTTTAAAAATAAAATCCTGACACTTCTCTGCTGAAGCTTTTCACAACATTTGAAGTTCAGACTCCTCACCTGTTTTGGTCCCCCTACCCTCACACTCACTCAGACTGACTTCCCCAGCTTCTTTCACGGAGGTCACACCAAACTCCTTTCTGTTCCTCAAACACATCAAGCTCTTTCTTTTTCTCTTCCCTTCGTCTTGACTGTTCCCTGTGCCAGGAAGATTCCCCACCTCTCCAATCCCTACAGGAACTCTTCCCCCAGCTGTATCTTATCTGGCTCACCTCAACCCTTCAGGTCTTAGCAGAAAAGTCACCTCCTCTCATAGGCCTTCCCTGATCACCTCCCCTATGGCTTATCCTACTTATTTCTTTCACAGTTCTTACCACACCCCATATTTATCTTTTTTGTTACATCTTCTTCATTAGAATAAGTGGCAAGAGAGCAAGGAGCTTGTCTACCTTGTTCTGCCCACCACTCGTTATCGTATCTGGCGTAAAAATCATTTAATAAACATTTGTTGCATGAATCAGATATTAGAAAGTCATCAGGAACCAAGTTGGTTTGAATGTCAATTTCACTCTCTCAATCCCTCCTTCTCCAGGGCTTTCAGTCTCCCCATCTGCTTCTCTCCACACATTTCCTTTAACAGAAATGAGGCAGCATATACGAATCTTAATTTTCAAATTTCTGGGAGATTATCCGATTGGTCCAGTGGGAAAAAAGTCAGTAAATAACAACATGACTGTCAGGTCCTCATTCCAGGTGGAAAGTAATTCTTAGCAAAATAAGTCTGGGCCACCTCTTCAAAGGTATCTACCACAGACATGTGATTTAAAGTATCCTAATTGGATAGACTGTGGCACATGCATAAAACAGAATACTATTTAATTATTAAAAAGGTTGACATAGATCTACACCGGCTGACATAGGAAGAAAGTTATATTTAAGTGAACTATGTGTGGTCACACACAGTCATGTATAATAATCATTATTGTATTTCAGAAAGTTAAATATATATTTAAAAATAAATATACAAGTTTGAAAGAACATAAATGTATAAAACCACCAGTAGTTATCTTGACTGATGGAGTTATGGTTAGTCACTCACAGTCACTCACACCTTTCTTAAATGTTATGAATGTTTTACAATGGGTATATATCACCTAGTTAATTCTTACCTGTACTTAGAAAGTCAAACAGTACTGAAAGACCACAGTGAAAAACCATCTACCTACTGTCTGTAGTACTCCCCATACCAGTCTTAATCCATAGAGGTAACTCATTTCAACTCCTGGTTTCTTCTGGATAGTTACTGCATTTCTTGAAATACTGTGTTTATTTTACAGCTTTCTGGCTTATCCATTTTAGATCGACCTATTTACTCAAGCTATGGTAGATTAGAGTGTAACTCTGAAACTATCCCCGATACTCCGCCTTCCATTCTTCCGTTACAGATATCTTGCTACTTTTGATTGAATCAATAGTCAGTAGTACAGTTTGACTTTGTAGTTGCTATCTACTGACTAGCTAAGTACTGCATTATGGATACATTTCCTTCCTCAGAGAGCTTTTTTTTCCCTAGAAGAGTTCTATCTTCCCTATCTCAATGGTTTCCTCTACTCTGACTTCGATTTTCTTTCCTTGCTGTACCATATTAGAGATCCCAGCAAGAACCCACGCCACTCCCTTCTCCCCGAGGCTCCCCTTAGCACTGTCCACCTCCACTCCAATCCGCTCGCTGCCCTCCAGGCCTGCTGGCTTAGCTGTCAGCTCTGTGCTCCCCTAGATGCTTTTCTGAGCTAGAGCTGTTGCTTCCTGAGTTGCAGGGTCTCCCCTCTTGGTTTGCTCCCAGTTTTGCTGAAGTACATCCCTAGGACCTTAAGAAACTAACACAGGCAAAGGTACACGGGCGGTGACTCAGCCCTTGCACGCCTGAAAAGATCTTTTCCTTTACACTTGACTCGGCAGGACAGAGAAGTCCGTGTAGAAAACTGCCCGCAGCTTTGGGAGGCACCGCTGACTTCCTCTAGCATCCCTGTGTTGCCACTGAATTCAATGTCACTCTGTTTCCTTCAACTTTACAGGATCCCATTTTCATTCTCTTCCGTGTCACCACCAGCACCAACCCCCAAGCTTTTCAAATCTTTTTTTAATCATTTTTGGTCCTTTTATCATTAATCTTGCTATGCATTTAGAAAGCCTTTTCAACCTAGAAATGTGTCCACTTCAGCTCTGGGAAATTTTCTTGTGTCAATTCACTAACAACTTGGAGGGCAGTGTTCCTTACAATTCCCATCAGGCAGATGTTGGCACTGTCGAAATGACCTTTCATCTTTTATGCTTCTATATTATCTTTGTCCTTCTGTAAGACTTCCGTAACTATTTTAAAACTGTTTATTATTATTATTATTATTGGTAAATTTTAGTATGATGGGCAAAATAGAAATAGTCCCTTCAATAAGGAAATGCCTAAAGTATGGTATAGCCATTCTATCTGGTCATTACAGAACAAAGGTGAACTATATACAGTGATAAGTTCCAAGATATATTACATTAAGAACTTATTTAGGGGGAAAATGGCTGTGGAGGAAAGGAAAACAGGATTCGTTTCTTTCAGAAAATATTGACTAGGCATCCCTCCGCTGCCAGGCTGTATTCTGAGGCTGAGGACAGAGCAGCGAGCACGAAAGCCCTCCCAGAGCTCTGCCATTCTAGTGAGGGAAAGGACAGAACCAGAAGTGACAGCAAGTTATGTCCCCCACCCCCCAAGATACAGGTAACCTTTCCGGGCAGAAGAGATGGAAGTAAAACAAAGAGAAAAGTAGAAGATAGAAGCAATACATGAAAAACTTCAATTAGGGCAGAGAAGAGGACTTGTATCTAATTGCCCTGACTTGCTTTAAAAAAGGACGGGTCGGGGGAGAAGGTACTGTAAGAATCAGCAAGGGATGAGACCTTCAGCAGGAAGTATGCATTTTGGAAGAGATAATTAAGGGACTTAGGCACAGAGAAAATAATAGAGTAGCCCTCTGGCAGCAAGTATCCAGTTAGGTTACACAACTAAGTATTTGCAGTTGGCTCAGTAAGCATCATTTCATTTCTCCAGCAATTGGGACCTACACAAAGAAATCAGATAGTGGGTGGGTCCACTGAGCTCCAAGCTTATATATCCCTAGTTATTTGTAATGTGCCACAGGGTAGAAGCAATCAGGAGAAAACTAACTTTGGTTATTTTATTTCAAGATAATCATATTAGTTAGAATTGTTGACATAATAAATTACCCAAACTTAGCAATTTCAAACATTTCCTTTTATTCTATTTCACAGTTCTTTAGTTCAGAAGTCAGCCTGACTTAGGTGGGTCTTCTGCTTAGGGTCTCTCATAAGGCCAAAATCCCCAATAGTCTTGGAAAGCCCCTGTTCCTTCTGGCGGCTCTGGGGGTTTGATTTGAGGACCATTCAGGCTGGGAGGTGAATTCAGGTCGCTGTGGCTGCGGCAGTGAAGGCCCGGTTTCCTCGCCCCCAGAGGCTGCCTGCATTTCTTCTCCTGCACTCTGTGGCTCTCTCCTGCCACAGAGGGTCCCTCTCCTGCCTCAAATCTCTCTGACTTCTGTCTCTGGCTGGAGAAAGTTCTCTCTTAGACCCACGTGGATAATCAGGATAATCCCCCTAATTTAAGGTCTGTAACCTTAATTACATCTGCAAAGTTCTTTCTATCTTGTAACATAACATATTCACACGTTCTAGGGACCAGGGAATGGCATTTTGGTGGGAGGCATTCTGCACACTACCGTAACTAAACAATTTTTTATAGAAATCTGTGGATACATTATGGAATAAGAACAAAATTCACAATATTTTTAGGAAGAGAAGGGAGATTTTAAAGCATTTTAGGCGCACCAAGGGGACACTCGGGGCTCCTCCCCCCTGACGCCCCTGAGGTGTGCATTAACGCCTCTCCACCTGCTGGTCCCACAGACATCTTACTCATGGCAGGTCCTAACTTAAGCTCCTGCTAGTCCTTCCGAAACAGCACTTCCTGTGCTCCTCCTTGATGGAGTTAATGGTAATGCCCTTCTTCCAGTTGCTCAGGCCCCAAATATCAGTGCCATCCTTACTTTAACTTCTCTCATTTCCCATCCTGCCAGCAAGTCATAATCCAAAATTCAACCCTTCTCACACCCCTGGTGAAGCCTCCGTCACACGGCATCTGGATTCCTTCACTAGCTCCTGGGCCCCCTCTCTGTCCTCGTTCACCAGTCCTATTAAAACACATGTATATATATTCCCCTGCTCAGCATGCACCACTGCTCATCTCCCTCTAGCCTAGGCCCTTACTATGACCCGTCGTGCTCTATGCGACCTCTCTGATTTCACCTCCTCCGCCTCTTCCCTCACTCACTGCAGGACAGCCACGGAGGCATCTTTGTCTCACACACAGGCCAGGCACACGCCCACCGCAGGCCCTCCGCAGTTGATATTCTCTCTGGAAAGTGCTACCCCTGTATGACAATCTCGTGTCCTCATTTCCTTCAGACCCTCACTTAAAAGTCAGCTCTCAGCCACGCTCTCTCTGGGCCCTGCAGCTGCAATTTCCCTTCCCACCTCTGCTGCTTACTACCGCTGTGTAACTACCTTAAACCTCTATAGCTGATTTCCCCCCAACCACTTATTATGAACAATTTCAAACGCACACAAGAGGTGAAAGAATTTCCCAGCGAATATTCATATACCTACCACGTATTTGTATTCTACAATCAACGTTTTCTACATTTGCTTCACCTCATGACCAGCTAGCCAGTTGATGTGTTATTTTTTGATGCCTTTCAAAGTAAGTTGCACCCCATTAATAACACTTCCCCCTAGATACCTCAGCATGTGTGTCCATAGCTAGAGTTCATTATTTATTCATGCTCCTTTTTTAAAAGGTGAAACTCACTTATGTACAAATCTAAGTGTATACATTGTTACGTCTGACACAATAACATACCGGTGGAACACAGACACCTACGAAGACACACAGAACGTGACCTGACCACCCCAGAAAGGTGCCTCATCCTCTTCCCCAACCTCTACACCTCACTCCCAAACTACTATAGATCTGGTATTTTCCACCATGGACTAGTTTTGCCTGTTCTATCACATCTATACATGGAATCACACAGCTCTTTTCTGTATGATACTTCCAGCTATCAAGCTAAATCAGGCTAAATTTGGCCAAGAAAAATTGGCCAGATATCAGTAGTTCCCTGGGCTGTTTTTCTTGCTCAATCCTGTGGACCATGACTTTTTGCTCAAATCTATATTTCCTGTGTGTTAAGTTTAAAAGGTATTCTGAAAAGCAGTCTTGCCCGACTTCTCCACTCAGTGGTTCGTAGAAAACTGTCCATGGGCCAGATCCTGTTTTTAAGTTTGATTGGAACATAGCCACACTTATTCATTTGGGTATTATCTATGGACGGTTTCACCTTACAATGGCAGAGTCCAGTGGTCACGACACTGAATGGCCTGCGAAGCCCAAAATTCTTACCATCTGGTCCTTTCAAGAAAGTCTGTCAACCCTGTTCTAACAAATGGCACGCTGGCACCACAGCTTTAAGGACCCATCCTACATAAAAAGTAACTCAGATATGGCTGATCTGTACAGGTCTTCCCTGGAAAAGCCAGGATTTGGCACTACCCTAATTCCTTAAAAAAGTATTGAAGATGAATCAACCAACCTGGAACTGGGACTCAGAATCAGGAGCAAAGACCACACTGAGCTCTGAATAACTAATACTTAGGTCTACAATAACTAAGTATTCAGAACAGCAGGGAAAGGAGTTAAGTACTGCTCGAAGAGACATTTGTTGGTTACCTCCCCATTCCTCACTTCTATTCCCAATGTTTTTTCCTTACAGCAAGCAAATTCTAGGAGAAACTGTACAGGGGCTATTTAAGGGGCTCCCTGTTACCTTGGACAGCGTGATGAAAGGACACAAGGTCTGCATTACCCATACTGCAAAAGGGAAGATCCAGAGCTGCGAGTTTGGAAATAGGAGGACAACTTGTCAGCAGCCCTGTGGTACAGCTGACGTTACATCACTTGTTAGGGTAGAGGTCACAATGAGCCCTCTGGCTCATTGCATGAGCTAGCACTACTTCTTGAGTTTTCATTTACATGAGCCTATACAATGTTTTATTATGTGAGCCTTGGTTAAACTGGATTCGGAGTCATTTCCAAGCAAGATAATTGCTATGAAAGGCCAAGTATTTAAATTCTTGAACCATCACTGAGTATGAGGGCATGGTTGTTGCTCCTAATCCAGGAATACTAGTGACTTTAGTCCAAACTTCCCCCCAAGAATTTTGAAGCAAATTGAAGAAGAGGCCATAGTTGAAGGAAAAATGGACAGAGAGAGAGAGCCAACCAACAGACTCAGGTTGTAAGAAAATTGCAACACTAAGGGACCACCAGGGAGTGAAAAGACTTGCTCTGATACCTTCATTAGCAGGAAAATAACTACAGCATATACCTGAATTCACGTATCTGATTGTCTGATCATGTTTCTGACAATCACAAATCCAGTCTTCTCCCTCACACTCATTTCTAGACTTCTTACAAGTTGAAGATGACAGATGTGCTCATTCTTCATTATGTCTATAATTAATAAGCAGCATATTCGGATCCTTCTATACTGGTTATTTATCAATGTTTCAAGGGCTCTTTTTGGCCTATTATTTGGTAATGAAGCTCGGGACTACTGCCTCTTGGTACAAGACACAGCAACCAAGAGGCAAAATATATACTTTACCAAAATGGAAAGATGTTTCTTATATATAAGAGCAAAGAATATTGTAAAAAGTTGAAAATTATGAAAGTTTATCTATGTTAAAGTAAAAAATATCCTATTTCCTGCCTTCCCCAAATGATACATAATTTAATACACCAGAGATAATCACTGTTAATATTCTTCCACAGTTGTTTTTTTTTTCTTTAGAGAGAGATGGGTAGATAGGGATAGACAGTCAGACAGGAATGAAGAGAGATGAGAAGCATCAATCATTAGTTTTTCTTTGCGACATCTTAGTTGTTCATTGATTGCTTTCTCATATGTGCCTTGACTGCAGGCCTTCAGCAGACTGAGTAACCCCTTGCTTGAGCCAGTGACTTTGGGTTCAAGCTGGTGAGCTTTTGCTCAAATCAGATGAGCCCATGCTCAAGCTGGCGACCTCAGGGTCTCGAGCCTGGGTCCTCTGCATCCCAGTCCAACGCTCTATCCACTGCACCACTGCCTGGTCAGGCTCCTTCCACAGTTTTAAATGTATTATCTCCTCTGTGGGAATGGTACCATGTTATATTGACTTGCTTTTTTTGACTTCTGGACACCTTTTCTTTTTTAAACAATACAGATCTACCTTATCTTTTTAACAACTGCAAATTAATCCACTATATGAATGTACTTAAGTTCTCCCACTTAACTACTCACATGGACAGATCTTTTTCACAGTTCCTATACTGAATAACACCCTTGTATAAATAGAGAAAGCTATATGCTTATATACTTTGGTAAAATAATTTTTAAAAGAGGAATTGCTGGATCAAAGGTAATTTATATTTAAAATTTTGACAAAGAATAAGACATAAAAACAAATATTATGACTCCATTTAGAAAAAAATATGTAAATCAGATATACATGCATGAAGAGTTATAGAAGACTGGTTTTCAACCAGTAGCAATTTTGCTTTCCAGGGGACATTTAAAAATGTCTAGAGTCATTTTTAGTTGTCACAGCTGGGAAGGTGCTAACATCTGGGGTAGAACCCAGGATGATGCAAAACTCACAATGCATAGGTATCAATATATCAATAACACTCAGGATGAAAACCCTGGTCTAGGATTATACATTGCACTGCCCCCAGTCTTCTTTGAAGAATGGTGGACAATTATCATTTATTGTATTGTTTGTGGCATTTTGTTTGTTTGCTTTTGCAGTGAACATGAACTGATTAAAAAAAAAACACTTCCATCAACAAAGATTCTTCCTCATGTGGAGATAAAATCAATCTCTGTGGCTTTTCACATTGGTTCTAGACCTTGGGGAAAATTTTTGAAGGCAGCTAGCAAGGCTCACTGAATCTTCTCTTCCACAGACTAGCCTTAGTTCTTTTGAATGCTCTCTTCATAGGAAAGTTTTAAGTCATTTCATTGATCTGACTGCTATATCTAATAAGAACAAGACGACAAGTGCTGAACCGCAGGTCTAGTTTTGTATACTGATCAGCGAAGAGGGGAATATTTCCTCTCTCATTCTACATACAATGGCTTATATTTTGCTTATTAAAACACTCAGTTTTTCCACACAACTGCAGATTTAATTTCCCCATCCTATACTTTTATATCGCCTTTTAAGCCTGATTAACTCTTTTTACGACCTTAAGGACTGTATCATTCTAGTGTCTAGAATACAATTGTTACAATTTTGAAGTACATTGTAGTCAGGAGGGGACAGTCTCCCCACATGGCCTGCATGCTAGGTAGGGCTGCTTAAATTCTGTCACTTAAAAATCACCTAGCAGGGCCTGACCAGGCGGTGGCACAGTGGAGATAGAGCGTCGGACTGGGATGCCCAGGACCCAGGTTCGAGACCCCCAAGGTCACCAGCTTGAGCGCGGGCTCATCTGGTTTGAGCAAAAGCTCACCAGCTTGGACCCAAGGTCGCTGGCTCGAGCAAGGGGTTACTCGGTCTGCTGAAGGCCCGCGGTCAAGGCACATATGAGAAAGCAATCAATGAACAACTAAGGTGTTGCAATGCGCAATGAAAAACTAATGATTGATGCTTCTCATCTCTCCGTTCCTGTCTGTCTGTCCCTGTCTATCCCTCTCTCTCTGACTGTCTCTGTGTAAAAAAAAAATAAAAAAAAATTACCTAGCAGGTTGAGCTATTTATTTTAGACTTTTATTCATTTCACTCAATTCAACATCTAAGAGCTTAGGATACTGTACTTATTAATGAGCTCAATAAAAGAAAGGACATGAAAGGTTCAGAAGACTTTATGGCTTAGAGCAAGTTGAGTTTCCTTCCTAAAGGAACACTCACTGATTTCTACCTGCAGAACTACATATAATGCTGCTTTATAAAGAAAGCCTGGATGTATCCATATTTATTTTTATACTCTTTCAATTCTTTGCCCATTTTTGGGCCCAAACTAAGTGCTCAGTAATGTAATAAATCGGTGCACTCATCCCCTCATTTCTGCATACACGACTTGCAGCAAACACCTGTAGTAAGGCTTTTAGTCCTTGCATCACTCAAAATAGGTAACAATAACTCTCAAACGTAACAATAAAACAAAAGTGCATTCAAGAAGACATAAAGCACAAAAGGAAAGGTTAGGTAACTCTCTAGGATAATAAACTATAGAAACAGAAAAGATTCAAGGATGCACCATGAAGATGAAGAAAAACTGAAGACAAAATTAAATTCCGAACAGTAAAAATTATATTTTCCTCACTAACACCAGCTCATCTCCCCCGCCCCCGCCCCGTTTGCACAACAGGGAGAAGGCTTCGGTATAAAAGGCAGGGGGCTCTCGTGTGCAGAAGCCCCCGCAGAAATCCCGCAGAGCGATCTGCGCTCCGCCGCCCCGCCACGCCCCCGCACAGGCCCACTCACCCCGCAGCCGCCGCCAGCCGGGGAAGCGCTCGGAGCCTGGGCTCCGACGGGGCAACGGCAAAGCGCTTTGGAGAATGGCAAGGGAACCGGGAAGCAGGTGGGCGGTGGGCGAGCCTATCCGGATCTCGAAAGCCCAAATCCAAGATAAGCGGGCGATCGGCAAGCCCCGGCTCCGAGCCACACACCCGAGGGTCCCAGGACTGGGCTCTGAGAGGCCCGGTCGGCCGCCCCCCGCCCCGTCCTCAAGCTGGCAATGCCGCGGCCCCACCCCTCGCCGCCGGCCGCGCTCCGTCCCATTCGCCCCAGGCCTGGACTCTGCCCGATCGCGGCCCGAGGCGTCTCTTCGCTGAGGTGGGCCCCGGCTGGCAGCCACGTCCGAGAGATCGAGGAGCCGGGCTCCCATACCTGCACTTTCCTCCGCCCTGCCGTGTTCTGCCGGTGATGGGCCGCCATCTTGCATGTTGACACTCCGACGTCACTTCCGGAAGTGGCTCGGTCCAGGCGGAAGTCGCGCCTCCACCACATTGGCCAAGGGCAGGTGCTGCGTTCCCCGAGCTGGGTGTTTCGCCGTGACCGGTGGCCCTGTGGTGAGGTAGAAGTACGGAAAAATTGTCGCGTGTACATAGTGCCGGAGAGAGAGAGCTAGTTTCTGAGCCGAAGGAGCAATCTGAATCCAGCTGTGCGTGCCTCTGAATCCTGGCCGGCACTGCTCTCCCGAGAGCCAACTCCAGAGGGCCAAGCAGCGCGGCGGAAAGTGCTGGAAGAATTAGTAATGCCGGGCATGGGCGGCTGGAACACACACCCCGCCCCCCTCCACATTTTCCTCGAGTGGCCCCCATCTTCGGGAGGAGCAAAGGATCTGTTTAAATCAGAGAGAAAAGGATGTTAGGAAGGTGAAAAATACATACTAGTTAAAATTGTTCTCAGACAACTTTTTAAGTTGCGAATGCTGAAGCATTTGGGGGCTCACTCTAGAATCTGGTTTAAATCATCTCTTTCTTCTCCTGTGGCAATTAGACCCTTCTGGGTGAAAGTTCGACTCGAGTTTTCTTGACACGAATTGTCCGTGCTGAGGACAGTCAGACCCTTTTGTGAGAGTGAATCCTATAGAACTGCTCTGCCCCATACAGCATCCACGAGGCGCGTGTGGCTAGTGAGCACGTGAAATGAAACTAAAATGCCCACCAAATTTCAGAAACAATATGAAGAATGTAAAATAGTTGAGTAATCTTCTAATCTTCATATTGATTGCATGTTGAGATGATAATGTTTTGGATATGTTGGGTTAAATAAGATTTTTTTTTATTTTTTATTTATTTTTTACTTTTTATGACATGGATGTTAGTATACTTAAAGTTTCATATATAGTCACACACACATATATATACATTTATATGAATTTATATACATATATTTCTGTATAGTGCTAGTATAGAAATAATGCTTAGGAAAGTTCTTGTCTAGACAAATGTCTTTTAAAATTAATAAAGAAATGTGAATTAGAGAAGTAGAAACTAATGGCAGATAGCTTCTTAAACAAAAATGGCAGTGAAAACTTGTAAGTAAATTACCCATACTGCATTTTATTACACATTCATTTATTTATTCACCAAATATTATTTAACACCTATTAAGTACGTACTAGGCACTATGTTAGGTGCAGAAGATCAGGTTAACTGCACATAGTTACAGAATTTAGAATCTTAGCGTCAGACAGGAATTAAACATATAAATGAGTGTGGAGATCAGTGCAGTGAAGAAAGATGGTTAAACTAAACTTGAGTCAAGATCTGAGGATGGACTTAACTAGGCAAGGAGAGGGAACAGTCTGAGCAAAGATCTTGTGGCAAGAGGGAGCTTGAAACGATTTAAGAATTAGTGACCAAGGCTGAGAGTATAAAGAACAAGGAGGAAGAGTATACAGAGGGCACACCCAGCAGGGTCCTTTAGATCAATGGGAAGCTATTGAAAGGATTTAGGCAGGAGAGGGACATGATCTGCATTTTAAAAAGTTACTCAGAAAATACTTATTAAGTACCCACGATGTGTCAGGCGTCATGCAGGCATGTTACTCTGCACAATATGCTCATACCTCTCAGAAATAAATTGTTTGGTGGTTGTGGTCTGACTTTGGACCTGAAGAACATTGAAGTTGTGAAGTCCTTTTAAAGAGCAGAATGTCCAGCAATGTGTCTTGAAGTTTACCTTACCAGGAAAGAGAGATGGCCTTGAGTAGTAATTCATGACTGAATCTGAAAGAGCAAGATTGGAGGACTGGTGATAAGGAAACTCAGGAAGGGATATTCTGGGCTTTGCAGAATCTAAACCTAAAGAATGATATGGATGACATGAACTGCTCTGCGGATGAAATTTAGCCTCCTTTCCCAGGCTCAGTGCTTGAAATTTAGCCTCCTTTCCCAGGCTCAGTGCTTGCTCAGTGGAATTAGGAATAAAATAGTGATGATAACAGGATTGGAGCTACGCTTGGTATATACCAAAGCCATGACTGAGTGTTCAGGTTGCCAGCAATGGTGACCCATCCTGAGCTGGTGATATACCCCATGCTCCAGAAGGATCTGAAAACCACTTGGAGGCAAGTTAATTCCATTGACCTTTCCGGACCATTGAGGGAATACTTATTTGTCCTCCCTGAAACACACTTACTGTAGATTTAGATTAGCTTTTCCTGCTTGCTGTGCTTCTGTCAGCACCACCGTCTGGGGACTTACAAAATGCTTCAAACCCTGTCCTGGTGTCTGACACTGTATTGCTTCTGACCAAGAAACTTGCTCTGTAACGAAAGAAGTAATACAATGGGTTAATGCCCATAGGATTCATTGGTCTGATTGTATATTTGATCACTAAGAAGCTCCTGGTCTTATCGGAGCCTTAGTTATAGTGTCTTCTTTAAGAGAACCCTTTTTCATGCTGTCTTATAATGTGCAGTATATTTTTGAACGAGTGTCCAATATTTGGCACTCTTTTTTATATTCCTATATTGCTGTTTAACCACCCCAAAACTTAGTGGTTTAAAGCAACAACATATACAAATCTGTAATTTATGTAGGGCTCAATGGGGATAGCCTACCTATGTTCCTCTTGGATTCATTTGGGGCAGCTAAAAATTGAGGTCCCAGAATCATCTAATGGCCCACTCACTCCCTCACCTCTCTGGTGACTGGTGCTGAATCTACCAGGACACCTACTCATGCACTTTCCACAGTGCTGTTGGGCTCCTTACAGCATAGTAGCCGGGTTCCAAGGGGAAGCGTCTCCAAACAGTGACATTTGGGTGGAAACTGCGATCCAGCCAGCCTTTTCTTTTCTTTTCTTTTTTTTCTTTTCTTTTTTTTTTTGTTTGTATTTTTCTGAAGCTGGAAATGGGGAGAGACAGTCAGACAGACTCCCGCATGCGCCCTACCGGGATCCACCCGGCACGCCCACCAGGGGCGAAGCTCTGCCCACCAGGGGGCGATGCTCTGCCCCTCCGGGACGTCGCTCTGCCGTGACCAGAGCCACTCTAGCGCCTGGGGCAGAGGCCAAGGAGCCATCCCCAGCGCCCGGGCCATCTTTGCTCCAATGGAGCCTTGGCTGCGGGAGGGGAAGAGAGAGACAGAGAGGAGGGGGGGGGAGTGGAGAAGCAAATGGGCGCTTCTCCTATGTGCCCTGGCCGGGAATCGAACCCGGGTCCCCCACACGCCAGGCCGATGCTCTACCGCTGAGCCAACTGGCCAGGGCTTGAGTGTAACTTTATGAGAGACTCTGAGCCAGTGCCAGTCAGCTAAAGTGTTCCCAAATTCCTGATGTACAGGAACTGTCTGAGATGACAAGTGTTTATTGTTTGAAGTGTCTTGGTGTTGGGGTAATTCATTATGCTGCAGTAGGTAATTAATACATCCCCCCTTCTCCGTGAGGAGGCGAAATGTCAGAGCACCTCCACAACTCGACAACGATATTCTCGCCATCAGCCTCATCAATCTCCATTTAAGTCTTGGTCTTCTCTTGTGAACTGCCAGGAGGCTTATGTTGGCAGAATTTCTTCATCAACCTCTTGGCACTTCCTGCCTAGAAAGATTGGCATCTCTATTCAAAATGTAAGAGGGCTTGACACCTATTATGTTGTTCTCAGATTCTGAGACCTCTGCTCAATGTCCTGGACCAGTGTTTTGCAACCGCCCATCCATCAGAGATTTTATGCCCGTCCACAAAAGAATTGACCACCCTGATGTATGAAGACGATAGACCCAATGATTGATTATAGGCTCTGGAATCTTTATACAACATCAGGGTGGTTCACTCTTCCACAGACTGGCACGAAATTTCTGGTGGACTGGCCGTTGAAAATCATTGTCCTAGACAACATGAAAACTCTGATATCCTGGAAAAAAAAATCCATACACATATTAGATAAAAACGCAGTAAAATTTAAAAGTAAATAAGAGTTCTAAAAGGCTTCTGCTTCCAAATAAACCAGGTTTATTCTCGTTAAATCTTGCTCTGGATATTGGTCCTTCCTTCAGTCAGTTACCTGAGCAAGTAATTCACTTCCGTTTATCTGTAAAGTGGAATAACAACGTTACCTACCCCACGCGGCTCTTCTCAAGATCACTAACATAGTCTTAGCGCAGGACCTGGTATGTAGGAAATCTTCAATATATTTTAGGTATTATTTTTCATCATTACCTTGTTTGGGGAACGTTGCCAGAGTGTGGAAGGAACATTGTCTCATAAGTTTTATGTACTATAGGTTCCATCACTTTTTAAAGTTTCAGACCAGCTTGAAATTTCTTATCTTTTGTTCTTGCCTTCTCTCTTTTTCTCAACAGGCTGGAAAAAGATGTGTGATCAGGTCTTTTTACAAATTGTCTTCATGCTTAAATACATGTTTTCCGGCTCTGTGAGGACTCCGTCCACTGAACAAAGTGAAGGTAACCAGGTTATGTCCTCACAGACTTACCGTCACCAGGGGGAAGACATGGATATTTTAGTGTTTTTCATTTTAGTTTTTCAGAAGAATGTTTAAAAATTTGTTTAAAAAACACAAAATCATGTAGAGGCTTGGTTTGCAACTATTACTGTCTGCTAGTGATTAAGGCATTAATTTGGATACTTTAAAGATAAATTTTAAAAAGAATAAAATGTTAAGCCTCCTGTTGGTAAGGTAAAAGGGCTAAAGAAAATTTTCGTGAAAGCTGGTTATGATATCAATCAAATTCATGGGGAAATTGAGAGGCCAAGAGTGTTACATTATATAATAGACTACGAGATTATAATTAAGTAAGTGTGCAAAGGTAAACAATATTACATAATAAATATGGAGGCTCTGAGTGCTTAAGATGTTTGTCAAAGTTGTGTGCTATTTTGTCTTGTCAGCTAAATCCTTAGGTTTAAACACAGTCTTAGAAGGCATGGTACTAAATGACTCATCATTCAACAGTGAATTTATTTTTCTAACACGCTGAGGGGGAAAAGCCTTTAGTTTTAGTTTTATTTTTTATCTCTTTCTGTTTGTATTTTTTTACATGCCAGTATGTGGGAGAAATATAAACCGGTCTCTTTTCCATTCCAAAAATGTTTTGGTCTTTGTCTGTCTTGTCCGCTAGAGGGCAGAAGAGAACCATTCAGGCCATCCCTGATTTTGGACCTTTCTGGTTCAAATGTAGACAAGTCAGACCTTAAAATGCTTCATACTTATTTCCTGCTGATAAAATGTCATAATCAGAGTACTTTTTTCAGGGACCCCATAAAATATATATAATACACTGTGGAACCAAAAAAAATAAAGCAAAATTTATGCATTTATGGACAATTACTAATGGGAAGAAATATAAAAACTACATCGCAAATGTAATTTTTTGTGGTGGTACTTTTGTGCAGGACCTGAACTAGCTGAGGCTTCCTAAAATACTAGGCTGAAAAGTACAGTGGGTGTGAATCTTATTCCACAAACTCTGATGTATAAAGATGTCATATTAGATTATTGAAGTTGAATTAATTATCATTTGAGCTCCCAGCCATTCAAAATGCTGGGAAGAACCCACATCAGTCATTGCCAAGGTTCCCCTGGCTGCCCTGATCCACTATGAGGGTCAATCAGAGCCCAGGGCTCATGTACTGGAAGCACCAACAAGCCTCAGGCCACAGTGGTTAGGGCTGAGATGCCCACTGTCCTTTGAAAATGTGCAGGCCTCTGTTCCTTTTTTCTATTGAAACTGGGCTTTTTCTGTTACAGCTGAAAATCCCAGTGTCCATGGCCCTACCTCCTTAAGATCACCTGCCATCATTGACCAGGCTCTGTCACCACCCTGCATGCTTCAGACAGTGGTCACACTGTCACTCCTCGTGGAACCCCTCCTGCTCTCGCTGACCTCTCTGCCCTGCAAAGAGAACTCACTTGTCCCCTGCACACCTGTTCCCACCGGATTCGTAGGCGAGCTTCAGCAAGCCTGGGCTCTCACTAAGGGCAGGACCAGGGGTAGATTTAGGAGCTTCTGCTGAAGGCCCCGTAGTACCAGCCGCTCCCGATCCGCCGTCACTATGGACCAGCGCCATCAGCGCGAGGTGGGCAAGGAAGGAGAAGTGCAGCAGAACCAGATATCCTCTATAGTCCCCACCAGTTATCCTGCACAGAAGCTGGGGCTGAAGACAGTTCTCTTCCTAGCACTCTCCCGACAAGAACCGCAGGCGTCCTTTATGCCTCTAAACACCTTCAGAGTGCATTCAGAGAGCTTCCCTTGCTAATTTGTTGTACATGAATGCCTGCGGAAGCCTTTGAATGGTAAGTGCAGTTTCCATGGTGACTCTTCAGCGCACCTTTTTCTTGCTCTCACTCCAGTTGGATCTTCCTTGTTGAGCCACGGTGAGGTGATCGGGAAGGTTAGGACTCAGTCACATCTGCAGGGCAGGAGGAGGCGTGGGGGTGTGGCCGCTCAGCGCAGCCGCATTGTGAACCCATGGGGGAGGGGTGCACTGTGCTTGCCTTGCACGCTGCTTCATGGCTGCCCCGGCCACACTGTGGGAAATTGCCTGTAACGTACATAACAGAGGGCCAATTTCCTTACTGTAGGAGGAGAGCTTACAAGTAAATGTGAAAAATACCACAACACAATAGGAGATAAATGGGCAAAAGATATAAATAGGCAGCTTACAGAAAAAGAAAATGCATGGCTTACATTGTCTGAAAATATGCTTGATGTCATTCACACTGAAGAAAAACATATAAAAAAAGATTCCATTTTTTTACATACCAGCTTGACGACTATCTAGATGTTTGATAATGGATGGTGTTCAGAGAATGTGGAAAACCCACAATTTTATACACTCCTGAGTGGGAGGGTAAATCAGTGTCATCTTTTCCCCTCCTATAAATTTCATTCTACAAGTATAATTACATTGCCTTAACACAAGTAAAAGAATATTTATTGAAGCAAATGATTGGAACAGATTAGAGTTATTGATGCTTCCTGACAGGTATTCACACAGCAATGAGAGACAGGAATGAAGTTGGGCTTCCCTCACAGCCAGTGGGTTGCGTGCTCGACCTGTTTGCCAGGGACTGTTCAAGGATAACTGAGAAAAAAGTAAGAAAGTAAGATCACAACTCTCATGAACACAAGTTACGGATTTTATTTTGCTTATAACGAAGGAGAACTAGGCAGATGTCCTAACGGGTTCAAAGGAGAAGTCAAAGAAGCACCAGTTCCTGAGGAGTAAGGGAACGTGGAAGTGAATATGCAGATGGGGGCAAACCTGGTGCCCACGGGTGGGTCGGCTCGGCCGTCCACCAGACAGAATCCATTCGCATGTGAACTGACAGGAGTTGCTCTGCACTGGGCCAGTTACGGATAATTCGTAGAATACAAAGTAGCTCTCATAGAAAAAGGATCAGTAATGAGGCAGGGTCTGCTACAGTGCAGAGCTTTCCGTTCATTGAGGCCATTTTCTGTGTAAGATTTAAGTGATACCCGCAAGGAGCCTAACCGAGTGCAAAGTACTGGCGTCAAATGGTACGTAAAGAAAGGATATTCAAGTTCATGTACATGTGTACATCCTTATCTCACACGCACTGGCTGTTCCTCGAGGGGGAAGAAGAAATTGGTGATTGTGGCCGACCCTGGGGGGAGGAGTCTGAGATGAAAGGGAAATCTGTTTTTCTCTGTATACATTTATATACTGCTTGATACTTTCTTTACTTTTGCCATGAGCATTTGTCATTTTCTCAAGAAAAAGAAAAAGGAAATCTTTCCTAAACCTTAGTGTGACAAATAATAAAATAATGAACCATGTAAATCAAGCACTGCAGAAAATACAAGGAGAAGTAGATGGAGAAGTAGCAGTTGCTGCAGGGAGAGCCCTTACCAAACCTCCTGGTTTCCACAAACGAGCAGACAAAAACTAGTAAAAGCAGTTTTAACACAGTCTGTATATTAGGAACTGTTTGGGAGCTTCTTTAGAAAAGTGTTTTTATTTCAAATATATGCAAAACAGACTGGTCTGGTGAACTCACATGACCCACCAGCCAACTTCAACTGTTAACAATTCATGACTAACTAATTCCTCACTTACTTTCCCTCCTTTCATTTTGAAGCAAATCCCAGAATTGTATCATTTAATCTACAAATATTTCCTCTGGTGAGTATTTCTAAACTATAAAGATTGTCTTTAAAAACCATAACCACAATACTATTATCATTTTTTAAAAGTAATTGAATTAATTGGGATGACATTGGTTCATAAAGCCATACAGGTTTCAAATGTACAACTCAACATAGGAGACAATAATCAAGATGGCCTTCCTGTGGATGAAAGTTGGCTGTCTTTTTTCAGCCACCCTGTTACTCACCAAATGGGTTCATATATAAAGAGGCCATGACATCAGGAATGCAGGCAAGGCTTGGACTCAATAACGTGGACTTTTTCACACTCAGATTGTTCTGCTATTGCTACTGTTGAGTGTACAAAATGCCAATAGCAAAGGCCAGTCTTAGCACCTCATTCAGCATCAGTCCCTTGAGGGAAAAGCCAGACACCTGGTGATAAAGTCAGTTATGTTGGAGCATTGCATCATTAAGTGGACAGTAGTTTGCCCTCACTGATTTTTTTTTTCTGAGTATGGATTATTTTTCTCTGTCCATTAGCTTCTGCCAGCACCATTAGCCATGGACTTATTATGACATTCCTATTCATGATCAAGGTAACCCACCCAACATTGCTTCCAAACAAGGAATTAATTATACTATAAATAAATGTAGTGGAGATTCAACTATTCTTACCCTGTGTCCCCAAATTCAGAAGCAGCTGGTCTGATAAAATGTTGGAATGGTCTGTTGAAGACAGTTATGGTACTAACTGGGAGACAGCACCTTACCAAGTTGGGATGCTGTCTTATAGGGTATGATCTGAACCAACAATGACTATGTGTTGCCTTTTCTCTCATGGCAAGAGCACACAGGTTGAGAACCCAGGGGTGAAAGTAGAAGGGGCTTCTTGCAACTACAAATCCACTTGGAAGAATTTGGCTTCTTCTCTCATAACCTTCGCTCCTCTTCTCTAGAACTCTTAATTCCCGAGAGTGGAATACTTCCATCAGGATTCACAACAATGGTTCCATTGAATTGGAGACACTTCTGCACAGTGAAGACAGGTAAGACTATGTCTGGAACGAGATTCACTGAGACACCTCTGAATGCTTGCTGTTCAGCAGGAAAGGTCATGGAGGAGTGGGGGGCAGGTAATAGCAACCCAAAAAGGAAGGATTATTATGGACTGAAACCCATTAAGAATGAGGGTTGGGGTTGCCTCACTGGGCAAAGAATTTCAACCAACCAAGATACTGATTGAAGGCAAGGGCAACATGAAATGGGTAGTAGTGGAAGAAGGTTGTGATATACATCAGTGATGACCTGTGATCAGATATGAAGTAGAGAGACTTTGATGCTTTTAATTAGTGATGTGAACCCCCTCCCCCTTACTTGTAATTTTTTTCATAAAGAGTTTCGGTGATGCCTAACTTTAAGTTTTAATTCAGTGGCAGCCAGGTAGTGAGGAGACATACCCAGACCTGATGGTGCTGCGTACCCCCAGGAGGTCCTGGGCTTGACGAGGATATCATGATGGATGGGATTTGGTTTCCCGTTTTGGGGGAGAGGGTGAGAGCATCCTTATTTGTAGAACGTATCTCCTACCTAATGTTTTTGTTGTGTCGTTCCCAGCCTACGGGAGCGATGCTGTCAGCTAGGACTTCCTGAGGCCCTCCCACCTTGGGATACCTGAGTTCCATGTGGTTGGGGGATGGAGGGGAGGAGGGGAGCAGGGACCCAGGGCTCTGCCTTTGCTATGGTCTGAGGGTAGGGGGTCTAGGGTTTTGTGGGTTTACTCTTTATGGACTAATTTAAAGCATAAAAGCAGAAATTAGGGGATGGAAAGGGAGAAGCAGGGTCGTTCAGTCAGCCACCTATCTGGTTTACCCAGGGTTTGCTGAAAGAGGGACCTTCATAGGTAGGGAGGTTGTTTTTATTGGGTTGTTTTGCTAGTAGCTGTGTCATATAGCTGGGAACATGTTTATGGATGTCTTTGGAAATGGATGCCTTGGCATTCAAAAGCTAAACGTCACACTATACCGTTTTGTATTAGGTGGAAGCACAAAGTGATTTTATGAGTCTGGTATGGGTTGAAGGTTGAGAATGAATACCGAGCAGCAAAAGGGGTGGACAGAGCTGATCCTGTGCTTTCTGCCTCCCCCTGCCCCTTCTGTGATTGCCTGGGGCTTGCCCTTGCAGTCTGCATTTTCCAGACTGGCTTCTGGCCGGGCCAGCAAGGGGAGGCACCACTGGAGACTGGAGGAAGAGAAAGAGAGAGGAAGACGCCAGGGAACTTGTTCTCCCTGCTTCCTCTCCGTCTTGTCTCTTGGGCAGGGGCTGTGTTTCCTCCACAGTCTAGTGAGAGCACAGGCAGGGTGTTTTTTGTGTGAGATTGTATATGTGTTAAGCCTTTGAAATGTGTCTCTGGACCACTACATTTGCTATCTCTGCCAAGAAAAAAAAGAAAAAAGAATTGGAAGACACTGTTAATGATGTAGTCTGTTAGAGTTGGTTTTCTCTAAGTGGTGGCGTTATTGATGACTTTTCCTTATCTGCTTATATTTCAAAAGAGAAAAGTAATCCCCCTGTCACCTCCATTAATGCTCTTTGATGAATAGTGCAAACTGTCGCTGGGTATTTATTTTCATGGGCCCCTAATTGCAGTTAATCAAGCATTTATCTTTGCATTTACAAGCTCTTACTGCGGATACATTTTTAGCCATCCTCAGTAAAGATACATAATTGCAGTGGAAACCATAGAAATGAACATAAGCAAAAGGAAGAGATAAGCATACTTAAGCATACTTCCTTTTTTTCTAGCCACCTAGAGATTAGGAAGAAAAAACAGCATCTTAAATAGAATTTATGAGGCAAGAAAGCAGTTGGCAGGGAGCCCGAATAAAAACACCGTGGCACGTGCATGTAAAGAAAGTATATCCAGTACACTAATGTTATTCAACAACTAGAATGATGTATTATTTAATTAGTAAATCTCAAAGACCAAATCAAATATTTTATTTTCCACAATGTTATTTCTATTTTAAACATAAAAGAGTTACCTTGTCTAGATCAGTCTGACCTGCCTTGGCCATTCAGAATATTATTTGTGGAACATACAGTCCTTTTCATACTTAGTTGTGGTCTTGGTGACCATCAAGTATAGCCCTCTTATTTAACAGGAAATTAAGACCAAGTACTTTGTTAGATGAGTAAGTGGCAGACCCAGAACAACAAACTAGCCTTTTGACTCTACTTTCTCTGCTTCCTGTAAATTTTAGTGTTCTTTTTTTTTTTTTTTTTTTTTAAAGATTTTATTTATTGATTTTATAGGAAGACAGAGAAAGGCTGGGGGAGGAGCGGGAAGCAACTCATAGTTCCTTCTCGTATGTGCCTTGACCAGGCAAGCCCAGGGCTTCGAATTGGTGACCTCACCATTTTTCCACAGCGCCACCACTGGTCAGGCAGTATTAGTGGTTTTAAAATGAATAGTGGTTTTTCTTCAAAGCACAGGTATCCCTCCTCAGCAGTCCCACCTAGTGATTCTTTTATGCTCCCTACCCAGGTTGAGAATCTCCTACTTCCTAAATCAAAATTTAAAATCCCAAATGTACTATATGGGGGTCCCTGACTCATAGGACTAAGCTGCTCTCTCTTAGGAACTAGTCACTTCCAGTTTGCAGATTTCCCTCTTTTTCCACAGAAAAATGAAATGTATAATATATGCAAATAACTTGACCATCTCCCTGTCAGTCCTAAACAGATTAGATCACACCTAGGTGCTAGGAGCTAAAGATAACTTGAAACGCCTGTTCTTAAGAAAACTCGTTTTTGTTTGTTCCTCTTCATTCATTTATTCATTTCCCAGGAAATGTATAGTATGCACATCACGCTCCAGGCTCTGTGGTAGGCCCCCAGGGCTCAGGTCCTGAGCCAGAGGGAGCTGGTTGTCAATGCAGAGGTTTCCAAGGTTGAGGTCAAGGGAAAAAAAACCCACTAAAACTTCTACTTGTATTATATTATTTTCTATTTTCAGTTTTTATCTTTAACAGAATTATACATGATTAGAACTGAAGAGTCAAATAACTCTACAAGGCTTCCTGGGAAAACACCAGCCCTCCTCTGTATTTCCCCTCCCCGGGGCCACCCCTTCCACTTCCAGAAGGCTTTAGTGATTTACTGCCTATCTCTGAGTGACATGCGGATAGCTGTGTATCCTCTTCTTCAGCATTGGTTATCCTCTGCTATTCTGCCGCAGGAGAAGAGGGTTTAGGTCTCTTTCATCAAGCCCGCTTCAGCTCCCTGGTCCGTCCCAGGGCAGCGGCCCAAAGGAGAGCACACAATCCAGTTAACTGTCCTGTAACCCTGTCCCCGCCTTGCTTTCGCTCGCCTTCCTGTAATCTTCCTTACCTTCCTTCCTGAATGCCACCTGTGTAAAAGAAACTGCAAAACTGTCATTTTCGTAGCATTTGAGATCTTGTTCCCAGCAGTGTCGTCTGTTTGGTTCAAATAAATTCCTTAGTGTGTGTGTGTGTAACAGAGAGAGAGAGAGAGAGAGAGAGAGAGAGAGACAGATAGGGACCGAAAGCCAGGAAAGGAGAGATGAGAAGCATCAATTCCTTGTGGCTCCTTGTTGAAGCTCCTTAGTTCATTGATTGCTTTCTCATATGTGCCTTGACCGGGGGGGTGGGGGCTACAGCAGAGTGAGTGACCCCTTGCTCAAGCCAGCGACGTTGGGCTCAAGTCAGTGACCTTGGGCTTCAAGCCAGTGACCTTTGGGCTCAAGCCAGCAACCGTGGGGTCATGTCTATGATCCCACGCTCAAGCCAGCAACCTATGCTCAAGCTGGCGACCTTTGGGTTTCAAACCTGGGTCCTCTGAGTCCCAGTCCATCTCTCTATCCACTGCCTGGTCAGGCTCAAATAAATTTTTATAAAAACTCTCTACAGGTTTGGGCCTTCCTGCATCAACAGGGAGCCTATGATTGAACTCAGTTCTGACTCAATCTACCTGGAGATGGCATCAGATCCCACAGAGTCCAGACTCAGTCCCACAAGACTGCTCTTATCTCAGACAACCACATTCCACGCTGTCACCTGTGCTCCTGATAAGCTGTAAACTGAAGATTCCCATAACACCTTCTCTGGGTTTGATTAATTTTCCCAGGCAGCTCACAGACTCAGGAAAGACAGTTGACTTATTGTTAGGGGTTTGTAATCAAGGATACAACCAGGCACAGCCAGGGGGAAGAGATGCACGGGGCGAGGAGCTTCCATGCCCTCCCCAGGTGCACTTCCTTCCTGGCACCTCCAGGTTGGTGACAACCTGGAAGCCCTCTGACCCTTGTCCTTTGGGGGTTTATGGAGGCTTCATTATGAAGGCATGAGTAAATCTTGGGCCCTAGCGATCACTCTTACTCCAGTCTCCCTTCCCCTATCTGGAGGTCAGAGGGCGAGGCTGAGAATTCCAGCCCTGTAAGCACATGGTTGGTGCTCCCTAGCCACCGAGCCCCCTCCTGAGACCGTGTAGGGCAGGCGACAGTTTCTGCCCCCGGGCCAGATTAGAAAGAAAACTTTTTTTCACGGGCTGGACGAAATATTAAAATTAAAAATGTTAAATACAAAAACGATTCATTTAAGTAAACAAAATTTTATTATGTAATTTGTTTGTGAATAAATGTAAGTAATTTAGTACAACAAATTAACAAAAGAACTAATGTGACGTGTTGAGGCGCTTTGCATTGCCTATTTTTTTTTTAATATCTGGCTCTATACTTGTAGTAGCTATTCTTAACACAGCCTCCAAATGTAAATCATTCAGTTTTGATCTTGTTGGACTTTTACTTAGATTCATTAAAGAAAAAGTTTGTTCACAAATATAAGTTGAGCTGAAGATTACTAAATATTCCTTGGCAAGTTTTTTTTAATTTCCATATTTTCCATTATTCAATTGCTTATAAAAATTGCACAGACAAGTACAAAAGTTGTAAATCTTTAT
This sequence comes from Saccopteryx bilineata, assembly GCF_036850765.1. Classification (NCBI taxonomy): domain Eukaryota; kingdom Metazoa; phylum Chordata; class Mammalia; order Chiroptera; family Emballonuridae; genus Saccopteryx; species Saccopteryx bilineata. The sequence continues at coordinate 13,380,759 of NC_089499.1, forward strand.
AATGGATTTTTTTTAAAAAAATAAAGAAGTATTGCGAATCCATTCGACCAATTATTAGAGGTTAACCCTAGATTAGTCACATGTAGAATTCTTTTCCGTGTATCACTATCTTCTTAAATATCTCGATTTCCAATAATCAAAGACACTTCCCCTTCTGAGTAGCTGAGATTTTAACTTTCACTGCTGTACAATGGTTAGATATCGTAGTTTATGTATAACGATTTAAAAGTACCACTTATTTCATTTCCACAGTGCGTCGTGCGGAGAATATTAAAAATTTAATCGTGGCCGCTTAAACTCACTACGCGGGCTATATGTTGGCCATGCCTGTGTAGGGGCTTTCCAGAAATCACCTCGTTCACGTAAACCCAGGTGTGATTGAAAAAGGCTTCTTATGAATGACAAACCTATCCAAGTCAGAAACGGCAGTGCCCCCTACAGGCAGTTTAACAGTAAAATTGGAAATGAAGCTTAACTTTCAGTAGATGGCAGTAGTCACAAAGCAGATATTTGGGGGTTCTTGTTTTTTTCTAGTACTTTAGCTTTAGGCATGGAACACAGCCTTAGGGCTAAAACACACGATCTGGAAACCACAGCCTGGATGGACCTTGAACAGCCCCTCAGCCAGCATCGCAGAGGGGGCAGCTGACCGCCTTCCGCAGGATGGACCATTCACACTCCTCCTGATAGAGGCCTTTCACCCAGAAACGGCAGTGCTAGCTCCTGGTGGTCAGTGCAAGGGAACCTCGGCAGTGCTAGCTCCTGGTGGTCAGTGCAGGGGAACCTCGTTATCGGAGTATATACTAGAGGAGTACCAAAGTAAAATGCTCGGTAGCAAACACGAAATAAATGCTCAGTGACAGATTCCCGTAAAGCTAGTGCCTCCTTCACACCCCCTCTGGCTTAACTGGCTTCCGTCTTCCCCCAACATCAGCCGTTCTCACGGCGGCCACTGTGCCAACCACTTGCAAAGTGACATTGCCAATCTTGCAAAAGACGTAGGATTTGACTAAGATAATGAAAGTGAGGGTGGAGAACTGATCTAATAATTATTCGAACGTCTCCAAGAAAGGAAGGTCTGGCGGAGTTTGGTTAAACTGAGCAAGGGAAAACCAGCAAAGATGATGGCATACCGGAGGCTTCAGAACAGGGTGATAAGGAATCAAAAAAATTAGGAGAGGTTCCCGGGGAAAAGAGATGAAGCCTTTGACTATTTTGCAAAATATTCTTTCTTTGAAACCTTGTGAAGGTCAAATGCAAAGTGATAGGGATCATATTTTGCTATCTTACAATAATTTTTTCCAGAAAAAAGCATTGCCCCAAACTAGTCTTGATTCACTTTTCTGTTCTAAGAATTAGTCCATAGTTGCAGTTACTATATAATTGAAATGTGGTTAAATATGAAGTAAGTTTACTATAATAATTTTTAATTCTTTTTAAGGTAAAGCCCCAGTTCACACTACCCCTAGCTCCCATTATTTACTATAAAATCTTGCTTCCCATTGAAGTAGATTCACTTAAAGTGACCTTTTCCCAGGGCCAATTATCCTCAAAAAGCTTTTTTCTAAAGAACTCCTTAATTCTACCCTAGAAGAGCTTAGAAGGCCCACGAGGCATGAAAGCATTTGCTGTGTACTGCGTGTTTGGTTAGCGGAGATTGCAGCCCTGGCTCCAGACCGCTGGCCCAGCTCCCTCCCCGAGAGGAGGGAGGTTTCCTCCTGACAGCTGCTCCTGCTTGTCCCAGGCAGAATCCTGGAAACCCTGGGCTGGCTCTCAGAAGCTGCTCTCTGGGCTTCGTGATAAAGGCAGCTGCTGGTACAACTGGCTGTTCTTCCTCCCTTCAACACTGCAGCCACATTTTTTAAAAAGGCGATTCATGTAAATAAAAGATTGATAAAGTGAATCAATTTCCAGGAAGGAGGGAGGTTCATAGTAATCACAGTAAAATCCCCTTTTATGAGAGGAGGTTAAAGCAAAGAATTCCTCCCCCCTCCCTCCCTCCCTCCCTCCCTCCCTCCCTCCCTCCCTCCCTCCCTTCCTTCCTTTCTCTTTCTTTTTTATAAAGGAATTATGAAGAAATTTCCCTCCCCATATCTATAATATTTATAGATATTTAATGTATTTCTTTTGTAAATTGTGTGGCAAGGGTAGAAGCAGGAAATCAGTTAGGAGGCTGTTGCAATAACTGAGGCAGGAGTTAGGAGTCACTTACACCTAGGTGGAAGCAAAGGAAGTGTTAAGATTGATCGTCTTTGAAGGTGGGCCCAACATTTACCTTGATGCATTGGTATGTGTGTGAAAGAAAGAGGGGCAAGGCCTTTCCTTTAGTTTTTGAAGCATGGAGTTTCCATTGACAGACATAGGAAACACTGTGGACTGGGCATGAGAACATCTTAGTACTGTAGCTTTGGATGCGTTAAGGTCAGGATGTCTACTGTACATCCCAGCGGAGATATCGAATAGGCAGCTGAAAAGACGAGTTTCGATATCAGGAGAGAGTTATAGCCTGGAGCTATAAATTGATTGTCGTCAGCAGATAGATGGTAGTTGATAGATGAGATCATCAGAGGTGGCAGAGAGGAGAAGAAGCCCGGGATGGAGTCCAAGGGCACTAACGTGTTCGGGTCTTGGAGAGAATAGGAGGACACAAAAAGGAAGACTGAGAAAGAGCTGCCAGAGAGGTGGGAAGGGAACCAGAGTTGAATGGTGTGTATATATGTATAAAAAGCAAGTGACTGTAAAAGGAGAGAATGATCAACTCTCTCAGGCTGCTAGATGATCAAAGATGTGGACTGGGAAATAGTCGTTGGGTTTAACAACTTGTGCTTCCATGGTGACCTGACCATGAGAAGTTTTGTTACAGGGATGGAGGCAAAAAGCCTGATTGGAACTGGTTTCAGAGAGAACAGAAGGAAAGGAACTGGAGAAAGGAAGGACAGATGACTCTTTTGCTGCAGAAGGAAGTAGAGAATTAGGGCAGACATTAGCAGGGAATGTGTAGTCAGAAGAAAGTTTCGTTTTGTTTTTAACATGAGGAAGTGACACATGTTTGTCACCTGGTAGATAGGCACGATTCATTAAAGTGGGAAACATTTTTGATGCAGTAGAGAGAAGGGAGACGTGATGAAACTATGTCTCTAAAGCTACAAGAGGGGATGAGACGTGCATAAGTGGAGGGGCTGGCTCTAGACAGGACCACGGAGAGTCCGTCCAGAGTAACGGGGTGTTTGGTTAGCTTTGTGGCATAACAAACTGTCCCAAGACTTAGTGGCTTAGCAGGTCAGCGGGACGGTTGGTTCTTGTCTGGGCTGTCTTGACTGATCTTTCCCGGGCTTGCTGTGGTCAACTGGTGGACTGGCTGGAAGTCAGATGATCTCAGATCATCTGTTTGGCACTCTGTGGCTTTCACATACCTGACAGTTGTCTGGCTGTCAGCGGGGGCTGCATTTGTTTTCCACATGGCCTCTTCTCTGCTGGGGGGCTCGCTGGAGCTTGTTTACGTGGTGGTCTCAGATTTCCAAGCTCAGCAAGGGAAGGCAAGCTCCAATGTACAAATATTTCTCAAGCCTCCATTTGCATCACATTTTCTAATGTCCTACCAGCGAAAGCAAGTCATAAGGCCAAGCCCAGATTCAAGAGTTAGAGAAACAGATTCTACCGCCTAATGGAAAAAGCTGCTTAATTACATTGCAGTGGGACATGGGTTTAGGGAGGGGAGGAATTCGTGGCCATCTTTGCAACTTGCTATAACAGAGAATGCAGTGAATACAAATGCATATGCCAACAGGTGGGTAGATGTAATAGTGGGATTCTGGGGAAATCCTCTTCTGAGTACTTTCATTTCTCTCATGTTGAAAACCCATGCCAGGCTGATGTTGATTTACTCATTTACAATGAACAACAAAACTACCAGGAGAACTGGGTCCTTATGGGAGCTTCCTAGAGTCCACCTTTAGGAAAAATGTCTCCTGGAAGCCACCTGACCATGAACTCTGGGATTCCTACAAAGGGGACTCATTGGATAACTCACAGCTGATGTCATGGAGATTGACAGCAAGATGTACCCATCCTTAGAAAGGACTTTCCAAGCTGATTAAAATGCCCTATCTGCTAGACGCCTCCTACTCCAGGTAATACTCCATGGGTGCTGCTGCCCTGTGCCCTCCGACTGTATTTTCTCTGTGGGTCAGCCCCTTTACCACCTGCTCTCCACTTCACGTGTTACCATGGTCTGCAGCAGGCCCTGTTCCTCCTGCTGTGGTCCTGAAGCACATTTTGACTTTCAAACATACTTCATCCCAACCTTTACCTATTGAATCTTATTAGTTTAACTACCAGTGTCCTGAGAGGTATTTACAGCTGGGTTTTTCTTTCTTTGAATGTATAGATTTTTTTTCAGATCGTTCTGTCTTCTGGATTTACAGTGCTTCCTTATAATTTCATGAAATCTCATTTAGTGAGTAGAAGCTTCTATTGGCCTGGTTTTATGATCAATGCATGATTTGTTTCTGTTAGTAAAATTAATGTCTCTCTTGTTAGTATAAAAGTACTTAGTTGCACACTAATAATTTTATTTTTTATTTATCGATTGATTTTAGAGGGACAGTGAGTGAGAGAGAGAGAAAGAGAAAGAGAAAGAAAGAGAAGGAAGCATTCATCTCTTGTTCCACTTAGTTGTGCATTCATTGGTCACTTCCCGTATGTTCCCTGACCAGGGTGTTTCGGGATGACGCTCTAACCGACTGAGCTAACCTCCAGGGCGAACGCTTGTAATTTTAGAGGGAGGAAGAAGGAGCTGAGGTTACCTTTATGACTGAATGTTTGTGTCTCTCTATCTTCGAATCTGTATATTGAAGCCCTAACCACTACCAATGTGATGGTATTAGGAGGGCCTTTGGGAGGTAATTTGGTTTAGATGAGGTCATGAGGGTGGGGTCCTCATGATGGGATTGATGCCCCTAAACCAGAGAGCTTTCTCTCCCTACGCCTACCGTCCTCAAGCCTCTGTCTTCAGTGAGAAGGTGGCTGTCTGCAAACTGGGAAGTGGGCTCTCACTATACACTGAATCTGCCAGGGCCTTGATCTTGGATTTCCCAGCCTCCAGAACTGGAAGAAAAATGGTTTAATCCATCCAGTCTGTGATACCTCTTATAGCACGCTGAACTGGTTAAAGCAGTCAGCACAACTTAAGACACCTAAATGTGGTGTGACCTAGCTGAGAAAAGGTGAGACACAGTTTTAGTTCAGTGCCTCCAAGGGGCACTTGAGACGCACTGTTAGTAGGACTCCCTTTGCCAATCCTGGTAGCCTTGGTCCTGGATTCTTCAATGAGTAAGGCTTCTAAGAGTGTCCAGGTCTGAGGTCCGTGGCCGCTCAGAAGGCCCTCCTCATGGCCATCTCAGAGTAGGGTATCACCCCAACCACTTGGAAGTCAGTCACCTCAAACAAATACAGTCACAAGTGATGTGAGGCAGAGAAGCGCCTTAGAGCAATAGCCCAGAAGCAGTATTAATGGCCTTGACCTCAGTGTGAGAGCGAAGATGGGGGTGGTCAAGATGGAGGCAAGCAGAGGGTGTGTCCCCATCACCAGGGGCAGCTCAGCTCAGCTTCCACCTTGCCCGGGGAGCATGGACACTCAGGATTGCCCAGATCTTTTGGTTTGGTCAAAAGAAAGAAGAAATCTAGATGTTTATATGGACTTTTACAATTTTTGGAAGTTCTCAATCAATTTTTTAAAATTGCAAAGCATGGATCTGCGGTTCTCTTATTTGTGATCTTTGCAAACACGTGCAGATGAGTGGAAAGCTGGGGAAGCTCAGAGAAAAGAAGATGAGGGTGAGCCTGGTCTCTGGGGCCTGAAGGATGGGCCTCGTGACTGGCCAGAGGACAGGGCCCCAGCTCCCTCTGGGCAGAGGACAGGCTACAGAGGCCATCGTCCCTGCACACTGTCTCTGGCTTGGTCCACTTCCACCGCTGGACAGCTGTTTCTCTTAGGGGAACAATGGGGAGGAGAGTCTTTCCTTTGTTTGATTTTTACATAACAATATGGAATTCTAAGTGATTCAAGGCGAGATTTTCTAACATTTGGAGAGTATAAAAATAAAAAGAGCTTCCTCCCTTCCCTCCACTCTCTTCCATTTCCATTTCTAAGAGGTAATTACTGATAACATTTTTTCTCTCTGTCTTTTCAGAAATGTTCTAAGCATATAAAACTATATACATGCCCGTTGTCCCCCCTACCCCCTCTATCAAGCAGAGAGCAGTCCCACCTCTGCGCCTTTGTGTCTGCCACGTCTCTGGCTCAGAAGGCCTCCTTGTTCCTCCTCCCGGCCTTGCGTTAATGCCTCGGAGGGCCACACAATCTGTCACGACCAAGAACACAGACCCTGCATCAGACTCTCCGGCTCTACACCCTGGCTCTATCATTTGCGAGCTCTAATTCGAGTGCAGTTTCTCAACCTTTTCATGCCACGATGTTCTCATCTTCCCAAGGGGATAATAAGCAGAATCTGTCCCAAAGACTTGTTATGAGGAATGAAGGCATTCAAGTATATGAAGGGCTTAGGGCAGGATTTGGCGCAAAGCAAGTGGTATATAAGTGTTTACTATTGTTATTGTTCTCAAAGATCCACACTGTTTCCTTTCTAGTAGGAAACCTTGCTCAGTTATCCCTAACCCTAGCTCCCCGCCGCCTCCAGTGCACCTCTGTTAGTGCTGAGTGGGGTACTGCAGACCATGGAGGGCAGGCGCCATGCCTCCCACGGTTTTGTGTCTGCAGAGGCCTGGCATGAGCAGAGCTGGGGCACGATACAGTGCCCGGGCCTCCACTCTGTGGCCCGCGTCCCCCGTGGCAGGAGTCCCCGAGCTCTAGCAGGGCCTGGAGCCCGCTGCCCCTCCCCTCCCATGCCTGGGGGAGGGGAATTGAGAGCTGCTCTGGCTTTGAGATGCTCTTTATGTCCCCCAGAAGGTGCCTTGCCAAAACTGAGAGCAAACAGTTTTAGAAAGGGCACCAGAGCCCTAAGGGCGGCAGTGCTAGGCACTTCTCCTGTCCCCAGGGAGCCTCTGAGATCATCTCAGTGAAACTTTAATGCCTGGAAGTCAATTAGAGTGGAGAATTCTCCTGTAATCAAAAGAGGCAGTGCTTTTATTGGAAAGGTGCAAACTAGAGGAGGAGGATGACAGCTGAGTGAAGCTCTGTAGAGCTAATGGCTCGGGCTGGGGAAATTATCTCGCCAGTCAGGCCACATCGACCCGGACATCAAGGCAAGGGGAGGGGCTGTGGATAGGCAGGGCAGGGGGAACAGGTTGTAGGTGGCCTTAATGATCGTCCTTAGAGCGTGCTGAAGAGTTCTCGGAGCAGGTTCACACCTTCCCTTTCCCGGATGTCTATCGGATCCATGACGTGAGAATGACTCTCCACCTGTCATTTTATAGAGGACAAACTGAAGTTCGGAGAGGTTAATATGGCCCTGGAGTTGAAACCCGAGCCTGGCCATTTCTTTCCAGAAAGCAGGCCTGGAATGAGGAGTGTGAATGAGGAGGGGGAAGCTCTGCTCTCTCTAAACTCACCCTCTCAAACTGGGACCTTCTCATGGGCTGGGAAAGGATTTCTGAAAAGCCAAAGAGGAAGTCATGTGAAAGTTATTACTTGAACAGATGCAAAGGTTGTATGCATCTGTTCAGTTACTGCTGCATAACAAATAACCCCCGAACTGATTGTCTTCCAACAACCATTTTATTGTATTCATAGACTCCGCAGGTCAGGAATTCAGGCAGGGCGACAGTGAGTATGGTTCCTCTGATCCGTGGTGTCTGAAGCCTCTGGGAAGACATATATGCCAGGGGGTCACTTGAAAGGTAGAGGCTGGAATCTGCTAAGGATACAAGTGACTAGATGTCCAGGATTGTGCATCACCTGTCTGATGGTTGATGTTGGCTGTCAGCTGGGAGCTCAGTTGGGGCTGTTGACCAGAGCACCACATGTGGCCTTTCTAGCATGGCTGTCTCGGGGTATTTGGTGCTCTTATACAGAGGCTGACTTTCCCCAGAGTGAGTGTCCCAAGAGAACCAGGCAGACCTTTTTTTGACCTAGCGTCATTTTCTACTCTCTCTATTGGTTGAGGCAGTTACAAGCCTGCGCAGATTCAAGGGAAAGGGCTCAGACCCCCACCTCTCAATAGTGCCAAAGAATATGTAGTCATTGTTTTAAACACCACTATATTGTCTAATTCCTTTATGTCCTTATTCTTTTATGACCCATTGACTCCTAATTAGGAATTGTAGTTGGAGTCAGCAGGTGCTAGAATCCTGCCTTGGCTTTGCCATTAACTAACTGTGTGACCTTGAACAAGCCATTTGACCCATCCAGATTTGTTTTGTCATTTATAGAATTATTTATTACAAAATAAATAAATAAACCTTTGGATATCTTTTGTCACTTATAAAATATCTTCGAAATGTAGCTGTCTTATTAAACTCTGAACAGGATTACTGTAAGGGATTGAAATAGTCTCCAGCTGTTGTCAAAACTCCTGTTGAGCAGGAGCTTGGTGACAGGGGAGGGAGGAATGGGGAGAGGTGTTGAGAACGAAGGTGGGGAGAATAACTGAGGTCACATTCCCCGTGGCCCACGAGGTGGGAAGTGGTCCCATAGCTGGGCAATGCCGTATGGCTGTACTGGCCCCTGCTTCACGAGACTCAGTGCAAACCTGGAGCAAGAGGCTGAGCTGTAATGCACCAGGAGCTTGGTGACGGGGGAGGGATGGGGAGAGGTGTTGAGAACGAAGGTGGGGAGAATAACTGAGGTGGGAGGTACGTGTCACACCACCTGAGGCAGGAAGTGGCTGGAAGGTGATCCAGGAGGGCAGGTGTGAGCTGCAGGGACGCCCAGGACAGGAGGAGAACTGGAGGAAGGAGGAGTGAAGTGGTCCGAAACTGAGGATGGAGGAGACTGCAGGACGTGTACCTGGCCGGGGATATGGGAGGATGGAATCGCCTAGGCTCAGGGAGTGAGAGACAGACAGTGAGCAGAGGAAGGAAGCGCCTCTCTCCATGCAGAGTTCTGTGCGGCTCACCCAGGGCTGGATGATTTCAATGCAGGCATGGAGGCTGTGGACTAGGGAGATAACTGGCCGGCAGGGCTGGCTTCCTGTGTTGTGAGAGGAGAGTGAGCATGGCCCTTTGTTAAGAGAATTCCTTGTCAACGATGGGCCTGGGGCAAGAGGACCCCTTGGCTTACATTTTTAAGGTAACACTCAGTAAATCTGATCAATCAGCCTTCACTGAAGTGCTCAGAGTGAGTTCGGTAGTTTTAACAGGTTGACCATCTTGAGGGAGTGAAGGTACAGTCAGTCCTTCAAACACATAGGTAGATATCTGCCTCCTTCGTGGAAAGCCTACAGTTGGGAGGCAACTCCTGCATCTCAGAGAGTGTTAGGGAGGTCACTGCCTTCCTTAATATTTTACCCACACCCCTTGTGGAGTCTCTGAGAGTTCAGACTTCAGACACTGGGAGAGACCCTGTCATCTGTGAAAGAAGCCATAAGCTGGGAATATGGACCTTAGGCATGCCCGTGCCATTAGCCAACCCTGCAAGGTGACAGTGACTCCTGTAGAGACAGCACAGGTATGTGTGTGTGTGAGAGAGAAAGATATATATATATATCTTTGGTGGGAATAAGGGAGAGAGGAGAGAAGAGGAAGAGAGAGGAATAGAGGAGAGGACTGAACAGAAGAGCAGAGAGGAGGGGTGGATGGATGCCTGCGATGCTAATCTTCCCATCCTCCCCTTCAGAATGTACCTAGCCCCTCTTTTTCCATGCATTAGTCAGCATGTTTTTTTTTTTTTTTCATTTTTCTGAAGCTGGAAACAGGGAGAGACAGTCAGACAGACTCCCGCATGCGCCCGACCGGGATCCACCCGGCACGCCCACCAGGGGCAACGCTCTGCCCACCAGGGGGCGATGCTCTGCCCATCCTGGGCGTCGCCATGTTGCAACCAGAGCCACTCTAGCGCCTGAGGCAGAGGCCACAGAGCCATCCCCAGCGCCCGGGCCATCTTTGTTCCAATGGAGCCTTGGCTGCAGGAGGGGAAGAGAGAGACAGAGAGGAAAGCGCGGCAGAGGGGTGGAGAAGCAAATGGGTGTTTCTCCTGTGTGCCCTGGCCAGGAATCGAACCCGGGTCCTCTGCACGCTAGGCCGACGCTCTACCGCTGAGCCAACCGGCCAGGTCTAGTCAGCATGTTTTAATGTGTAGTTTCATGTAAAAATTGTTATGGGGGGGCACAGAGCCCGTTTCTCAGTTGGATGTGCTTCCTTTTTGTTGGTCCTATTATATATTTGTGGGGGTTTGGAAAGGTGGAAGGAAGCACAGAAATGTGGGAGGTCACATTCCCCGTGGCCCACGAGGTGGGAAGTGGTCCCACAGCTGGGCAATGCCGTGTGGCTGTATCGGCCCCTGCTTCACGAGACTCAGTGCAAACCTGGAGCAAGAGGCTGAGCTGTAATGCATATGTCACAGGGCTGCTGGGACTCCACTCAGGTCTCCCTAGAGTTGTATGGATTTGGTCTGTGTTTCAGTCCCTCCCTGGCCCATGTTTGCTCCTCTCCAAAATGTGTGCTCCCTGACTCAGACCTGTTGAGTCCTGCTCGCCCTGTCCCCAGCCCTGTGCCCCATCAGCACGAGGAGGGAGGCTCGCATCTTAACACCGACTGTAGCCTTGGTTGATTTCTTTTTTTTTTTTTTTTTGTATTTTTCTGAAGCTAGAAACGGGGAGAGACAGTCAGACTCCTGCATGCGCCCAACAGGGATCCACCTGGCACGCCCACCAGGGGGCGGCGCTCTGCCCACCAGGGAGCGATGCTCTGCCCCTCCGGGGCGTCGCTCTGTTGTGACCAGAGCCACTCTAACGCCTGGGGCAGAGGCCAAGGAGCCATCCCCAGCGCCTGGGTCATTTTTTGCTCCAATGGTGCCTTGGCTGCGGGAGGGGAAGAGAGAGACAGAGAGGAAGGAGAGGGGGAGGGGTGGAGAAGCAGATGGGCGCTTCTCCTGTGTGCCCTGGCTGGGAATCGAACCCGGGACTTCTACACGCCAGGCCAACGCTCTACCACTGAGCCAACCGGCCAGGGCCTTGGTTGATTTCTTTTATATCATCAGCTCAGGTTTCCCCTTCCTTCTGTTGATCACCCCCCCATTCATTAACTTTGGTGGGCTCCTCCATATGATCTGAACCCCACAAAGAAATCTGGCACAAGCAAGGTGTGTCCAGCCCAGCCCCTCCTTTAAAGGGGAACATCCAGCTGAAGTCCATTCCACACATCTGGAATCACTCCCTCTGACCTGTTTGTATCACTTATACTCTGACCATTCTGTCCAGCCCAGCCTACGCTCCACTTCCTTTCTGCTGGCCAGGCCACTCTGACCCACCTGCTGGCTCTGTGTGCACGGCCTTCTGCACCGGTGTGGACAGCGTGGGAGCCAGCCACCAAGATGGCCCCAGGTGATCTTGCCTCCTGCTATCATGTCCCTGCATCGTTCTCTCTCACCCTGAGTAGGGCTGACCTGTGTAACAACCGGATGCTGTGGGAATGAGGGGGCGTGACGACTGAGGTCAAGTCATGAGAGATATTGTGGCTTTTGCCTTATTGTGACATCAGCCCGCTGGAGGAAGGCAGCTACCGTGTGGTGAGGGCACACAAGTCACTAGTGAAGAGTGGAAATTTCCCACCAATGGCCAGACCAGCCAGCCAGCGAGTGAGCCACTTGTGAGGTGGATCCTGCAGCCCCAACCAAGCCTTGGTGACAGCAGCCCCAGCCCACGCCTTGGCCGCCGCCCGTGAGACTGTGAGCCCGGAGCACCTTGCTGAGCCACAGACACGGTACAGTAACAACAGCTTACTGTCACTTTAAGCTACTAATTGTGTGGGCATTTCTTTCGTAGTAGTAGATGACTGATACAGACTTCTACATGACAAGTCTCTTTTCCACACACATTTCTCCATCCCGGAAACTGGCAAATCCATGCCTGCTCTCCGGTTCAGTCCAAAGTCCAGGAACCCACCTTGACTCTCGTCTTCCTCTCACCCACGTCAGCAAGTCCTTGAAGGCAGCTTTTCCTTACAACACCCCAAATCTTTGGGCTCTTCTCCGTCTCCACTGCAACCAAGCCACTGTCAGCTCTGGCCTGGACTCCTAGAGTAGCATCTTCACAGGTATTTCTGTTTCTACTTGTGTTTCCCACAGCAGTTCATAAGACAGCCAGCCGGAGCGATGTATTTTAAAACTCGGAGTATGTTACTCCTCTGCCCAAGCCTCCCACTGGCTCGTGCCACAGAATAAGGCCCCAAGTCCTCAGTGTAGCCTCGCAACGCCCCACGGCCCAGCTCCTGCCGGGCTCTCTGCCTTAGCTCCCAGCACTCTGGGGCCGCCCTGCCCTCTCACGGCTCCTTGGCCGTGCCCCACCTCAAGCTCCTTGCATTTGCTGCACCTTCCAGGAGTGCTCCTCTTCAGCCCTTTGCCTGTCCTGTTCCCTCACTTTGTTGAGTGCTCAGGCACAAACTGCACCTTCTCGGAAAGGCCAGCCTTGACAACTCAGCATAAACACCTCCATTTCACCATCCAGCTCCCTGCTCTTACCACTGAGGGACCATCCCAGAGCTAGGGTTCTTAGGTTGCAGGCAGCAGAGACCAGCTCTTTGCAATTATGGGAAGACGGGGAGCTCATGTGATTGACGGCAACATGGAAGAGCGGGAAGAGGCAGCTGTCACGCGGTTCAGAGGATGCTGGTCTCCTGCTGCACAGGCGCCTGCCCAGGTGGAGGGGCCTCAGCCCCGGTGGAGGGGCCTCAGCTGGGGAAAGCGTAAACCCGACTGGGGGCATGCAGTCCAGCAGGGCTCTTTGTGAAAAGGGCCTGCTCCTCATCAAGCAGGACTTGGGGTTCTCCTGGGGCCGGGCAGTTAGTTGAGGAGAGGGGCAGCGGGGTGGGGCGGGGGACTTGGAGAAGGACGGCTGGTCTAGAAACCTTCCCAAAGTGATCGGACTAAAAAGAATTAGAAATGGGATGAGCAGGACTTAATTTTATCCATTCTCCTGGGATTAAATCTGTGAACTGATCATTATCTTTACCTGAGGCCCATTTAGAAAAAGAACATTTGAAAAAGCACACAGAACTGAATATATTTGTAATGTGTAAGTTCATCTCAGTAATTTGTAACTTCCTGGTGGGTGAAACCCAACACAAGCCAACCTAAGTAATAAGGGTTTTTTTTTTGTTTGTTTGTTTTTTTCATTTTTCTGAAGCTGGAAACAGGGAGAGACAGTCAGACAGACTCCCGCATGCGCCCGACCGGGATCCACCCGGCACGCCCACCAGGGGCGGTGCTCTGCCCCCCAGGGGGCGATGCTCTGCCCATCCTGGGCGTCGCCATATTGCGACCAGAGCCACTCTAGCGCCTGAGGCAGAGGCCACAGAGCCATGCCCAGCGCCCGGGCCATCTTTGCTCCAGTGGAGCCTTGGCTGCGGGAGGGGAAGAGAGAGACAGAGAGGAAAGTGCGGCGGAGGGGTGGAGAAGCAAACGGGCACTTCTCCTATGTGCCCTGGCCGGGAATCGAACCCGGGTCCTCCGCACGCTAGGCCGACGCTCTACCGCTGAGCCAACCGGCCAGGGCGGGTTTTGTTTTTTTATTTATCTATTCTTTCTTTAAAAAAAATTTTTTTTTTTTTATCAAGTGGGAGGAGAGAGGTAGGGAGGCAGAGACAGACTCCTGCATGCGCTCGGACCAGGATCCACCAGGCAAGCCCCCTACAGGGCAATGCTCTGCCCATCTGGGGCCGCTTCTCTGTTGTTCAGTAACCTAGTTATTTCAGCTCCTGAGGCAAGGCCATGTAGCCATCCTCAGTGCCTGGGGCCAACTTGCTAGCCATTGGAGCCATTGCTGCCAGAGGTGAGGTGAGAGAGAGTAAGAGAAGAGGGAGGAGGACGGGTGGAGAAGCAGATGGTCACTTCTCCTGTGTACTCTGACTGGGAATCGAACCTGGGACTTCCACACTCTGGGCAGATGATGCTCTACCACTGAGCCAACCAGCCAGAGCTGGTTTGTTTTTTTAGATAGAAATAGATTGTTTTTTCATGAAGCCACAGGACTGTTACAATGGCCAAAAGACTAAAACCAGAAACTTTAGGGTCCTTAGCAACCCGGAGGGATTGTTCCTCTGCTTCTCAGAGCCTGCCTGTGAGGCAGGGGCTGTTCTGACCTGTAGATGAGAAACCGAGGCACAGAGAGGTTAAGTAGCCTTGCCTTAGGGTCATACTGTACCTTGCTTCTTTGGTTAGGAGGGTCCTCGTCTGTCCTGGCACAGTTCCTGGTGGTTTCAGAATTTCCTTGTTTATTACTTTGTTACTTTCTTTCCTCATTCAAAGGAGACTTCAGCTCCTGGAACAGGGAAGCAGGTGGCAGGTGGCCCTGTGTCCACAGAGCACAGTACCACCCCCGCTCAGGGCCCATTGTCCACCTTTTGTCTGAGGCCTGAATATGGAGGAGTGGCCAGACTACTCTGGACAGGGTGACACGGAGCACAGAATACCAGGTCTCAGGGTTGGAGGAGGAATCATTGAAACCATCTAATCCAGGGGCCACAAACCCACACGCCACAAGAGCCATTCAGGCATCGTAAACACAATAAGTGGTACCGTGGGAGCAGCTAGTAGTCCAACAGTGCTGTAGCTGGTGATCTCATCTTAAACAGCCCGGCTTCTCCTCAGCCCTGCCTTGCCCTGCCATGCTGGGCCAGTGCCCACATTGTCAGATTTCGTTCTTCTCCCACCTCCTACCTGAGGTTATTGTGACATTTAAATGAAGTAACTCACAGAGAGTGCCGGGAACATGTGTCTGGCATGGCCCCTCAGTGGTAAGAGCAGGGAGCTGGATGGTGAAATGGAGGTGTTTATGCTGAGTTGTCAAGGCTGGCCTTTCCGAGAAGGTGCAATTTGTGCTTGAGCACTCAACAGAGTGTGGGAACAAAACAGGCAAAGGTCCTCAAAATGCGTTGGTTGCTGTTATTGTTACAATACTTCCCAGATGTGGAAACCAAGGCCCAGTGAGTGGCAGATGTCCGTGACCGCCAGGCTCCGGATCCTGGGCAGGGCTCTTCCTGTCCCCACTCGCTCTCCTACACCCCCCCACCCCCCCCCACCCCCACCCCCGCCAGCCATCAGCCGTCTTGTCTTCTCGGAGTGCAGCGGGACACAGTTTAGGTCAGGGGTCTCAAACTCGCGGCCCGCCAAACAATTTTGTGTGGCCTGCAGACTAATCCACGGGCTTACTTAATTTTATCCAAAATATTTTGAACTTTGTGGATTAGTCTGCGGGCCGCACAAAATTGTTCTGCGGGCCGCATGCGGCCCGCGGCCCGCGAGTTTGAGACCCCTGGTTTAAGTAGCCACTCAGTGCTTGCCTTTCAGGCAGTGCTGCTGCTGAATCCCTGATTCCAGAGAAACCTGCTTCCCTTAAGAAAGAAAACCTTTCTGTGAGTCTGTCCCTGTAGAACAGTCCTCAGGGTTCTTTCATCCCCCTTCTGCTTAACGGAGTAGCAGCTTTCAGGAGCCCCCCACCTTGCTGCCTTAGCTCTGTGGGACCGTATTATGTAAACTGGACTTTTCAGTCAGGGGCTCGCCTGCTGTTTACCCGGGGCCCATTAAACCATTAGGAAAAAAGGTGTCCTTGTGGGCCAGGCCGATGTGTGCACTTTGTTGGGAGCGAAGCTCGTTTCCTCTTGCTCTGTAAGAATGCCCTTCACACTCATTAAAAGTTCCAGGAATTCTGCATCCTAAGCTGTGTTAGGCGTCCCAACAGAGCGGACAGCAGGGCTGCTGTTTTCCTCCTGAGCACTTGGCTTGTTGGCCCTCACAGCTCCAAACAGGGCCCGGTATTGGCATCGGTCTGTAATTTAGCCTCGCCCCATTGCCCTGGCTCTGAGTTAATGCTCTCTCTTTGCACAGCCTGTCAGATTCATCCCACTCACTGGGAGGTCTGGGTCTGACATCGAGTGGAGTGAGGCCACTCCCTGTCCCTCATGGTTTTTGAACTGGAATTCTCCCTATAGATTGCCCTGTTGCTGGCCTCATCCTATACACCTCAGGATGATCACTATGGCGCTTGACCTCACAAATCTGCCATAAGTCAGATGGCCTGCTGCCCTTTCCAGAGACCGTGGAGGAAGTGTACAGAGAGGAACTGAAGACTGATCCCTAAAGACGCTGACCCCCGTAGGGCTGGACCCAGGAGGCCCTGGCTCCCCTTGGTTTTCAGTTCTTCTTAGCTGACAGGGCTCTAATTTATATTGGAGATAACTCTAAGCCATTTTCCAGGACCAGTTTTTCTGAACTACTTCTAGGAAATATAATTGAAGCACAAGGGGAGACAGTTACACTCTGCATCTCTCCATCAGGTAGGGAGTGATGTTTCCAGATAAGAATTATTTCCATAATGGAGGCCCCACTCCAGAGGAGGCTTGTAATCATGTGGTTGATGACATTAGACTTTTTCAGAGTGAGAAAGATAAGGAGCTATCTAAAATAAACTATGATCTTGGAAACTGTAATGTGCTAATGGCAGGTGTTGATTTCTTATCAAGTTAGTTTCACATGCCTACACTAGTTTGAAGTTAATCAACACTTTAATCCTGCTGAATTAGACAATACAGTGGTCTAGGAATGCTTTAATTTCTTTTCCTGTTATCCAATATTTTATTTCTAGCCTACCTTTTCCTCAAATTAGGCATTATTGTTATTTTTACTGTTATTAATTTTAAAGTCAGTATTTGCTTCACTTTACTCACACGTTAATGAATTTTTATTCACCATCCTTTTGTGTGTCTCACTTTCCATCTAGGAAAATTTTTCTTCAGCTTGAGATATATTTTAGATTTATTTAATTTTTTTCCATGTCCATCGGTTTTTTTCTTTCTGGTTTCCTTCTTTGCTCAATATTTTCACCCCTCCCCCACCCCACCCTCACCCTGAAATGGTGTATTTTTTTAGAATTTTCTTTAGTGAGAACT
This sequence comes from Saccopteryx bilineata, assembly GCF_036850765.1. Taxonomy (NCBI): domain Eukaryota; kingdom Metazoa; phylum Chordata; class Mammalia; order Chiroptera; family Emballonuridae; genus Saccopteryx; species Saccopteryx bilineata. The sequence continues at coordinate 13,397,817 of NC_089499.1, forward strand.
TTTGGTGAGAAACATTACTTAGGTTCTGTATGAAATTGTCTATATTCCATTGTTGTTTTTAAAAGATAGTTTTATCAACACAGAATTTTAGACTGACTTTTTTCCTCTCTCAATATGTTGGGTATTTTATTTTCTTCCTCCCTGGATTCCTTTGTTCATGTTGAGGTGCCAGCCATCAATTAAATTGTCATTCATTGATACATGATCTGCCTTTTCTCCATGGCAACTTTCAGAATCTAGTTGCTTTTGATATTATGAACATTTTTTGATTAAAAACTTTTTTTAACTTTTTTTGTTTTTTGGATTTACAGAACTTTTTGGACTTGAATGATTTCTCTAACAATTCTGGGAGTTTCTCCATTACTATGATATATTTTGAACATTGTCTTTCCTCTTTCTATTATTTCCTTTTGGAACTTCAATTAGACTTATAAGTCTAACCTTATAAGGCCTTAACCTATCCCACAAGTCTCTTAACCCTCTTATTTTATATTATTTTGTGTTCCTAGCTGCACTCTGATCTGATTTCCTTACACTTATTATTCGGTTCAAAATGTTCTCTTCATACATGTTTAATCTGCTGTTTTACTTGTGTATTATATTTCTAACTGCAGTTGCTAAATATTTTAATTTTCAGACATTCTATCTGTTTCATTAAAATTTTTGATACGATTATTCTTTATAGTTTCTTGTTTCTCTGCCGCGGATCAGTGCAGCTCGTAACTCTGGGTCTTGAGGGAGAATGGTGTGGAATTAAGAAAACAGACTCATTGAACAAAAAGTTTGGGATCGGGAGGCCTCTTCAATGCTGATGGCAATATCCGGGTGCCCCGTCACCCCGGTTTGCTTTATTATATAGCCATATGCAAATCAAGGAAGTCCTTGATACAAAGTTACACATCTGAGGCAAAAACAGGAACTCTCCCAAGGCATAAACAGGAATCCCCCCACCATGCATAAGCAAAATCAACCAACATCTGAACAAACAAAGAATAAGAGGAAGGGCATGTAAATTGCTTCCAGCAACTTAAGCAAGCAAGTGAAGTGGGTGCAAATACTCAGCATCATAACCAATATGAGGTGGAGGAGGAGGAACTTAGCCTTTTGGTAAGCCTCGAATCTACAAAGGCTTTTTGCCATTTACAGTTCACAACATATCCTCCTTTCCTTTTTTATTTTATTTTATTTTGTTTTGTTTTTTGTATTTTTCTGAAGCTGGAAATGGGGAGGCAGTCAGACAGACTCCCACATGCGCCCAACTGGGATCCACCTGGCACGCCCACCAGGGGGCGATGCTCTGCCCCTCCAGGGCGTCGCTCTGTTGCAACCAGAGCCACTTTAGCGCCTGGGGCAGTGGCCATGGAGCCATCCCCAGCGCCTGGGCCATCTTTTGCTCCAATGGAGCCTCGGATGTGGGAAGGGAAGAGAGAGACAGAGAGGAAGCAGATGGGCGCTTCTCCTGTGTGCCCTGGCCGGGAATCGAACCCGGGACTTCCGCATGCCAGGCTGATGCTCTACCACTGAGCCAACCAGCCAGGGCCTCTTTTTTATTTTTAATTTGTGTGCTGAGATTTGCACTCATTTAATTTCCTAGTTTCCCAGATTCTAATTTGGAGACAGACTGAAAAAATACAGAACAAATGCAAAATTAGTATAGCCAATGCTAACAGATACCCAAACAAGTATTCTAATCCACTAAAGAGATTAAAGCCTTTTTGATTATCAAGCAAACTTTTAGCCAATACAGCAGGATCTATAATAGTTAAATGTCCTTAATATGTTAATGTAATTTCACCAAGTCCATGTTGGCACCATCATCATTCTGCATTCCCTGCAAATGCAACCCAACCCCAGTTCAGTCCATTAAGAGCTGTCACAAGGAGCAGGAATCCAGGAAATAACATCCAGGAAAAATCCACATGGCACTGGAATTGTTGTCACATTTCTACATTTTGCAGCTAGAGTTCAAGTCCCAATGACTGCTGCTTCTAGCTGGTAATGATTCAGGTAGACTGGAAAAGCCATCTGCAGCGTGTGTGGAGATGGAGCTTCTGTTTTCTTCAAAACTGGAAAGATGAACTCAGTGGGCCTTTCCCTGGAGTTTTACAGCCGTGGGGTGGTGAGGAGAACCTTGGGATACACTATGCTGGGTGGCAAAGGTAAATTCATAACAGAAGTTGGCAAAAATGAGAAAGAGCACTCTAAATTAGGATAGATCCCAGCCTAAAGTATGCATGGGGCATTGAGGCAGGAAGAATAAAGGAGACACTATATATTAAACAAAGCAGCAGAAAATAGGACTATCAACACCTACAACAGAGATCCTCAAGGGATGAATAAAAACTCGAATATTCAGGCAAGACATAATAAGTGGCCCTTGTGTCCATAAAAAATGAGATCAGTTTACCTGCTACTTGGAAGAAATACCCTAGGCTTGTCCATGGTGATGTGAGATGGGGTCAACAGCCCTGGGCACCTTTAGCCTTCAGTGGCAAGTCCCAGCAGGCTGGGCAAAGTTAGGTCACAGGTGGCTGGAGCAGGGCTAGAAGAGACAGAACTCTTCCTTTGAGGAGCAAGGGAGCAGCTTACCTTCCAGTGTCCCTTTTTCCCCACAGCAAAGGCATGTAAGCCTAGCAGGCTTTAGCTCAATGACCTTCCTTTCCACTATTGAAGTAGGGCCCAAATGGAGTCCTATGAGGCCCCTTTGAGGCATTGGAGCCTTTAAGGGCATATGCCAATAGCTGGTATTTTACCTGATCTCTTTTGGGCTTTGTCTGCCTCTTGGTCATTATAGACCTTAAAAGCCATGCTCAGAAGATCTTGCTGAGGGGTTTGAGGGTCCTTATCTGCCTATATATCTGGAGCTATTTGGAAAAAAACAAAACAGTGTTATTAGCTGGATCAAATAAAAGAGGGTAGAAGTTTGCAGGAAAAAGAGGTTTGGCATCTCCTGTACATCAGCATTCAAAAGAAAAATTTTAAAGCAAAAAGCATGATTTGACTTTAAATATTTGCTGGGTACACTTTAATAATACCTTGACTTTAAAGTTTGTAAGAAATACCCATAATTCAAAAGGTTTGACAAAATGTAGTAAATGCTTTTCCTACATATGCAGGAGCATTATCAGTTTTAACCAGTTTAGGAAGTCCAATAATAGAAAATGCATACAATGAGTTATAACATGCTTAGCAGCCTCTCCTGTTCTGGCAGAGGCTACTATAAATCCAGAATAAGTATCCACTGTAACATGGACAAAGGACTATTTGCCAAATAAGGTATATGGGTAACATCCATTTGCCAAAGTTGTCCTGGTAGGAGTCCTTGAGGGTTAACTCCAAAATGAGGGGACAGATTGTAGTATAGGACACCTTGGACAGGATTTAACAATCTGCGTGCTGCTTCCCAAAAGAGTTGAAACTGTTTACGCAGGGCTGCAGCATTCTGGTGATGAATAGTATGAGATTGGATTGCTTGATCTGTCATGGTTGCTCCAATAATTTTCTTTTGAGTAGCTTGATCAACAAGGGCATCCCCTTGTGCTAAAGCTCCAGGGAGCATGGAGTGAGCTCAAGTATGTCCTATAAAACATGGAGCTCTATGTTGACATATAAGTCTTTGAAGAAGGAGAAATTGCTGAAATAGTTCCTCATCAACAGTTGTCCCTAAGACAGCAGTCTCTATAGTGGAAACAACCATAAGTAAATATTTGCTGTCTGTATACAGATTAAAGGAAGAACATGGCAAATGCTGAAAAGCTATGATAATGGCATGTAATTCTCTTTGAGCTGATTTTAAGGTGACTGTTTCAGTATAAACTTGTCCATCGATTATTAAGCCTGCTATTCCTGAGCTGGACCCATCAGTAAAGACTGTAGGTGCTTCAGGAATGGGCTCATTAACAATTGTCTTAGGAAAGACAAATGTAGTAATTAACAAAAATTGAACTATTTTATCAGCTGGGTAATGAGAATCAATTTGGCCTGTAAAATTTGCAAAAGCAATTTGCCATTTAGTGGAAGTTTCCCAGAGCCATTGTTGTTGATCCTTTGAAAAAGGAACAACAATAATTTGAGGCTCAAAACCTATAAGCTGTAAGAGTCGCCTATGCCCCTTGATAAGGAGGCGACAAGACCAAAATATGGAGATAAAACTTTCTTAGGAGTAACAGCTAAATGAATCCATTCAATAGGACCTGAAGCTTGCCACAATAGTCCTGTTGGAGTGTAACTCAAGGGACAAATTAGACAATTAATTCTTCAGGATTTATGTGTTTTAGTTGTGCTTGTTGCAAGGCTTTTTTTTTTTTTTTTTTTTTTTTAAAAGATTTAAAGCTTGCTGTCCCGCAGCTGTAAGTAGCCGAGGAGAAGCTGGTTCAGCTGAGCCTCTAAGAATATGAAAAAATGGCTTTAGTTCCTTGGTAGTTAACTTCAAGGAAGGTCTAAGCCAATTAATGTCTCCTAATAATTTCTGAAAATAGTTTAAAGTTTGCAAATGATCTGTCCTGATTTCTAATTTCTGTGGATGAATTTGTTGTCCCTCAATAATTTGTCCTAAATAAAAGAAAGGTAAAGATTGCTATACCTTTTCAGGAGCTATATAAAGTCCTGATTCTTTCAAAGAATATTCTAGTTGTTGCAAGATGGTCAGCATAGTGTCTTTATCTGAATGAATAATACGAATATCATCTATATAATGAATTATGTACACCTTAGGGTGCTGCCTTCGTACTGGAGAGATAGCTTGAGCAACATATTTTTGGCACAAGGTAGGACTGTTAGCCATACCTTGAGGCAAAAATCTCCACTGGTATCGCTCCATTGGAGCCTGGAAATTAAGTGAAGGAACACTGAATGCAAAACGCTTGCAATCATGAGGGCTTAAAGGAATAGTAAAAAAGCAATCCTTCAAGTGAATAATTACAAGGTGAATATTCCATGGAATGGCAGTAGGAGAAGGGAGTCCTAGCTGGAGAGGACCCATAATTTCCATAGTCTTAGTTATTGCTCTTAAATCTTGTAATAGCCTCCAGTTTCCTGATTTCTTTTTAATAGCAAACATAGGCCTATTCTATGGGCTATTAGAAGGTTCAATGTACCCAAGCTGTAAATGCTGTTGTACCAATCAAGAATCTGCCTTAAGTTTCTCCTGAGAAAGGGGTCATTGGTCTACCCATACAGGATTATCTGATTTCCAAGTAATTGGGTCTGCACAGTGCATTATTGGGGTAGCAGGAGCTATCAAGGCCCCTATGCCAAACTTTGATATCCTAATCCATACCTTCTGGTATTGGGTTCCACTTCTATGGGGGTGAGAATTCCCCGCTGTTCCTTCCGTAGTCCCTTAGTGGGCAAAAATCCCTGATCAAGCATTTAAGTACTGACTAAACTATTAGGACTGAAAAGCAATGCTTCCATGTTTTTCAAAACATCTCTACCCCACAAATTAACTGGCAATCCAGGAAGCACATAAGGCTGAAAAAATCCAGAATGACCTCCTTGATCTTCCCATTGTTAAAAACTAGAGCTTTGTTGAGGGGATTTACTCTGCCCTATACCTTATAATTCTGTGGCAGCTGCACAAGTGGACCAGGAAGGAGGCCAGTGTAGCTTAGCAACAACAGATACATCAGCTCTAGTATCTAAAAGTCCTTTAAATTTATGCCCTTGTATTGTTAGTTCCATTTCAGGGCATTCCTGACCTAGTTTTTGAATCCAATAGGCAGCATCAGTGGAGCCAAATCCTCAATTCTCTTGGGGTCCCTTTTGCAGGATTTAGCCCGAGAAGCAAAATTAGCATTCTTATACTATTTTTCTAACTGCCTGAAGCAGCTTGAGACAAATTCTTAAAATGACTTCTTAGAGCCCTGCTTAATTTTGCTCAATTCCTTTGTTTTACCTGAGTATAGCCTTACACATAAACAAGACAATTTACACACAAAAATACACAAGGATAACATAACTTTGATTAATCCTAATACTTGAATTGCTGTTTGGCTCCTAAGTCTGAACATACATCACAATGCACTAACCAAATTAGTAAGCCTTAAGGATCTACATTCTATTCTATTTAAATTTAAATGAGTGCTCCTTACAAGTTCTAAAATCACTTTATTTTTTCAATATTAAAGCCAGCATTTCCAATCTTTGTATGCAAGAACTCTATTCAGGCCTCAAAAACAGACACGTTTAGACATTAAACAAAGATTTCACATACAATCACACAAATCAAGAGTGAAACCCGGGATTTTAGAGATTAGAACGTGGCCTGCTTGATCATATGTAGAGTTATTTTAATAAGGATAAATACTAAACAGAAATCTCTCTCGAAAAATCTCAAGACAGCCGTATGAGATTTCTTTTAGCAACATCCAAACAGGCGCCCCCTTCACCCTCTTTTCAGGCAAAGAATAAGAAAGAAACAAAATAATAGTTCAGAAGCTTGTAGTTAAAACATTAAAGAAAATCAGGCCATAACAGGAAAAACTGTAACTTTCCTAATACCTGAGTCTCCTATCCATTCTCAAATTCTATAGCTGCTGTAACTGGCAGTTCAGGTGGGCTATGCTGAGATTTCTCCCCTACCTCAACTTCAGCTGAGCAGCAGACTAAGCAGCTGGAGAGAACCAGAGGCAGCCTATGTTCCTCAGCCCCCAAGCTGCAAAGTACAGCACCAACTGCCAGAGAGATTGCCACTTTTACTCCTTCTACCATAGTCTCCTCACACCACTGCCTTCTCAGAACTTTGCCTATTTGCTCCCCTGTAGCAGAAATAACCATTCCCTCTTCCGGGAAGCAGGGGCACACATCTTGAACATATCACAGAAAGCATTCTAGCTGCATAACTATTCTTACAAAAAGGTCTTTTGACCCTAATTGTCCCATTATTTTTTACTTCCAACTATACTTTCTCCACAAACTTTCTTTACTCACTGTGCAAACTTGGGGAGTTCCGTCACCTGTTTTCAGTTTAGTTTTCTCGTACTCAAGTCCCTGTTCGGGCACCACTTGCCGCGGACCAGCGCAGCTCGTAACTCTGGGTCTTGAGGGAGAACGATGCGGAATTAAGAAAACAGACTCATTGAGCAAAAATGATGGGATCGGGAGGCCTCTTCAATGCTGATGGCAATTCCGAGTGCCCCATCGCCCCAGTTTGCTTTATTATATAGCCATATGCAAATCAAGGAAGTCCTTGATACAAAGTTACACATCTGAGGCAAAAACAGGAACTCTCCCAAGGCATAAACAGGAATTCCCCCACCATGCATAAGTGAAATCAACCAACATCTGAACAAACAAAGAGTAAGAGGAAGGGCATATAAATTGCTTCCAGCAACTTAAGCCAGCAAGTGAAGTGGGTGCAGATACTCAGCATCATAGCCAATATGGAGATGGAGGGGGGAGAACTTAGCCTATTGTTAAGCCTCAAATCTACAGAGGCTTTTTGCTATTTACAGTACACAACTTTTCTCATATTTTTAAGGCTTTCTATTAGTTCTTAAACTTCCTGTCTGATCATTTTAGTACCTGAATTCTCTATATGTTGTCTATTCTTTGTTTCTCATTTACAGTGACATATTTCCTTGTGTATTTTGTGATTTTGATGGTGAACTGCTATGTTTTATTAAAGCCTCACTGTGGGGCCTGATCAGAGTAGATAGAATCCTCCAGAAAGGATTTGTTTTTGCTCTGCTGGCCTCCTTGGGGAGGCAGATTTTACTTCCTGTTCATCTTATGTTGCGGTGTAAGCCCTTTGATTCTCCAGCTTTACACAGAAGACCCCTCTTGAACATCCCATTTTAAAGGCCCCCCCCCACTTTCTGTCCTTCCCCACACCCCATGCGGCCAGCCATCTGGAGCATAAGGTCTCCACGGCTTGGCCTGTAGGTAAAAACTGATTCTAAGCCTCTTTTCCACCTAGGGGTTTCTGCTTTCTCTTTATCTGTAGAGTCCTCAGAGATTTTTATTTATTATTTATTTATGTGTGTGTGTGTGTGTGTGTGTGTGTGTGTGAGAGAGAGAGAGAGAGAGAGAGAGAGAGACACAGAGACAAAGAGAGGAACAGACAGGAAGGGAGAGAGATGAGAAGCATCATTTCTTCATTGCGGCACCTTAGTTGTTCACTGATTACTTTCTCATATGTGCCTTGACCAGGAGGCTACAGCAGAGTGAATGACCCCCTGTACAAGCCAGCGACCTTGGGCTCAAGCTGGTGAACCTTGCTCAAACCAGATGAGCCTGTGCTTGAGCCGGCGCCCTTGGGGTTTCTTTCTTTTTTCTTTTTTTTTTCATTTTTCCAAAGCTGGAAACGGGGAGGCAGTCAGACAGACTCCTGCATGTGCCCGACCGGGATCCACCCGGCACGCCCACCAGGGGGCGATGTTCTGCCCCTCTGGAGCATCGCTCTGTTGCGTCCAGAGCCATTCTAACGCCTGAGGCAGAGGCCACAGAGCCATCCCCAGCACTCGGGCCATCTTTGCTCCAATGGAGCCTCGCTGGGGGAGGAGAAGAGAGAGACAGAGAGGAAGGAGAGGGGGAGGGGTGGAGAAGCAAATGGGCGCCTCTCCTGTGTGCCCTGGCCGGGAATCGAACCCGGGACTCCTGCATGCCAGGCCGACACTCTACCGCTGAGCCAACCGGCCAGGGCCCCCCTTGGGGTTTCAAACCTTGGTCCTCCGTGTCCCAGTCCAATGCTCTATCCACTGTGCCACTGCCTCGTCAGGCCTCAGAGATTTTTAAATGTTTTAATTTTTCATCTTTCAGTAAGTATTTAAGTTGTCTTAACTGTAAGAATTATTCAAGGTGTCTAACTCTTTCTACTAATAGAAATGTCACTCCAGGGTTCTGTAAGCCGTATATATGTATATGCAAAGAGAGACTGTGAACCTCTAATTACCAGCCTTGTGAAAAAGTTTTTTCTCTTGAGATTACATTTATTTACACAAAAGCTTCTTAGGAAGGTAGCAATTAAAAACTTTCTCTTGTGATAAAAAGTGAAGGTTGAGAATAGTCCTTAAACATAAGATTAAATATAAATTTAGGTGCATGTTTAGGAAAAGGGACATGGTCTTCAAACTTAGACCTGTGTTATACCCTCCAACCCTCTTTTTCTATTTCTGTAGTTATGAAAATGTCTTTTGATGATATTTGTTGAAGCTATTTTGTTGACATGTAGATTTTGATGTTTTAATGTTGTCTCTCATATCATGCAACTGTAACTCTCTGAGCCTTGCAAATCCATTGTCATATAAACATTACTTGTGAAATCCTGGGCTGTAGCCGTTCTGCATGTTTCTACATTTCTTCTTTCTTTTGCTGATGGTCTTATCAGGCTTGTTTGCCTCCCTCTTCTCCCTTTGGCCACAGGATTATTAATAAAATTCTAGACTCTGACAGATTCTTTGTCTCAGATAAGCGTTAGAAAGATTTTTTTCTCTGCAGCCCACAGGGATTTCAGTGAGCGTGTGTCCGTCCTCCCAGCTGAGTGAAGACGGAAGCTGTGTCGCCTCTGACTCCCTCCCCTATGAGCGCTTGATAATTTAGTTAGGAACTCAGGGTAGATATAGTGAATAAATAGAAACAGAAGAAAAAAATCAAGTCAAACTCCCAATCTTTGAGGAGAGAGTGATCTGCTGTTGAGGCCATCTGGCTTTCTTCCGGGTGAGAGAGACCCAGTGGGGCCCAGTGGGGGCAGAGTTGGTGTTTGGAGCCTGAGAGATCATTTGGGGACCTCCTGCCACTCAGCCCAGCCCTCTGGTTCTCCCTCCCGTAGGCCACCCCGCTGCCAACCGCTCCAGCCCAAGGGGGACCGGATGTGGCCATCACAGAAGGCTGGGGGGGTGAGGCTGCGGGGGCTGTCATTGGTACAGGGCTCCGTGGTCGGGGGAAGCTGCCAGCCCCAGGCTGCTCCCGCCCCACCCCCAGCCCCACCCCCATGTAGGCAGGCACACGTTTCCTTCCTTCCAATTAACTGTGCATAACAACAAGGAGTGAAACCAAGTGGATTAAGTAATAATTTATCATATTCAGTTCACCATTAACAGCCTTCTCTTGTTTCCTTTGCCCTTTTAAATGAGACTTTGTTCTGATGCTCAGCTCTGCTGTGTACTCCACAAGCTTTTAGCGAGCGCTTTCCCTCCCTCCCCCCACCTCCTCCTGCTTTCCTTGGGCTCGGAAACACAAGTGTCTTTCTGGAAGCAGCTGGGCCACCTCCCATCTAGCATCTTTCATCGCATTTCATAGGGAACTTGAATGTTGATGTATGAGCGTCAACGCCTAGCTGGGTGCTGAGAGACGTGAGGGAAGGAGACGCGGTCTCTGCCCCAGCGGCGGAGGGACTCTGCCCCCGGGGAGGGACGCTTCACCTCAATGAGGGGATAAGGCTCATCCCACATGAGGTGCTCAGAGTGGGGAGGAGGGGACGGCACTTGTCAGTGCCAGCAAAGTACGGCCTTTCTGTGAGCAAGGCTCCCTGGAGGAGAGGACGTGAAGCGAGTCCTGGATGCCTGTGAAGCCAGTAGCCACAGCCACAATCACAGCCGCCTGGCCCATGCAGGTTCGCATTGGATTTAGACAGACAGTAATAAAACAATGAAGCCAAGAACTGGTGGGCCATTAGCTTTAATCCTAGCTTGTACCCAGCGGGCAAGAAATACACACAGTGGGAAAACACTTCCTTTTCCATTCAGGGCTCCCAAAGCCACTGACTTATCCGAATTTCCTAGAATCAAAGGTTTCTACCTCACTAGTCATAATCACCTCTGTTCCCCATCTCCTTCTCTCTGCACAAACTGCACACACTGGCTTCTCCTTCAGCACTCCGCCATCTTGGCTGCTTCCCCTCTCCTCCATGTGGCCTTTCTCTGCTTTCCTACAGCATGGGCTTCTCCTAGAACATAATTCCTCTTCCCCAGAACAACGTGAATCTCTCCTTTTAAAACCTTTTGGCGTGAAAGCCCTCCCCAACACACATTAATGTAATCACACCCATCCCAAGCAAGAAGGGCAACTAATATTATCACCTGGGCGATGGGCTTCCACGTGGGCAGCGCCATCTTTAACAAAGTGAGCATAATATATTTTATCTGCACAACAATGCTGGTGTGAGCTGGGGAGGAAGTGGAGAGGACAGCCTATCAGGGCCTGGCAGGAGCACGGGGTCAGCCTCCATCTGGCATCAGGGTAGGTGAGGGGAGGTCTGGGACGGAGCCTTAGCCGGCCAGGCTGGGGGCTCTGCCTGCCTGCCCGCTGGTCGGCCTCCTCTGGCCTTGGAGCCTCGCTTTCCTGACCCCTCGTCTTTCGGGCTTTCTCCTTACGAAGGAAATCAGGTAGTGGCCCCTGTGAGGTTTTAGGCTTTCTGGGTCTCTTTACTTTCACATCTCTCTTCTTTGTGCGTGCGTGCGTGCGTGCGTGCGTGTATGTGTGTGTGAGAGGGGGGGGAGGGAGGGAGAGGGAGAGAGAGAGAGGGAGAGAGAGGGAGGGAGATAGAAAGAGAGAGAGAGAGAGGGAGAGAGAGGGAGGGAGGGAGGGAGGGAGGGGGAGAGAAAATGTACTCTGGGCTCTCAGGGACCGCATCAGACACTTGTGTTTTGGGATTTGGGGCTGGAGAGGTGATTACAGGCCTGGGGCAGCAGGGGCTCGAGCTTTGAGTCACTGAGGCCGTGAGACCCTGGCACGTCCCCCACACCCAGATTGCCTCTACTTTGGGGCCTATTTGGCTCCCTGATGGCAGAGGATGGGCCCAAGGATGGGGAGGTAAGGAAGCTTGAGCCTTCAGAGAGGTTGAGGAAGCATGCAAACACGCCCCTGGTCTGGGGGCACCCTGAAGGTCCCATGGTCAGGGTGCACCCACAGCCCGCTGCTCTGATCCGTTCTCAGAAGGAAGCACCATGCTGGGGGCTGTGGAGGAGGGGTCGCTGGCTTCCACGGAGCCAAGGTGCTGGCCCGCTGGCTAGACTGGCCAGGGCACAGATAACCCCAGAGAGAGAGCTGAGAAGGGAGACGCTGTGGAGGGACCTGGGTGCTCACTTCAAGATGGCTCTTGACTCAAATGTCTTAAGAATGAGGCTTCAACAACAACAAAACATTAATTAAGATTTGTGGTGTCCATTTTAATTTCTAAAATTAAATATAAAATTGGCAGCAAAAAATAAGACAGCATTACCTTTCATTCTAAATTATGGCAGTCCAATGAGGTGGAGACACATTTATTTATTAAAATTTCTGTTGAGGAGAGCACATTATTTATTTGAAAGAAACACTCAGATAAACTGCTTGAGATGGAAGGTAAGTCCACCAGGGCATGCATATAAAAAATAAAAGGGGCGTCTTTGAAACTCAAGGCATCGAAACATTTTTGCCTCATTCTTGAGAAGCAGGATAGTAAAATATTGTGGTGAATAGAAAAACTGGGAGTCTGGGGAGGTTGGGAAGGCCAAGAGAGAGAGATCCCCAAGGGCAGGCCAAGTGGATACAGGTGATCTCAGAGGGACAGCTGACATCTGGACTACAGATAAAAGGACATTCTTTTAATGGTGACAGGTGGCCACAGGGTCAAGCATACCTGGGGGTTTTGAGGTAGACAAAGGAGGTTTTGTGCTCAGGATTTGAGAGGACTGAGCTCATCAAGTTCAGATTTTGTCATGAAGCTATTAACACGAGGTCACATAGTGAAGTGAGGAGGAAGGGCCTCCCATTTCTCCTGCAACACCCAGTCATTCTATATATTTCTGAACTTGGGTCTCAGCAGGCATTGTCTCCTAGGCGTGTCGTGAATTCATTTCCAGATGCATTTACATTTGCCCCCAAAATACAAATGCCCAGTTTCTACCTAGTCGGTGCAAAACAGAGAAAAAAAGCTGAAATGATCAAACAGCAGGGCATTCATCTTCAGGGGACACTGAACCACAGCCCATGCACCACCTTCTGCCTCTAAGCTACGAGATGGCCAAGAGGAAGGCAGGTGGAGGACGGGGGGGGGAGGTGGAGAAGGCAGCTTCACTGTCGGGTCAGATGTGTTCCTTCCTGTTGGAACGCCCTTCCTCTGTGTGTCCTCTAAGGAGTGGCAGAGCAGATATCTGACGTCACAGCAGGCCACTGAGTTTTTGTTCAAAGCCTAGACCTGTTCCTCTCTTTTGCCAACTGGGTGGTGCTGCCCCTTTAAGACTTTTCCTTGCCTGTTCCCTCCCTTCCTTTCTACCAAGGGCAAACTGAGAAGAATGAAGCCAGGATAAATTGAGAAAATATTTGAAACCTATTAAGCACAGCTACAAGTTTATTGTGATTCCTAAGTTAATTATATCCTTTTTGACTTCCAGCCAGTCCCTTCGCTGAGCTTCCATATAGACTTGGCCACCTATCCCAGCCACAGGCTGGCGGCATGCCTCTCTGCCGGCCTTGTTCCTTCTCACGATCCCTTCCCCCACCCCTCCTGCACAAACGAGGCAGCAGTCCGCTGGAGCTGCTTGCTGGAGCGTAAACCTGGCAGGGGCGGTGTGGGTAGAAAGAATTTGGAGTGGCCCTGGCCGGTTGGCTCAGCGGTAGAGCGTCGGCTTGGCATGCGGGGGGACCTGGGTTCGATTCCCGGCCAGGGCACATAGGAGAAGTGCCCATTTGCTTCTCCACCCCCCCTTCCTCTCTGTCTCTCTCTTCCTCTCCTGCAGCGAGGCTCCATTGGAGCAAAGATGGCCCGGGCACTGGGGATGGCTCCTTGGCCTCTGCCCCAGGTGCTAGAGTGGCTCTGGTCGTGGCAGAGCGACGCCCCGGAGGGGCGGAGCATCGCCCCCTGGTGGGCAGAGCGTAGCCCCTGGTGGGCGTGCCGGGTGGATCCCCGTCGGGCGCATGCAGGAGTCTGTCTGACTGTCTCTCCCCATTTCCAGCTTTGGAAAAATGCAAAAAAAAAAAAAAAAAAAAAAAAAGAATTTGGAATGTGTATTTGTATCCCTGTGTGGGTTTGGAACGTGGTCACTAGTGGGAGACCACATGTGTAAATGCTCGCTCTCACAACCACATATGTGTATTTTAGCTTGTACTTTACAAAGTGTAATCCTTGATCATTTAAATCTCATGAATATTTTGTACAGTAGGTGGTTTCAGTGCCATTTATGGATTAAGAAATTGAGGCTCAGAGAACAAGGTAGTATTCAAGGCCAGGTCTTTGACATCCAATTCCTGTGTGTGTGTGTGTGTGTGTGTGTGTGTTCACATGTTTCCCCTCTATATTGGTTTCCAAATAATGATAAAGTTGTACCTTTCTTTAACATTTAAGAGTCTACAGAGGGAACTTCATACATATTGCCTCATTTATTTAAAAAGCAGCGTGATTGGTGCTGTCCCATTCAGGAGTCCTTCAGGAATGGTTCCTCCTGGATCCATCCCAGGTTGGCTGTGGGAGCAGCCTGACCTCCACTGACTGGGTTCAGTTCCTTCTCCAGGAATCCGTGTCTGAGAATGAATGGGATCAGCCTATAAACACGGTGGTTGAGAGGGGCATTTTCTGTCTGGCATTTCCGAGGAGGACCAGAGGAAGCCACTGGACAGTGGGCCGGGAGAGCCGAGAGGCTGGGGAGCAGCAACAGCAGGAAAGACGAGGAGAGACAGAAGTTTTTGAGGTTACTGCCTGTATTCTGTCTTTGGTTCTAGTCCATTTTTCCCTGGATGGTGTGAGAGCCTGTTTCCTGCCAATAAAGTCTCTTTTTCTGCAAGCCCTGTACACCGGAGTTAGGATTTGATTACTTGCAGCCAATAAAACATATCAGAAGTAGAAGCAGAGTGGACTCAATGTTAAATATAAGTACAGGCAGAACTATGGGTGTGGGAGGAGGCAACAGGTCTCCCTGTTGTGTTGCCAGAGACCTCATGAGCTGGGCATTGACGTCTGTGCTCAGTACCCACTTGTATGTGCAGCCCTTTGGCAAACCCTTTGGAGGGAACAGAGAATACACTGGAAGCATCTTTCAGGCAGTTTCCAAATGTAGCATATGCTTTCAGTACCCCTGTCACAGCCCCTCAGCCTGCCTCTGATTTCAGCTGAAGCTGTGCTGGACAGTTCCTGCATGCTAACAGCATCCCACCTCAAGGGTTGGCCTTGCTTCCCTTGGCTTCTCTTGGCTTTTCTGTCTCAGTGCTTTCTTCAAAGCCTTGGGAGCTCTCTCAGCCCATGAGCAAGCATAGCCCAGAGATTAGGAGGTTGAAGGGAAGTTAACCCCTAACTGAGGTTAGAAGCATTTGCTTCTCAGGGGACTTCTGACTGATAACTTGCTCCTGGCTATTGGCAAGAAGACTCATCTCCTTCCCACATGAAATCTCTGTATGGCTGCCGTGTTCCTTCCCACGATGAGTATTTGCACAGCATGGTGGCTGCCTTCCTCTAGAGAGGCAATTCAAAAGAGCAAGAAAGAAGCCACCTTGCCTTTTATGACCGAGCCCCAGAAATTACACACGGTCACTTCTGCAGTTTCATCTTGGTTCAGTTTTGGATGAAACTACATAGGAATGTGAGTATCAGAGATAAGGGTCATTGGGGCCATGTTGGAGACTGGGTACCATGATGTCCCTGTGGACAGCCCTCAGCTGATTGGGGATGTAAGCCGGAGGATAGGCACCCAGCCTCCTAATTCTCAAATGCATTCTACATGGTTCCTCAGAGGCTGCCCAAAGAGGCTGAGCCCTCATTGGCCATAACAGTAATCATCTCGAGTGCACGCCCTGTCTTGGCTTCTCCTCCTTCTTAGATTTCCATTCCTTCCTCCATTACTCCTATATCTTGTGATCACTCCCAAATAAACTCTTGCACTGAAGTGCTTGCCTAATGCTTTTGGAGAAACCCAAACATAAACACAAAGGTAATATCCAAAATAATTGTGAAACGGTGTAGAGCTGCTCATAAAAGTGTACAGCACATTGTACTATTGGAATATCGATGCTCACTCATAGAGAGGGCTGGCATGACCAGGAAGCGCCTTATGGGAGCAGTGGGAATCAAGGGACTGAGGCGTTGGGGAAAGCAGGGGGGGGGGGAAGCAAGAGGAGGGCAGCTTTAGCAACACGCAGAGTGGATGCAGGGCCTGGGCAGGGCGGGGCACAGAGAAGAGCTAGATGTGGCCGGGGCAGGTGCGGTCAGTGCACAGGACAGTCTACCTGGAAGGGGCGGGGGCAGACTGTCCATTGGGATGCCATGGCGACAGTCTAGATGAGAGGTGAGAAGGCTTGTCGTCGGCGAGGCTGGCTGGAAATGAAAGTGAGGGTGAAGAGCAACACCTCACAGAGGAGGACCTACCTGCTAGGCCTTCCTTCCCAGAACCAGATGAGAGGACTGAGGAGCTAGGCTGGGTTTCAGGAAGGACTGCGGGCAGGTTAGCAGTTCTTTCGTTCATTCATAAATCATTATTAAACACCTATTAAATGATCCATACTGCTATAATGGGGCCATAGCAGTGAATAAGATCATGAAACTGTCTTCAACAAGTGTGTTTCCTATCAGAATCTACCAAGGAATCTCCCTTACAACTCTGAAGGCAAGTAATTCCTAGGAAATGGCTTCTGTACTTCCTCAGAGCTGTGTCCCCAAATCACTCACACCAGTTCTGCCACAACATGTTCCGCTCACTTTGACTGCTCACACCCGCGGTGACATACATGGCACCCTCAGCATGACACAGTAACATCGGTTTCTTTACATAGAAGAAGTCTTCCGTCAGTGGGATGTCAGCAGTGGTGCACATTAGGGAGACAAGAAGACTTGGTAGTTACACGTAAGTAATTAAAAGCTTAAGACAGTGCCAGTGTCCCTGCCTGTTACTCAGTCCAAGTTCAAGTTCAAACTCCTTAGCGTGGTATTCAAGTGGTTTGCAAGGCCATGCCAAGCGTTCTCCTCTTCTGCGCCCCTCCCCTCGTCAGTGTTCCATCCTCATGGAACCACTTGACTTCCTCTGCACGTGCCCTGTTCTTCCAGGCCAGTGTGTCCTTGTTCAGGCTTTTCCCGACAGCGCATCCCTACTCTTTCTGTGTATTGAGTTCTTCCTCATCCTCCGAGCCTCAGCTTAAATCCCGTCTGTTTCTGGAGTCTCCCCAGAGTGAGCTGCTCCCTGCTCCGTGCTGTGAAGGCCTCTGTTCGATTCCTGCTCGCAGCTTTTTGCTACTCTCTTTCTTGTCTTATAGCTCTTCGTGCACCTTGGTCATAGCGTGGGCTGCCTGCTCCTCAGAGACTCAGGTCTCGGCCCGGTACTTTCCGGATGCTCTGCACTAGCGGAGCCTCAGTGTCATCTCCGCTAAGTAAACAGGTAGGAGGTGTAGCATCTGCTAAAGCTGCTGCATCTTACTTGGCCACAGATGTTAAGCTGGTCAGCTCATCAGACGGCAGGACTGAGGCTGGCAGGGCTCGCTGCCTGCTGGCACCTGAGGGAGGTGGCCGTGGTGTGTGGCTCCAGGGGTGCAGCGTGGGGGCATCCTGCCCATGCCCTGACGTTAGGGTTCTCTCATTAGGAGGACTCAGCATAGGTGCTCTGCCCCCTCTGTCAAAGGCAGAGGTGAGTCTGGGGCAAGACCGGAATGCAGACCTCATACTGCTTGGGTGGCCTGTGTCTGCGTCTCATCACTCTGCCACTCCGTCCTTACATTTGGAATCATTTGCATGTACCTCAAAGATGGAAGTGGAAAGATTCTCTGGAACTTCGGAGTGGGAAGTCTGCA
Source organism: Saccopteryx bilineata (assembly GCF_036850765.1). Classification (NCBI taxonomy): domain Eukaryota; kingdom Metazoa; phylum Chordata; class Mammalia; order Chiroptera; family Emballonuridae; genus Saccopteryx; species Saccopteryx bilineata. The sequence continues at coordinate 13,415,502 of NC_089499.1, forward strand.
TATGACTTAATAGCTTAGGAAAATAATATTTGCAAAGAGTTTATATTTTAAAAGGCCAGGGCCTTTTAAGTTAGTGGACTTAGAAGTCTCCTTTATCTCTGGAAACACACACGTTTTTATCCGTGTAAGAAGTGCTTATTAACTGGGAGTGCTTCCCCTATTCTTTGGTCTTCTCTTATTCCCAGAGTCACCCTGAGGCCAGACAAGCGCTTAGGATTTCTGATCACTGCGTTGAAAAGTCAGGTCATGTACGCACTGTGTCAGGCCTGGTACTAACCCCACCTCTGATTTCAGTTCCTCTCGGGGATCCAGGTGTTGAGTCAGCAAAGGGAGAAAAGCAGCCAGGTCTTCTCCTTCTTAAAAATCAACAGACACTTAGATCTGGCATTTACGAAGTGTTTTTACAGGTATTGTCACATTTTCTTCTGAAGATTCAGGATGTTTGAAAGAATTATCCCATTATATAAGGAGAAAATTAAGGTTCAGTAAAATTGAGTGATCCATTTAATATCATGCAGTTTATAGTGGTGGAGCTGTGACTTCTGCCGGTTTTGTTTGTTTGTTTGTTTTGACTAATATTTAGTGTCCCTCTGGCAGGACTTAAATCTGCCTGTGATTCTGATCCAACAATCCTTTAAACACCTACTTCCTACTTACTTTCTTTTGTGTGTGTGTGTGTGTGTGTGTGTGTGTGTGTGTGTGTGTGTGTGACAGAGACAGAGAGAGATAGAGAGAGGGACAGATAGGGACAGACAGGAAGAGAGAGAGATGAGAAGCATCAATTCGTTGTAGCATCTTAGTTGATCATTGATTGCTTTCTCATATGTGCCTTGACCGGGGGGCTACAGCAGACCAAGTAACCCCTTGCTCAAGCCAGCGACCTTGGCGCAAGCTGATGAGCCTTGCTTAAGCCGGGTGAGCCCACGTTCAAGCTGGCGACTTCGGTGTTTCAAACCTGGGTCCTCCGCATCCCAGTCCGACGCTCTATTCACTGTGCCACTGCCTGGTCAGGCTTACTTACTTTTGGTAAACACCAGTCTTGTATTCTTTATCACAGTTGGCTGTCAACTAGCCTCTGAAAGGTGAAAATGGCTGAAAATTGTTTATGGTGTGATACCTCCCAGAGAGATTTAAATACCACCACCCCCCCTCCCCCAGTGAACAATACAGAGGCTTACGTGAGAGAGTTTGGGTTTGGTCAATTGTGGAGATGCTGTGGTGGCCAAAGGGACTTCTTGGTGTCCCTGTGACAACCACCTAAACAAACATGTCTAAACCCCTGGTGTTGTTGGCACAAGAGAAAAGGAAGGAGGAGAAGCTGATGGGGTGCATTTTGAACAATGTCACACTAAGGGCCTCGGGAGGTGCTGGGGTGAGACCCTGGGGTGCCCCAGTGGGGTGGCCCGCAGGCCCGGCTGAACGCAGGGGTGCAGCATGGCTCTCCTGGACTCTTCTGTACTCTCTCACGCGCTCGGATGAGGCCACAGGAAGAGAAAAAAACCTGTTTCTTTATTAATGATGCTTTCTGCAGAGTTAGATTAAGCACCGATTAAAGGCAGATGCTCCCAAAGTATAAATGTGAGTACCATCGCAGTCACTTCTCCAGTTACAGGGTTTCCTACACGATTCTTTAGAATCACTTTGGCTCCCTTCCCGTTTGCCTCCCTCCTGGCTCTCCACCCACCCAGCCTCTGCGCCGCTCCTCCCAGAAGGGCTCCTGCTGCTGCCGGGAGCAGGGGCTGGGACTCAGAGAGGCTGGCTCTGAGGAGAGTGCTCTGAGAGGTGCCACTGGGGCCGCTGTCTGGAGCCGCGGAACCGGAGGCCGGTGAGTCTGGGCTGGGGACAGCCCTGTTCTTCTGTTCCTTCAAGGCGGGACTTGCCACGGTGGTGGAACTTGCTCCGTTGTTTTGGTTTTTCATCAGAATGGAGTACAGGCCTTTGTAACCATGTCCTGCTCAAACCAGAGGCAGAGACCAGGTACCCCTGTGATGGGGGCCATCAAGTGGTCCTCCTTCCAGATGCTCCGAGAGGGACGTGGGACAGCAGGTGGCTGTCCGGCCTGGTAGGTTGCCGCCACACTGGACTCTGTGTTAGGAATTGGACTTTTCTGGTAAGGACGTGCTCAAGTCTTGTCTCCATCTGAGGCTATGGTGCAAACCCTCCAAATATTTTCTGAATTCCCTGTGGCCACGTCACTTCATCAGAAATTTATGTATACTTTTTTTTTTTTTCTAAAGAGTTAGCAAACTAATCTTGGGGTTGGTTTTAGATTGAGATCAGTTGTGTTAAAGTCTGTTCCTGTTCATTTGCTTTCTGATTTTCATAATTATGGGATCTAAGCAAGAGGAAGGGGATATCATTTTTGTAACCCACCTCAGTGAACTTGGTCACCAAAGTTAAGAGCTTGCTGTTCAGACCTCCATCCAAACCAGGCAGAGGCTCCTCTTACAGAGTACACCTGCCGTCAGGCTGTCTGGCTTGGTTGGGAGGGAGGGTGTCATGGCGGGGCCAGTGGAATGCCAAGAGGAGTGGCATGTGACTGGGGAGGTGGCAGTGAGGCTGACGCCTGGGAAGCATGTCACACACAGCGAGGGTGCCATAAACCCAGCCCAGCTGGAAGCTGTGTGTCTTCCCTCTCCTGGCTCCCTTTTCTCACCTCCTTGGGATGTCCTAGCTTCGAGTAGGAAGAATTAGGCAGGTAGATGGATTGTAGGATGGCTTTAATTTGGGATTGAGACTCTCCAGCGCTTACGTATGTGATCCTAGACAAGTATTTCAATTTCTCTAAACACTAAAATTTTCTTCTGTAAAATGTGGATGATATAAAAATATCTACTTTGTATATTTCTTGAAAAATTATGAGAGTTAATGTATTTAGAGCCTGTAGCTTATAATTCTTATTAACCTGACAGTGAACCTTTGGCATTTCAAGTTGTATGGACCAGATGCATGTCGAAATGTCTGGGCGTGCAGTGACAAACCTTTGGTGACTTCCCCAGGGACTTCGCTTACTGGTCAGGGAAAAATTTGAATGTCTGGTTATCCAGTTGGCTCTTTACCAAGAGAGAAACATCACTCAGGAAGGTATAAGGTTAGAACCTCTGCCTCTGAAGAGATGATCACAAATAATTCATCTTAATTCCAGATGAACGTTTCCTTTCAGAGATGCCCCGAGGATAATCTTTACCGCATGAGATTGTCCTGAGGATTAAATTTTACCTGGAACAGAGTGAAGCCATTAAATGGTACCTATCATAGAAAAAAATGTTCGTGATACAAGCATTACTTGAAAAGTTCACGATGTAAGTGTATTACGATGATAGCTAAGTAAATTACACAAAATAAAACTACCGAAAAGAAATACACCAAAATGTTAAAACATGCCTGTGTTGGGTGGCTTTGGTTTGTGGGTAATCACTTCCTTTTCTTGTTTTCTAAATTTTATTTAATGGATGACTCTATTAGCCAGGGCCCTGGCAGGAAACAGATGGCACATTCAAACTGGGCATTTTGAAGATTGTTTCATTAAAGGGATATATTACAAAGTTATGGGCAGAGCTCAGTGACAGACACAAGTGAGGGTGCAGTTCTCAAGTGTGGTGAGAGTGGGTGTCATTGCACCCCACATCTGAAGGGGTGCAGGGAGGGCTGTGTCATGGAGCCAGAGAGAGCGAGCTGCGTGGATGGGCCCGTGGCCACCTCAGAGAGAAGTGGGCGGAGAGCCCTGACCGCACTCACTGTCCTTCTCTGCTCTCTTGCTGGTGCCTCCCATTGGCCAACCCCAAGCAGAAGCCAGAGTTCAAGGGACGGAAGAGACTTCCCTGTGGATCAGCTTTACGGGCACCCAGCAGGGTGGGGAAGGACAAGGACAGGACGGAGAGAGGTCTGCAGGGTAAGCTGAAAATGCCCAGCGCTGGGAGGTCATGCCGCTTTTATTACTGCGGGGAAGTCATGACTAAGAAACAAGAGCCCTTCGCTGCCCTGAGTGCCTCATGCGTGCACACGCTCCCCTCTCCTTCCAGCTTGGTGACTGATTCTTCGTGGCCGTGCGCTGCTCTGCGCTGCCAATACCCCGTGCACTGGCCTCTTCATGCGGTCTCATTCTCCATCCCGGACCTGCCTGATCCCCCACTCCTCTCTAAGAGCCCTGAGGGCTGGGGCTGGGGCTCTATATCACTTTGCAACCCCAACACCCTACACGCCACTGAGTGGTAAACAATTGAAGCTCAGATAAATAAAGCTTCTAGCTGTGAAGTAAGGCCTGCAGCTATTTAATCTGAACTGCTGGGGAGTTCCTGAGGCATTTAGGGTCCCTGCTTAGGGAACTGAGGCTTTGTCCTTTCCCCTAGGTGTTTTCTGTGCTCGGGAAGAGTGGGCCTGGGAGCTGGCTGGGCCCTTTCTCAGAGGGGCAGGAGCAGAGCCCTCTGACAGGCAGCCCCCACCTCCCTTGCAGGCCCAGCCCATCTGTCACGGAGTCTGCAGCGCCTCCTCACGGGCTCCCAGTCCCTGTGACTGCCCGTGTCAAATCACAGCTCACGTGTAGCTGGCCTCTTGTTGTAGGATGGCAAGTTGAGACTATGCTTGCTTTCTTTATGTCTCAAGAAGATTTAGAGCCTGTCACTGTACCTGATATTTCAACTCTCTATCTTGAATCAAGATGTTTGAACCTTTGAAGAATTTTTATGTTCCTTTTGCAATCCTATAAAAGTAACACATACATGCATGAATTAAATGCTTTCTTTCTTTTCAGGAAGAAAATATGCTGGGAGGGATATAATGTGAAAAATAACCACCTTTATACTCAGTCCTGCATTTAACTATTTCAGTTTTTCAGCTTTCTAATCATTGTCTTGCTGACAGTAAATAATTCTCTTAAACGTCCATTTCTTGATTTATCAAGTTTAAGCAGGAATTACTGAATTTTCAGTCCCCATGTGGGATGAGGAATTGAGCTTACTGACAGTAATCCTTCTGCTGTCCTCATGATACTTCCAGTTTTTGTTACTTGTATTTTTAATTTGGTTTTGCTCTGGATTCCCTGCATAATTTTAAGGGATAGACTTATGGTTGTATTCTGTGATCCAGCGACCTTCTTGATCCTCCAAGTGTTTGGGATGAGAAAGTTGGAACCCCTGACCTTCCCTTTATCTTTTCTTTTCAACTCCAGCTTGCAATAAAATGTTATAGCATTTATCACATTTGAATTCTCTTCTGTAAATTTAATGAATTTTGCTTTGTCTATAAGGATGATTGTTAAAACTAAAAACTAACATATAACTTTAATGATATAATGATTCTGTAGCTACTAGTCTCTAAACCCAAGTACCGTATTTGGACCCCTAGAGAGAGGCTGAGGTCTGATGTCACTGTCCTGCTGGGGGAAGGCGAGTGTTTGAAGTGTCCAGGTCAAGTGGATCCCTTTCTTCCTTGCATTACATTGTGTCGGCTGCTCAGACCATTTAGTTGGCTTCTTATATAAAACACAGCTTTCTGAAGAATGATATGTTTTGATGGAGTTCTAAATTACCTTTCTCTTTCACCTATTAAGAAACCAGTTCTTAATCATATTCTTTGTTACGGATGGTTGACTTTATTCTTGAAGAATTTTTGTGAGGGCTCTCTGACTTCTAATACTAGACAAATCAGTTACTGTTTAAGCCGATTGAAATGCAATCATCCTGAAAAAATATATTTTTTTTATTGCACTTGGGTTGGGTACACTCCGTCTTGTATGCTAGGCCCACTTCAGTTTGGGATTCCCTTCTCATTGTTTGAGAGCATAAAGTCAATTAATTGTTTTTGTAAAAGGTCATTTAATGTCTGAAACATTTGCCTTCATACTTGATTATTACTAAAGTTTGGAACACAGTTGCACTTAGCCAACTTATTTACCGATTTTGATTTTGAGAGTACGTTCATTAACGCGGAAGGCCGTGACACAAGGAAGGGCCTAGGACAGAAGAAGCAACAGGAGGAGCACCTGGCAGAGCTGCTCTGTTTTTTTAGAAATGCCACGGGGAAGAAGGGAGCCCAGGCAGGGCTGCTGTCAGCTCCCCGGCACGTCGGACAAAGGGGGCCTTGGACACAGGTTCAGGGGGTTGCCTGAGCCAGCTGCCGCTGTCCTGTCCGCTGCTCCCCTGGTGGCAGGTCTCCCGGGGATCCTTTAAGTTTAGGAGAGAAAAATAAAGATGGCCCCCGCCAGGGAAGAAAGGCGGGGCGCGCTCTGAAGAGGAGAGCCTGCTGCGCCTATCCCGTGTAATTCTTCAACCAGTTTTCCACGCACTGCAGCCCACGTTCTGTACACAGGCAAGATTTGGGCAATTTCTTTTTTTTTTTTTTTTCATTTTTCTGAAGCTGGAAACAGGGAGAGACAGTCAGACAGACTCCCGCATGCGCCCGACCCGGGATCCACCTGGCACGCCCACCAGGGGGCGACACTCTGCCCACCAGGGGGCGATGCTCTGCCCATCCTGGGCGTCACCATGTTGCGACCAGAGTCACTCTAGCGCCTGAGGCAAAGGCCACAGAGCCATCCCCAGCACACGGGCCATCTCTGCTCCAATGGAGCCTTGGCTGCGGGAGGGGAAGAGAGAGACAGAGAGGAAAGCGTGGCGGAGGGGTGGAGAAGCAAATGGGCGCTTCTCCTGTGTGCCCTGGCCAGGAATCAAACCCGGGTCCTCTGCATGCTAGGCCGACGCTCTACCGCTGAGCCAACCAGCCAGGGAGATTTGGGCAATTTCAAAGTTCACCAGTTGTAGTATGCGCCATATTGATTTTTATTAACGTACGGATTTAGTTCATTTTGCATGTGCACCCTCTGTTACCACTCTTCAATTTTCTTGAGTCTATGTTTTAGTAAAACGACTTGACAGGAAGGGATCAGAAAAGGGAAAGAGATTGGTGAAATTATACACACATAACACAACGTTATAGAGAGCAGAAAAGCTAACCCTGGAAAGAAGGGGGTAGGGCGTTGGGGGGAGGGGGTAAGGAGGAGGTTGTGGGGAACACGGGGGAGGGTGGGGTGCATTCAGGGGATGCTAGAATCTATGTAAACACAATAAAGTTTAAAAAACTGACTTGATTCTTCTATTATTTTTTTTTCAGTTATTAAGAAAATTTTACTGCATGTGATTTTATTTTGTCAGATTTGAGTTGACAATTTTTATAAAGCCCTCCTTTTCCTGGGTCAGTATTTCCAGTATTCAGTGTTACCTTTAAGATGGGGTCCTTTAAGTAGCTTATCAGTTACAACAAACTTTAATGTGTGCAGTTTCAGGGGCTGTCATTTTATTCTGTGTTATTTATTTCTGCAAGTCTCTTTTCCTTGAGAAGCAGAATACCCCCCCGGGTCAGAGTAGCAGGGTCAGAGCACCCACTTCTTCTCTGATAGTCTCACTGGGGTGGCAGCCTAGGTCCATCGTGGGGTCCAGTTTTTGCGTCTAAGGCCTTTCTCAACTACTCATTTTATCAGCTCAACTAGCATCCCGTATGCCTTTGACTGCAAAAACTTCATCCCTATCTTAAATGTCTTTCATGAGCTCTAGTGCCGAAGACTGTAAAGTCTCATTATATGCCCACTTCGTTTATACAAATTCAATTATGTACATTTATGAGGGATAGAGGAATGGAGTGGAAGGAAGAAGAGTGGGAGGGACAGGAGGGGAGAGAGAGTAATGAAGTAGTAGGGCAAGTTCCATCATCTCAAATCTCTAATGAACGAGTGGGACAGAGTGCAGAGTGCAGTGCATCTGCAGTTCCCTTGTTCCATGTCAGCTGACATCTGGCTTGACCCTGAATGCATGGGACAGCATGCAGCAAATCTACAGTTCTGTGTTTCATTTAGTTGACATATGGCTCACACATTGTGAATATCACATTGCCCTTAGTGTATTAAAACATGCTGTGTTGCCTTTATTATGTCCCTTAAACAAAATCCAACTACTTTGTTTGGGGATTAACTGAAGAAAGAGTGATTGGTTCTGGCAATGGAAGAAAAGCTGGCTGTACTGAATTTGTTGACCAGTGAGTTGGGATGCCTCTTCAATAGGTGCCTTCCTGAGGGATTGCCAAGAGAAGTTTTGACAATATTATTTTTAAATTATTAATATTAAGTGAGAACCTGGAAGGAAGGGAGGCAAAGAGACAGACTCCTGCATATGCCCTGTCCAGGATGCACCCAGCAAGCCCTCTACAGGGTGATGCTCTGCCCATCTGGGGCCACTGCTCTGTTGCTCAGTAACCAAGCTATTTCAGCTCCTGAGATGCTCAGCACCTGTGGCCAACTTGCTTGAACCATTTGAGCCATGGCTGCAGGAGAGGAAGAGAGAGATAGAGAAGAGAGAAAGAAGGGGGAGGGGGAAGGGTGGAAAAGCACATGGATGCTTCTCCTGTGTGCGCTGACCGGGAATCAAACCCAGGACATCCACATGCCAGGCCCACACTCTACCACTGAGCCAACTGGCCAGGGCTATTTTTTTCCTTATGTGCTATTTTCAGAGCCTAACGTGTGTAAGCTGTGATGAGTCCATAGACAAGGGTCTCCTGGTTCTCTCCCCTTGCAGGTCCCACAAGTAGCTTCAATTCCATGCCTCTTAAGTAGAAATCCCCCCCCCCAAAGCTTCCTCCTCCCCTAGTGCCTCTGACTGAGTAGCACCACGGTTTGATCCAGCTGCCCAAGCCAAGGACTTGAGTTCTTTACTAACCTTCCCATTAACCACTTGTCAAGGCCGTTTCTTCAGTGACCGTCAAGTTCTTCTGCTCCATTAGGCCGTCCCCAGTGGTTGTGATTTGTTGTAATAGTTTCCAAGGTGATTTCTCTGATTCTGGCCTCCCCACCTACTTCACCGCCCTGTTCCAAGCCCTATTCATTCTCACCAGTCAGAGGGATATATTAAAAAAAAAAAAACCTTATAGTGTTACTCTTCTGTAGTAATACTACTAATACTAATACTAATAGCATTAATACTAATACTAATAACCCACCCTTTGGAACTCCCCATTACCCTCAGGGTGAAGTCGTATCTTGACTGAGGATCATAGGGCCCCACGTGCTCTCATACAGCCGACTAAAGCCTTCTGGCCAGTCCACTCCACAGCCTTTCCTGGCAAACAGAACTTGTTGTTGGACATCATATTCTTTTTCACCCAGGGGTCCCTGTGAATGCTGTTTGCTCCTCCTGCAACCCTCCAATGTCCCCTTTTTTCTTGTCTAAGTCTTCTATCTCAAGCTTTGGTAGGCCATCCCTGGGTTCCCCAAATTAGATGCCTTGTCTTCTGCAGATGGACGTCTCACTATAGTAGCATTTGTCTTCCTCTGTCACAGGTTTAGCCTTTATCTGTCTTTCCCATTACACCAGGGTGGCATAACTGTAGGACTAGGGGGAAGGACTGTCCTGTTTTCACCATTGGTGCCTAGCAGACAGTGAACACATGGCTGTTGGAAGAACAAACCAACGCTATGTTGGATTCCCCTTCAGAAGTCCCTGGAGTGATTTGGGAGTCCATCCTAAGCTGGCGTTCAGTAAAAATAAGAAAAGAGAGGATGGCTGGCATGGGGAATAAAGGTATTTAACCTGAACTCTAGTGCTTTTTCTGAGTCTAGTTGTAAGCCTGGGGATGAAGAGAAAGTCCTTGTGGAAGTGGCTATCAGGGATAAGGCCCGGGAAAGGTATCATCCCTTGGTGAAGTGACCCTATTAACTTTGAGAAAGTTTAAGGACTTCTCTGACCAGATGCGAGAAAACACCCATGCCCTTAGTTTTGATTTTGCGACCCATAGCCATTGCCACTTGAATCTCTAGTCTTTCCTTTCCTATTCACGCTGTGGCCACTTTTCTACTGTCCACAGACCTCACTTCAGTAGCTCAGCCGGTTGGGTCTTACTGTTTTGCTCTAGGCTGCGTGGGTCTGAATTTTAAAGACTGAGCTCCTCTGCCCCTTGTTCCCAGTTTCAACCTCCTGCCTACCCCTACTTCCTCCAGGAATGATGCCCTGCTTTGGTCTTGTCTGTGCCCAAAGTTCCTGCTCTATCACAGTGGTGGCCACTTCTGACCTGTCCCACAGCCAGTGAGCTCCCAAGCCTCTCACCTCGATCTCAACTCTTGTAGTCCCCGTGACATGGTCCTTGGAGAGTGGACCCCCAGGCAGGCTGTGTGAGTCCCACCTCCCGGAACTCTCTGTTGATCTGCTACTTGTCTCTCTCCCGAGGGTGAGGATGGATGACTGGTGCTACCCAGTGATCTTCCCAGATGCGCGGAACTTCCGCCCCTTCACTCCGGATTCCCTGGCTGCAATCGAGAAGCGGATTGCTATCCAAAAGGAGAAAAAGCTTAAAGACCCAACCGCGACAGAGCCCCAGCCTCGACCTCAGCTTGACCTGAAGGTCTCCCGGAAGTTGCCCAAGCTCTATGGTAACGTTCCCCGTGAGCTGATCGCGAAGCCCCTGGAGGACTTGGACCCATACTACAGAACTCACAAGGTAGTTCATGGGGAGGCTGGGCATGCTAACCAATTGGACCCATACTACAGAACTCACAAGGTAGTTCATGGGGAGGCTGGGCGTGTTAACCACTTGGACCCATACTACAGAACTCACAAGGTAGTTCATGGGAGGCTGGGCGTGCTAACCACTTGGACCCATACTACAGAACTCACAAGGTAGTTCATGGGGAGGCTGGGCATGCTAACCACTTGGACCCATACTACAGAACTCACAAGGTAGTTCATGGGGAGGCTGGGCGTGCTAACCACTTGGACCCATACTACAGAACTCACAAGGTAGTTCATGGGGAGGCTGGGCGTGTTAACCACTTGGACCCATACTACAGAACTCATAAGGTAGTTCATGGGGAGGCTGGGCGTGCTAACCACTTGGACTCATACTACAGAACTCATAAGGTAGTTCATGGGGAGGCTGGGCGTGTTAAACCACTTGGACCCATACTACAGAACTCATAAGGTAGTTCATGGGGAGGCTGGGCGTGCTAACCACTTGGACCCATACTACAGAACTCATAAGGTAGTTCATGGGGAGGCTGGGCGTGTTAACCACTTGGACCCATACTACAGAACTCATAAGGTAGTTCATGGGAGGCTGGGCGTGCTAACCACTTGGACCCATACTACAGAACTCATAAGGTAGTTCATGGGGAGGCTGGGCGTGCTAACCACTTGGACCCACACTACAGAACTCACAGGTAGTTCATGGGAGGATGGGCGTGCTAACCACTTGGACCCATACTACAGAACTCATAAGGTAGTTCATGGGAGGCTGGGCGTGCTAACCACTTGGACCCATACTACAGAACTCATAAGGTAGTTCATGGGAGGCTGGGCGTGCTAACCACTTGGACCCATACTACAGAACTCACAGGTAGTTCATGGGAGGATGGGCGTGCTAACCACTTGGACCCATACTACAGAACTCATAAGGTAGTTCATGGGAGGATGGGCGTGCTAACCACTTGGACCCATACTACAGAACTCACAGGTAGTTCATGGGAGGCTGGGCGTGCTAACCACTTGGACCCATACTACAGAACTCACAAGGTAGTTCATGGGAGGCTGGACGTGTTAACCACTTGGACCCATACTACAGAACTCATAAGGTAGTTCATGGGGAGGCTGGGCGTGTTAACCACTTGGACCCATACTACAGAACTCATAAGGTAGTTCATGGGGAGGCTGGGCGTGCTAACCACTTGGACCCATACTACAGAACTCATAAGGTAGTTCATGGGAGGCTGGGCGTGTTAACCACTTGGACCCACTACAGAACTCATAAGGTAGTTCATGGGGAGGCTGGGCGTGCTAACCACTTGGACCCATACTACAGAACTCACAAGGTAGTTCATGGGGAGGCTGGGCGTGTTAACCACTTGGACCCATACTACAGAACTCATAAGGTAGTTCATGGGGAGGCTGGGCGTGCTAACCACTTGGACCCATACTACAGAACTCATAAGGTAGTTCATGGGGAGGCTGGGCATGCTAACCACTTGGACCCATACTACAGAACTCATAAGGTAGTTCATGGGGAGGCTGGGCGTGCTAACCACTTGGACCCATACTACAGAACTCATAAGGTAGTTCATGGGGAGGCTGGGCGTGCTAACCACTTGGACCCATACTACAGAACTCATAAGGTAGTTCATGGGGAGGCTGGGCGTGCTAACCACTTGGACCCATACTACAGAACTCATAAGGTAGTTTATGGGGAGGCTGGGCGTGCTAACCACTTGGACCCATACTACAGAACTCATAAGGTAGTTCATGGGGAGGCTGGGCGTGCTAACCACTTGGACCCATACTACAGAACTCATAAGGTAGTTCATGGGGAGGCTGGGCATTCTAACCACTTGGACCCATACTACAGAACTCATAAGGTAGTTCATGGGGAGGCTGGGCGTGTTAACCACTTGGACCCATACTACAGAACTCATAAGGTAGTTCATGGGGAGGCTGGGCATTCTAACCACTTGGACCCATACTACAGAACTCATAAGGTAGTTCATGGGGAGGCTGGGCGTGTTAACCACTTGGACCCATACTACAGAACTCACAAGGTAGTTCATGGGAGGCTGGGCGTGCTAACCACTTGGACCCATACTACAGAACTCACAGGTAGTTCATGGGAGGCTGGGCGTGCTAACCACTTGGACCCATACTACAGAACTCACAGGTAGTTCATGGGGAGGCTGGGCGTGCTAACCACTTGGACCCATACTACAGAACTCACAAGGTAGTTCATGGGGAGGCTGGGCGTTCTAACCACTTGGACCCATACTACAGAACTCACAAGGTAGTTCATGGGGAGGCTGGGTGTTCTAACCACTTGGACCCATACTACAGAACTCACAAGGTAGTTCATGGGGAGGCTGGGTGTTCTAACCACTTGGACCCATACTACAGAACTCACAAGGTAGTTCATGGGGAGGCTGGGTGTTCTAACCACTTGGACCCATACTACAGAACTCACAAGGTAGTTCATGGGGAGGCTGGGCATGTTAACCATGCAGCGGTAACTGGTGTCACAGGATCTCCAAACACTGATCTTGAGGTTTGTAGGGGAGGCTGACTTCTCTTTTGCTGTCACTCCTGGTCGTTGCCTTCATAATCCTGAGAACCCCCCTTCATTCTCATTTTCTTTCTGTAATGCGTGTCTTAGAGAAGAGCATGAGGACTAGGAGCAGCAGAAAGGTGAAAACAAACACAGAGAAAGCAACATGGTGTCAGGAAAGCAGCTCGACCATCAGCCAGGAAGGTTGGGTGAGGGCCATTTTAAAGACTGGTTTTATGATTGTGGGTAAATCACTTTGTTAATCATTTTTCTAATCTGTAAAATGGGAATACTGCCTGCTTTCCCTACCCTGCAGCATAGACATGCCGTGGAAGCATTTTATAAACTGCAGTGCATTATACTCACGTGAAGGATTAATTGCTATGTAGGGTTGTCCAGTTCAGCTACAAGTTTACTTTGAAAGCTCTTTAGCATTTACCTCTAAAAACCTTTAGACAACAGGATATTTAGGCTATTATTAGATTTATGAAGGTCAAAGCCCTAGACCAACACTTGATACATAATCAGAGTTCAATAAGTGAAGTCTAAGAATAGAGTAATCAAGTGGACACATGTAGATTATATGTAAACCCCATCAATACATGATAGGCTTGCTGTTTCATCTACCTGAGCATAGTTCTTGCAGCAAAGTTTTAGTAAAATTTCCTTAAATTTTACTAAAACTCCTGAGTGGAGATGTGAGCTCTGGGCTCCTCTACTGGCAGTTTGCAAGGCTAGGGGACAGTGAGGACAGTTCTCTGCAGACCGTCCCCTCACACGAAAGGCTCGGAAGACCTCACCATTACCACCTCATTGTGTGACCCGGCAGAGCATGGGAAACCCACCTCACCAGATGGGTCAGGGAGGAAGAGGCTGCGAGTCCGGGGGAAGCCCTAGAAGACGGCACGCTGAGAACACCCTTCCCTAGCAACCATGAGAAAGTCATCTCTCCGCAGAGAGATCACCCGGTTCATATGTCGAATTGGGATAGACTTGGGGTTGCCAGGCAAGACGGGGACCGTGTGTATAGAGGAAAGTAGGGTATGAATGGGAAGGACAAGCAAAGGAAGAGAAATGCAGGAGCAAAAACATGCCAGTATTTTTCCTCCTCCTTATGCCCCAGAAGCCAGGGCGGCGTGGAGTGGGGGGTGTTGAGTGTGAGTTAACTGCGGGGGCCTCCTTCTGCCTCCAGGCCAGCTAGGAGACCCGTGAGGCCAGCAGCAGCTTGCTGTGTTGTGAGCAGACCTGGAGGACAGGCTCTGTCCTGGCTGGAAGGGTGTTCTCACCCTACCTCTTCTCAGCCTGGGTCCTTCCTTCAAATCAGAAGGAGGCACGATCCTTGTTGAGAGTCTGCACATCCATGACCTCGCATGACCAGTGCTCTCAGCAGTCGTGTGAGGTGTGTGGGGTACTTGTTAACATCCCGTGGTGTGGATGAGGACACCGTAGACTGGATGGAGCAGCGGCTTATATGCCGGGTCAGACAGCCAGCAAGGGGTGACTGGGACTCACATCCAAGGGCTCTTTATATAGTCACAGGCCACGTCTCTGTTGAAGAACTACAGGGAAAGGGGTGGAGATGTGTCACAAGCTGGCAGAAGGACCTGGTACCTATCATTTAAGTTGTTAAAACCCTGACAAGTGTAGTTAAGTACACCATTAGGTGAAATATTTGAAGCAGTCAGAGGTGGCATTCACAAAATATCAAAGTCAAAGGGCACAGAAACAGAGCCATCTCATGCCACCTATTAATTCGGGGTGACCTACCTTGAGGATAGGTTTGCTCTCAGCCCTAAAATTGTCTTTCTACCCAAAGGAAGGACACAGAATCCCCAAAGTGGGTCTTGGACTCCTGAGCTCGTTCATAGCTTTTAAAGAATCCTTTGGTCCCTTGTATTTTGTTTTGAAGGTAACGGAAAACGGCCTCGTCTGCACATTTACCTGTAGCCGGATGGTCAGCGGACGGGTGAGCGCAGCCGCTCAGTGCAGGAAGGTTGATGATTGGCGGCAGCCGGAGTTCTGGTCTTCAGCCCAGGCAGCACTGTCTTGGGCGTTGGTGACAAGGCCCGTCTTTCCCGTCTGAGAACATGCTGGTTTACATGTCAAGTAGTACTTTTTGCAAATCTGAAAGGGACAGTGATGGGGGGGGGAGACAGGGGTGACCCTCATTCTGTGAAGGCTTTTGTAACAAACGAGCAGCCTGAAGGACGCGGAAGGGACAGCTGGGTCACAGGTAAGTGGAAGGAGGGAGAGCTGGGGGCTGCTGTGAGGAGCCTGTGAGCGAAGGTTGTGGGCTGGGGGCTGCTTCCTTCCCAGAGCCCACGGAGATGAGCTCGGAGGACACGCGCACAAGTGAGGGTGACAGTGCCCCCATTCGGCAGGCCTGTCCTGGGTTTGGCATCCCTGGACCTACCTACCCACTGAAGGCCAGTGAAGCCTCCGATCATCATGACAGACAACCAGAAACACCCACAGGCCTTCCCAGATGCCTTCTATGGGGCTTCCCCCACCGGTGGAGAACCACAGGCGGATTTGCCTCTGTGTCTACGGGGGGCGGGGAAACTGGAGAGTAAGTCTGGGAAGCTTGACTTTTTTATTAAAGATCCTTGAGGTTATAATTGATTGACAGACTATCTCATGTCAAACTGCTCAAGCGTAACAATGTGGACTTTCTAGGTCCCTGACTATTCTAAGGCTCCTTACGAAGTTTTTGTTAGTAATCACAATAATTTAAAACAATCCTCTGAATGTGAACGTTCAATTCTACTTCCACTTCTCCCAGCTGTCTTCGAGTTCTGGCCTCTGTAGATGCACATACAGAGCCCAACACGGAGAGCTTTGTGTGCAGGGTCCGTTTGCTCTGTCTCTGGGGCCACAGAGTATTTCAGTGGGTGAACAGGCCACAGCCCAGCACTTCTCTTGGGGCCCTGAGTGAGACCCAGGCCACCTGGGGACATCTCTTGGCTTCCAAAGTCACCCTGTTGGCCGGTCAGAAAGTACCTTGGGCTTCAGAGTGACAGCTCTTGATTCAGAAGCTGTAGTTAAAGGCAATCTATACCTTAATCCATGGTCCTGCTGAATTCTCTGTAAATGAACTCATGATAAGTATTGTTTGGTCACTGCATGTAGTCCCTGTTGTGTTTGGTCTTTTGCAGACGTTTATGGTGTTGAACAAAAGGAGAACAATCTACCGCTTCAGTGCCAAGCGTGCCTTGTTCATTCTGGGGCCTTTCACTTCAGTCCGAAGTCTAGCCATTCGCATCTCGGTCCATTCATATCCTTTGGTTGCACCTTTACAAAGTCCAGGTCAGGTGAAAAGTGCATGTGCAGCAGGGTGTTCATGTGTTTGCTGAGTGGAAACAGCTGATTTTTCAACAGCTCCTGGCCATGTGCCTACTGCTGCATGGTAGGACTGTGCTCGTGCTGGGTGTGAACAAGACATGGCCTCTGCCCCGGACCGCTGGCCTCAGAAGGAGCGGGCTCAAAGAAAGGCAGTTTGGATGTTGCGATGGGAGGTTTGGCAGTGGTAGTGTGGAGAGACACTGCCGGGCTTTGGAGGCATCAAAGGTGGCTTCCTGGAGAAAGGAGCATCTCAGTTGAGACCCAAACAAAGGTTGTAAACTGTCAATTTGAGCATCACGTTGAACTGATCAATGTGTTGTGTCGGACTTACACAGTGTTTAAAACTTTTTAACTCTCTATGTTAAAAGCCCAGGTGTCCAGCTTCTCTGGAAAAATAGAGCGCTGTCAAGGCTGGGCCTGCGCTCCCACCTGGCAGAGTGGGTGCAGGGAGCCCCGTGGCCCCTTTGAAAGGGGACATGCTGCCTGGGACCCGGCCTCAGCCCACTCACCCAAGCACGTGGCTTGCCAGGCTGGTCAGATTTTGAGTTTGCAACCTCAGTCTTCAGGATGGAGCCAGGTAGGAATCATGGAGCATTTCTGATGTGTGTGGGGGTGGGGGAGACACTAGCAGCTTTAGACTGAGGGTTGGGGGGTAAAAGACATGGATTGGTAGACAGGATGCAGAATTGAAGAGAGAGAGAGAAGGAAAAGCTCTTTGGATCAGATTCCCTAGAAAGCAGAGTGTGGGACAGGGATTTTTATTTATTTATTTTTTTCCGAAGTTAGAAGTGGGGAGGCAGTCAGACAGACTCTTGCATGTGCCCGACCGGGATCCAACCAGCATGCCCATGAGGGGGCAATGCTCTGCCCATCTGGGGTGTTACTCCGCTGCAACCAGAGCCATTCTAGCACCTGAGGCAGAGGCCATGGAGCCATCCTCAGTGCCTGGGGCAACTTTGCTCCAATTGAGCCTTGGTTGCAGGAGGGGAAGAGAGAGATAGAAAGGAAGGAGAGGCCCTGGCCAGTTGGCTCAGTGGTAGAGTGTCGGCCTGGCGTGCAGGAGTCCCGGGTTCAATTCCCGGCCAAGGCACACAGGAGAAGCACCCATCTGCTTCTCCACTCCTCCACCTCCCTTCCTCTCTGTCTCTCTCTTCCCCTCATGCAGCCAAGGCTCCATTGGAGCAAAAAGTTGGCCTGGGCTCAGGATGGCTCCATGGCTTCTGCCTCAGGTGCTAGAATGGCTCTGGTTGCAACAGAGCAATGGCCCAGATGGGCAGAGCATCACCCCCTGGTGGGCATGCTGGGTGGATCCCAGTGGGGCACATGCGGGAGTCTGTCTGACTGCCTCCCCATTTCCAACTTCAGAAAAATACAAAAAAAAAAAAAAGAAAGAAAGGAAGGAGAGAGAGAAGGGTGAAGAAGCAGATGGGTGCTTCTCCTGTGTGCCCTGACTGGGAATCGATCCCGGGACTTCCACATGCTGGGCCAATGCTCTACCGCTGAGCCAACTGGCCAAGGTGGATTTTTATTTCTGATCCAGTCAAGGAGTCTCTCTGGAGAAGGAAAAAGGGAAGCAGCATGGAGCATTAAAGAGGCAAACAAGGGTGGGGTCCCAGCTGAGCTTGTCAGCCTGAGCCCACAGGGAGCTTGGGCAGGAATTGTATTGCAGAACTGCCCCGCCTCGAGGCAGGGACCAGCTTTTTGTGAGTCTCCGTCAGTCAGACCTGTAGAAGGGACTGGTAGCCCTCCAGGTGAGGACGCTGCCATTCTGCGGAGGTAGGGGACCAGCCAGCACTCACAGTGAGAGAACAGGTGCACCTGCAGAGATGGGGACCTGGAAGGACATGCACAGCCCCCACTATAATTAGTGACACATGCCAGCCTGCAGTGTCCCTGCCTTAACAGACGCCGGTCACGTTGTTCACCATGTTCATCATCTGCACTGTCATCACCAACTGTGTGTTCATGGCCATGGCTCCGAGGAATAGCAGTACAGTTATCGATAATGCTGAGTAAGTGTCTGTCCTGTTTTTAAACAAATTACCTAAAAGCAGGTATAACTGTTTAGATATGTATGTATGTATGTATACAACAGAGAGAGTTTAGCGACACAGGCAGTCCCTGGGTTAAGAACAGGACAGGTCTCTCAGTTTGTTCTCAAGTTCAGTTTCTGTGTACGTTGGAACAGGTACATTTACCTATCAAATGCAACTTAGATATTTGTCTTTACATAGTATTTATTTTTACCTTTCTGTGCATAGAAATACTTAAACATTTTCAAACCTACAGAATCTATCGCATTTGTAACCTGGAGACTACCTGTATAAAGAAAGAAAAAGTCATCCACAATCCTAAGTCCCCATCACAATGCTGGCAGAGACTTTTATTTATTTATTGTGTGTGTGTGTGTATGTTTATGATTATCTTTAAAAGCCTTTTAAAATTACATTGTAATTAACAGCATACATACAAATTTTATGTCTAAACCACAAATTTTAAGTGGTTTTCTTTGTGTTTACATAG
The DNA here is from genome assembly GCF_036850765.1 of Saccopteryx bilineata. Taxonomy (NCBI): domain Eukaryota; kingdom Metazoa; phylum Chordata; class Mammalia; order Chiroptera; family Emballonuridae; genus Saccopteryx; species Saccopteryx bilineata. The sequence continues at coordinate 13,434,426 of NC_089499.1, forward strand.
GCTTTATGGAGACCTATTTTGATGACTATATAATATTGTATCAGGTGAATAAACCATAATTTACTTAACCATTTTAGCATTCTGCTGCTATCAAATAGTATTGCAACAAGCATCTTTTTGCATAAAGCTACTTTTCAAAAATTATTATTTTGGGGGGATAGAATCTTAGAAATGTGTTTACTAGATCAACAGGTACATTTTAATGCTTTAAAAATATATGTTGACAATATATTTTCCAAAAAGTTTGTAGCAATTTACTCTGCAACCAGCAGCAACCATATAGTAGGTGTGCTACCAATTTAATCTGCAACCAGCAGCGACCATATAGGTGTGCTACCATACTGTGTGTCTGTCTTCTTCCACCTAGTATAATGTTTTGAGATGAGTTTATTCTGTCGTGTGTGTCAGTAGCCTTTTTCCTTGCCATTGCTGGTTGTGTTCCAGTGTATGGGCACACCACAACTTGTCTTCCCATTCTCTTGTGGATGGACATTTAGTTATTTCCAGTTTTTTGGCTATTACAAATAAAGTTGTTATGAACATTTCTGTATAAAAGGTTTCTTGTGGCTATCTGCTTGCATTTCTCTTGGATGAATACCTAGCAGTGGAGCTGCAGGGTCTTAGAATACATAGAGAGTTAAGTTTGTAAGAAACTGCCATAATTTTCCAAAGTGGCTGCACTGTTTTACATTCTTGCCAGCAATATATGAAAGTCTCAAAGTGCTAATTAATTTTCTCCATCAATTTACTTTGATTTTAATTTGCTTTTCTATTTCTAGCTTCTTCAGGTAGAAAATTAAATACCTGGTTTTAGATCTTTCTTCTATCTTGTACAATTGTCTAAAGGTATGATTTTCTATGCAAGCATTGCTTTAGCTGTAGCTCACAGATTCTAATAATTGTGTTTTTATAAGCTTTCAGTTCAAAATATACCCTCCTTTTTCTTGTGATTTCTTCTTTGTCCCAGGTTCTATTTAAAAGTGTTCTTAAATTTCCAAATATTTCATGTTTTATCATTATTGATTTCCAATTTTATTCTGTTGTGGTTAGAGAATATACTTTGTAACATTTCAATCTTTGGAAATCAAGAGAACTTTGTTTCATGGTCTACCTTGGGACTGTTTCACGTGCCCTTGAAAAGAACGTGGATGCGCAGTTGTCTGGCCCTCTATTCTGTAAATGGTTGGTTAGGTTAGGGTGGCCAATGTGCTCTCTAGGTCTTTCATACCTTTACTGCTTTTATTAGTACTTTCATGAATTACTGAAAAGAGGCTTGAAATTTCTGTCTGTGATTATGAATTTGTCCATTCTCCCTTTCTTTTTGTTAAATTTTGCTTCATGTATTTGCAGCACTGTTATTAGGCACACGAACATTTATGATTGTTATATATATCTTCCTGATATATGCATTTTTTTATCATTACGAAATCTCCTTGTTTGTCTCTGGTAATACTACTGTTAATATTTGTTTTGCCTGACATTACTATAGCTACTTAACCTTTCTTATGTCTGTGTTTGCATACAGCTTTTCCTACCCTTTGCCTCTCACCCCTTCTGTGTTTAAAGTGTATCTCTTGTAAAGAACAGAGAGTTGGTTTTTGTTTTTTTATGCAGTCTGTTAAGCCTATCTCTGGGGTTTTTGATGGAATGTTTAGTTCACTTGCATTTAATGTAATTTTGGATAGGCTTAGAGTTAGGTCTGCTGTTTTTCTATTCCATTGCTTCTTTTTCGTGTCTGGCAGAGACAGAGAGAGTCAGAGAGAGGGACAGATAGGGACAGGCAGACAGACAGGAAGGGAGAGAGATGAGAGATGAGAAACATCAATTCTTTGTTGCTGTTTTTCTATTGATCTCATGTTTTTTGTTGTTCATTTGCTCTTCTCTTGTTTCTCCTTTCCTGTCTTCTTTTGTGTTAATCAGGTATGCTTAGTATTTCATTTTAATCTTCCACTGGCTTTTTAGGTTTACTTCTTTGCATTAATTTTTACTGGTTGTGCCCTCTCTGGTGCTGGGTGGAACCTGGAATCTGGGTAAGCCCAGCCAGCTCAGGGGCGGTGCCTTGGAGCAGGGGGGCATGGGCCCCCCTGGGAATAGAAGCCATCCTGGCAGTATCACTGGGGAAAATGGTTTCCCCTTCAAGGTTTGGCTGTTCCCGTGAGGAGCTGAGAATGCAGGGGTGACTGACTGTTCACTGTTTACAGCAGTGTCCCTGGAAGCCTTTGTGATCAAAAGACAGTGAAGTAGACCGATCCAGGAGGTGGCATCCTCCCATAGCGGTGGTTTGCCCTGCCCAGCACTTCTGGAGGGATGTGATGAGTCCTTTCTTCCCATTAATGGGACGCAGTGGCCCGTCTGAAAGCTAATTTGCTCAAGGCCATTTTCACTAGTAGAAGTCCCATTAGGTGGAGAGAGGACAGAACCCTGCTGTAGGCTGTAGGGAAGCAGAGAGGCGGAGGTGGGGTGGGAGGCGGGGAAAGCTGCTGCTGTGTCCTGGTGGCGTCTGGACTGGTACTGGGTGCCCGTAAGTGGGGTGGGAGGGGGCTGCTGAAGATGTGCTTATACAAGGAAGCATGCACCGAGTGGCTAGGCCCATGGGGGAGAGTTTCTTCAGGGTTCTTTGATCAGAACATTTCTTAGTGGGGAAAGTGAATCCAAGTACTAGCTCTCTGAGGGTGAATGCAGAAGTCCCCTAGCACCCGGTGATGGTGTTCTGCTAACCTACGTGGACACCACCTATGGCCCTGCTAGATGCCTTAACTGTGCCGGGACTGACAGTGAAACGCTCCGGATGGCCTCATTTGCCTGATGGGTTGGGCCCCCTCCTTACGGAGCACTCCTAAGCCCTGCCTCCTGGTGGGCATGGCTCTGCGCTTATCACGTGTCACTTTGGTCTGCCTGACCCACCACTGGCCAGGCTTCCGCTGAAAAAGAACAATGGGGGTGGGACGTGGGACATTAGATGGTCAGGCCAAAACAGCAGTCAGGGGCCGCTGTCTATTTGGCTTGATATCTAAATGAAGACTTGCAGAAATCCCACAAATCTTCAATTACAGCTTTTTCCCAGAATTTTGATACATTATACCCAAGTTTAAAAAATGTTATTTCAGAGTAGGCATTAATCTGTGTTCATCTATGAGAAAAGGTGATCAGTTTAGAAAAGGGCTGAAGCAGAGAGGAGATCTTGCCTGTGGCAACATCATGACCATTTTTTCTCTTGGATTTGGCTGCTTTTGGACTTTTCAAGTTCACAAGACCTTAGTTCTTTAGCTTTGAGGGCTAACAATGGCTGGATATTCTACCAGAAAAGGTCCACTTTTAATCTGAACCAATAAATTGGTTGAATTGATTGTTTTGGTCACAAAAGTGAAAGCTGTGTGTGTGTGTGTGCGCGTGTGTGTGTGTGCGTGTGTGTGTGCGTGCACGTGTGTGCAGACCCAGCATTTTGACAGTTTAGGATTATAACCAGAGAGATAAGATACCGTGTTTTGTTTTGGAGGAAGAGGAAAGGGAAGAAGAGAAATAAGTTAGAGGATAGACATGATGAAGGACTCAGAGAAGAAAATGAATATAGTTTCTGAAAAAATTGTGGCAAAATACACATTGCATAAAATTTTCCATCCTAACCAGTTCAGTGGGATTAAGTACATTCATGTGGTTATATAACCATTACCATCATTCATATCCAGAACTCTTTTCATCTTGCAAAACTGAAACTCTGTACCCATTAAACAGTAACCCCCACCCTGCCCTCCCCTCATTCTTTGACAAGCACCGTGGGACTTTCTACCTCTATGTGGTGTTGCCTCATCTCGGTGGAATCCCACAATGTTTGTCTTTTTGTAACTGGTTTGTTTCCCTTAGCATAGTGACCTCAAGGTTCATCCATGTTGTGGCATGTAACAGGGTTTCCTTCCTTTTAAAGGATAAATAATATTTCAATGTGTGTAATATATTTTATTGATTATTAACCTATTAATTTACAGTTGGATTGCGTCTACTTCTTGGCTACTGTGAATAATGCTGCTATAAACATGGGTGTGCAAATATCTCTTCGAGACCCTGCTTTCAATTTTTCTGTATATATACCCAGATGTAGGATTTCTGGAGCATATGACAATTACATTTTTAATTTTTTGAAGAACCTCCATGCTATTTTCCATGATGGTTACACCATTTTACAATCCCACCAGTAGTGCAAGAGAGTTCCAGTTTCTCCAACACTCATTGACAACACTTGTTCTTTTCTTTTTTTTTTTTTAAGTAGCCATCCTAACGGATATGAGGTAATATCTCATGGTGGTTTTAATTTGCCTTTCTCTGATGATCAGAGATAGCTAGCTTCTTTTCATTTCTTGTTGACCATTTGTATATCATCTTTGGAGAAATGTCCATTCAAGTAGTTTGACCATCTTTAAATTGGATTATATGATATTTTTTTGTTGTTGAGTCATAGGAGTTCTTTATATAATCTGCATATTAACCTCTCATGAGATATGTGATTTGAAAATATTTTATTCTAGGAGTTTTATACTTTCTGGTCTTACATTTAGCTCATTTCATCTTGAGTTAATTTCTGTATATGCTGTAAGATAAGGGTCCTAGTTCATCATTGTGCATGTGGATATTAAGCTTTCCCAATGCCATTTGTTGAAAAAAAGAATGTTTTCCATTGAATAGTCTTGGCACCCTTGTTGAAAATCATTTGACCATGTATGTGAGGGCTTATTTCTGAGCTTTCTAGTCTGTTTCAGTGGTCTGCATGGTTGTGTTTATGCCAACACCACACTGCTTCGATTACTTTAGTTTGTGATGTTTTAATGTAACAAAGTGTAAGACCTCAAACTTTTTTCTTTTTCAAGACTTGTTTTGGCCGTTCATGGTCCTTTGAAATTGCACATGAAATTTGGGATACATTTTTTTTTTTTGTATTTTTCTGAAGTCAGAAGAGGGGAGGCCGTCAGACAGACTCCCACATGCGCCCGACTGGGATCCACCTGGCATTCCCACCAGGGGGCGATGCTCTGCTCATCTGGGCCGTTGCTCTGCTGTAACCGGAGCCATTCTAGCGCCTGAGGCAGAGGCCATGGAGCCATCCTCAGCACCCGGGCCAACTTTGCTCCAATGAAGCCTTGGCTGTGGGAGGGGAAGAGAGAGAGAGAGAGAGAAAGGAGAGGGGGAAGGGTGGAGAAGCAGATGTGTGCTTTCCTGGGTCCTCAGGCCGGGGGTTGATCCCGGAACTTCCACACGCCAGACCGATGCTCTACTACTGAGCCAACCGGTCAGGGCCACATTTCTTTTTATTTCTATAAAAAAGTGTCATTAAGATTTTGATAAGGAGTGCGTTGAATCTATAGATCACATTGAATCTATAGAACACCTTATCAATATTAAGTCTTCCAATGCTTGAACATGGAATGTAGAAAGCATTAGATTTTAGTCTTGAAATTTACTTTCTTTGTTCCTCTGCTGTCATCCCCGTCTGTGCATCAGAATGACAACTAGAAAAGCAGTGACAAACTGTAGTCCCAAGTCCTAGGGCCCATGTTGGCTGAAACTGCTCTCAAGAATATGGCTGTGAAGCTAGGCATTGTAAAGCAGTTTTACAACTCTATCTGTGGGCCTGTGCCTCAGAAACTCCAGCTGCCGGGACTCGCTTGAGGCGCTTGCCTTTCTGAACTCTGTCACACCGCAGTGGATAAAAACCCAGCCGAGGCCAGACAAGACCGATGGGCTCTCTGCTTTTCACATTGCTTATTGTATTCCTTCTTGTTCTCAATGCTTTTCTCTGTAGGTATGTCTTCACTGGGATTTATAGTTTTGAAGCTTTGATAAAAATACTGGCAAGCGGTCTTATTCTGGATGAGTTTTCTTTTCTTCGAGATCCATGGAACTGGCTGGACTTCATTGTCATTGCAACAGCGTAAGAATGTTAAAGATTTTTAGTGAAGAGACCTGGGGTGGGGAAGAAGCCTCTCAGCTTATGTCAGGACTCTGTGTGAGTCCATGTGAGTGGCCGAGTGTCCTCTAACAATACCCAGAGCTCTGGGTGCAGTGTTGGCTGGCCCCACACAGCACTACGCAGCCAACTGGCCAGAGGCCTCCAGGCACAACTCCGTTCCTAGGCCAGCCCAACCCTGCTGCTCTCATTCTTCAGCCATTCATTCACCAAACGCTGGCCTATCCTGGGCCGGGTTCTGTGTGAGATACGTGGTTGTGATAGTATAGAAACAAATAGACATACCCCATTCTCACCCTCTTGAAGCTCACAGTCCAGACGAGAAGAGAAACAATTAGTGACCTTTACACTCTGGGAGGGAGAGTGTCGGGGCAGGCATTGTGCCCCTATCGGGCCACCAGATTATATGAGAGGAACCAAGGAGACTAAAAAATCTTTAGCCACTGCAAGGTCACGGAGAGTTTCTCTCCTGTCGTCTTCTAGAATTTTTATAGTTTGGGCTCTTATGTTGAAGTCCACGGACTATTTTGAGTTCATTATCATGTATATTGTATATGTGACGTGAGGTGAGAATTGAAGTTCTTCCTGAAGGAAAGGACATCAAGTTGGCATCTGAATGATGAGACAGGGTCAGCAAAATAAAAGGCAAGAAGAGCAACGGCCTTTTGCCAGCACAGTAATAATAAGGCTAACATTAATTTGTCGCCAGCCATTGCTTTGAGTACTTGCATTTATTTTGCTATTTAATATTCACAAAGCCTTCTGAGGCAGATGCTGGTTGCTCCAGAGTTTTACATTTGAAGTCCAACAGTGGGTGCTCTTGGTTCCTGAAAGGTGGTGTAGTGCAGTGGTGAGTAGTGTGGGCCCAAGAGACAGGTCGTTCGTGTTCCTTCTAGGCTCGGCTGTGTAGTGAGGCCTTAGGGAAGTGCATTGGGGCCAGTCAGTAAATGTGTCAGTTGATTTATGTTATCCGTGGATGTAACCACAACTATTCCAGGCAATCCTCACATTTGTCCCAATATAGAGATTAGCTGCAAACAGCCTCCTGTGCAGCCTGTGGTCCATAGCAATAGAGAACGATATCACGAGACCCTGAGATGAACGTGGGCCTGGGAAGGTGAGGCCCCAGATTGCACGTGTGTGGGCACAGGGCCCGGGCTGGGCTCACTTGTTTGGGCCCGATGGAGGTGTGCAGTGCAGCCGCAGGATTGAGCAAGCCCGGCCTTTTCCTGTGCCTTGTCTTGTAGGTTTGCGTCACTGTTACCAAACAACAGCATCCAGGTGTCATCCCTGCGCACCTTCCGAGTGTTCAGAGCTCTGAAAGCAATTTCAGTAATTTCAGGTAAGTTCCTCTGACTTTCCACATTGGCTCTCACTGGGCGAGACCGTTCTTTCATAGTTAACACTTCTCTGAATGACGCATTAACCAAGAGCAAACGAACGCTGCTTTCACTTTCTATTGGATTGTTCAACAAATACGTATTTTGCAGGCACAATGCCAGCTGCTTGGGATATATCTGAGCAAACAGACAAGGATCCCTGCCCTCGTGGGGTTTACAGTCTAGGTGGGGGGTGGGCAGACAGAGACCCTAACCAGTAACTATAATAAATAACTTATCTAGCATGCTAGACAGTGCTATGTGCCATAAAAAACAAAAAAAACGGCCCTGGCCGGTTGGCTCAGCTGTAGAGCGTCGGCCTGGCGTGCGGGGGACCCCGGTTCGATTCCCGGCCAGGGCACATAGGAGAAGCGCCCATTTGCTTCTCTCCCCCTCCCCCCTTCCTCTCTGTCTCTCTCTTTCCCTCCCGCAGCCGAGGCTCCATTGGAGCAAAGATGGCCCGGGCGCTGGGGATGGCTCCTTGGCCTCTGCCCCAGGCGCTAGAGTGGCTCTGGTCTCGGCAGAGCAACGCCCTGGAGGAGCAGAGCATCGCCCCCTGGTGGGCAGAGCGTCGCCCCTGGTGGGCGTGCCGGGTGGATCCCGGTGGGGCGCATGCGAGAGTCTGTCTGACTGTCTCTCCCCGTTTCCAGTTTAGAAAAAAAAAAAAAAGAAATGTAAACAACATGCGGGCTACCAGCAGTCACAGGACTAGGAGGAACAGGTTGTGATTTTCAATAGAGTGGTCGGGATGGATGTCACTGAGGCGAGATGTGAGCAGATTTGAAGGCAGTGACAGTTTTATAAGCACCTATATGTGGTCAAGAGTGTTCCGAGAATAGGAAGCAGTCAGTCCAAAGATTGGAGAATGAAAAGGACACGAATGAGGCAGGAGCAGACAGAGTGAGGAGCCACGTGGTGGAGGTGGGGCCACTGAAGTGGAAGGAACACATGAAAGCGCTGGGCGGACCTGGCTTTGCCCTGGGAGAGATGGGAGCCACGTGAGGGCTGTGAGCAGAGGAGTTGCATGACCTGACTCAGATTTTGAAAGGATTACTCTGCGTGGGGACTAGAAGGTGGGCAGCAAAGGTAGAAGAAGCAGGAAGCCCAGATGACAGGCATGCTGGTCACCATAGAAACGTGCCACTCAGATCTGCTGTAGAGAACATAGTCGACTAATGGCCACATCTGCCACCCATCTGGATTCACCACTGCATTCATGTTCATGCCAAGATCATGCTTTCCCTGCACGTTGGGGACACCGTTCCTGAAGGCTATGATACTCCCCTAACTGGGGGACTTTGGCTTAGGGGCTTCCCACAAGCCTGCTGGAGACCGCCACCTCAGCACAGTGTGAGGCTTGTCCTGTCCACTTCTGCTTCCTTCCTGGCCTCCCTCCCCAGGTGGCAGCCCTGTGTCACAGTCTGAGGCTCTCCCTGCCACTCTACCTCTTCCCCTTATTCTTCACAGGCATTTCACCCAGCCAGTCTCTTGTAATCTGGTCCAGTAGCATCTACTTCTTAGAGACCCCAAACTGACACACGGGGCCACTGCCACAATCTAGGTGGCGCTAGAGGGGTTGGGGAACAGTGGTCACATTCTGTGAATCTGAAGGTAGAAAAAATAGAATGTTTTAAAAAATTTATTGCTATGAGAGATGATAGATAGATAGATAGATAGATGAATAGATAGATGATAGATAGATAAGAGAAATATAGATGGGCTGTTCCACATATCTTTGCATTCATTGGTTGATTCTTGTATGTACCCTGACCAGGGATCGAACCTGCCACCTTGGCATATCAGCATAACACTCTAACCCACCAAGCAACTCAACCAAGGCCACAATGGAATTTCTTTTCTTTTCTTTTTATGCTTTTATTTCTTTCTTTCTTTCTTTTTAAATTTTAGTGAGAGGAGGGGAGGCAGAGAGACAGACTCCCGCATGCGCCCTGACCGGGATCCACTGTGTAAGCCCACTAGGGGACGATGCTTTGCCCGTCTGGGGCTGCTGCTCCACTGCAACCAGAGCCATTTAGCGCCTGAGGTGGAGGCCATGGAGCCATCAGCACCCAAGGCCAACTTGTTCGAGTCAATCGAGCCATGGCTGTGGGAGGAGAAGAGACAGAGAGAGAGAGAGAGAGAAGGGAGAGGGGTGGAAAAGCAGATGGCTGCTTCTCCTGTGTTTCCCTGACTGGGAATGGAATCAAACCCGGGACATCCACACATCAGGCTGATGCTCTACCACTGAGCCAACCAGCCAGGGCCACAATAGAATTTCTTGATAGGTTGATTGTATGTGTGCTGTGAGCAAAAGAAAAAGTCAAGGATGGCTCAGAGTTTTTGGCCTGAGTGACTAGAAGGATGAAGTCATCATTGACTGAGACAGGGACGGCTGTGAGAGGAACAGGTGTTGGTGATCGGAGTAGGAGTTCGTTCTGTGTATGTTCCGTTGGAGATGCCTGTGAGACGTCCAGATGAGAAAGTTTCAGGTGGGCAATTATATATGAGGTGGGTGTCTGGGGAACAGTCTGGGCTGTAGATACAATTATTAAAATCATGAGCCTATAGATGATACTGAGAGCTGTGAAAACTGACAAGACAGTGGTGGGATTCAGCAGGTAGGTTGGCACCAGCTCGGCAGAACCAATACCTAACATTTTGTTGAGTTTGGTGCACCGATTGTTAAAATGGTGCTTGTAATCAGGGTTCTCTCTACGGTGGGCAGCTGTGGAAATCACAAATGTACATTCCTCACTCTTTTTTAATGTTCATCTGCACAACAGCGTATTGTAAGCACCAGTAATAATGTTCATTCCGTCCATAGGTGAAAAAAATTGCAAGTTAGGGCGCCAATCAAGAAGCAATATGGAAATATCTTAAATAACAGTTTTATTGTTTTTGGTCAGGTATTATTTAATATTTTTTCATTAATATTTTAAAACTTATGACATCATCTAGTTTTGTATACCTCTTTTATTGTTCTTATTTAAGTATTAAATACATGAAATAATAAACTACCTTTCGGTATATCGTGTTTTAATACTTAAAATGGTCATTAGGACAGAGAAGCAGTTGGTAAATGATTTGACTCCCACCACTGTGGTGAGGTCACCAGGAGAACGAGCACAGGTGGAGAACAGAAGAGGCCTTGGGTCCGAGTCCTGGAGCACTGCCGCCATACAGGGAAGGGGAGAGGAGGAACGAGGGCAGGAGAAGAGCAGGGCCACATAGGTCCATGTCCTGGAGCACTGCCGCCGTACAGGGGAGGGGAGAGGAGGAATGAGGGCAGGAGAGGAACAGGGCCACATAGGTCCATGTCCTGGAGCACTGCGCCGTACAGGGGAGGGGAGAGGAGGAACAAGGGCAGGAGAGGAGCAGGGCCACACACCGTACAGAATGGGGAAAGCAGAGGCGGTCACCTGGAAGCCAGGTAAGGAAGGTGCTCTGTGAATCAGGAGGATGCCTAGAACGGGTGGTGAATATGAATGCCAGTTTACCAAAAATGAGGTCATTATGGCACACTCTTCTCCTTTCCTTCCTCTTTCCTTTACAGAAAAACCCAAAACATTCTAAAAAATAAATTTTCCTCTCTGGAGTCCTTTTCTAGCACCCTTCTTTCCTTCCCTTCTAGTCTCTTCTATTAATGGCTCAGCTCCAACACCGATACTATGGGCAATTTGGGTCTTTTCAAACAGATCAGTGGGTTATGTTTTGAAACTCCAGAAAAGCAACTACAGGGTGATAAACTGGAAGTCAGAGGACACGTTGAGTTTGTCTCTTCTCCTCTTCCTCTTCTGCAAGGTGGACCTTGGTTTCCCAGGTGAATGTAGAGGCTTTCTGCTGATCCTCAGATTTTCATACAGGTCAGATAGACACTCAGGCCGTCGGTAGCTTTAGTGGTGAGGGTGATTTAAAGATTTTATTAATTGATTAACAGAGAGTTGAGGGGTAGGCAGCAAGAAGTATCAACTCCTAGTTGATTCAGTTTAGTTGTTCATTGCTTGCTTGTTGCTTCTCGTATGTGCCTTGACCAGGCAAGCCCAGGAACACTGGTGACCTCAGGGTTCCAGGTTGACACTTTCTCTACTGCGCCACCACAGGTCAGGCCATAGTCTCCATTTGACTCATGAACACAAGAGATTCCTGGATGCTTTTTGGAAGTGAGGGTGTAAGGTACAAACTTTTATGGGACTGTGTAAAAATTATTCAGGAATCACAACCATCTTCTTTCATTCAAATCTTCTTGTGTTGGGGAAGACTCAAGCCTCTTAGAGATTAAACTTGGGCTTGGATGAGGTTGTAGTAATTTCTTGCTTGGCTGTGACTGGGGACATAGTGAGTGTCCCAGCTTGGCCTTAAAGCTCCTCCCCATGTGGCATCACACTTTGTGGCAAGCTTGTCCACTGAGGGCTGCTGCTGCCTTGTGTTCTCAAGGCTACCATTTATGATTTACACGAATCAACTGAGACTTTGTCAGTGTTGTCCCACACATTCCAGTTCACATCTGGCTGTGCATCTCTCCAGCTGTGTGCAGAGCAGGGCCCATGACTCAGCCACATGCCGGGCTGACTCTCTGGCTCCCCAGCAGACTGTGCACCTCTGTGTGTGACTCTGCATCCAGGGACATCATGCTGGTAGCTTGACCCCAGCTGGGGGAGAGAGGCACAGGGAGGGAGAAGAGGACTCGACGCTATGGAATTCAGCGAACAAGAAAATCTGTAAATGCTGTAAATGAAGAGTTTCCTGCACCCTCACTGCCCCCACCCTGGGAGCTGATTTTCAGTATTCGCCAGCATACTATAAGATTATGTTCTTATTTTGTAACTTTGGGAGCCTAACAGTGTACTATGGACACAGTAGGTGCATAATAAGTATTTTTTGGGTGAATGAAAAAATAAAAAAATAAAAAACAACCCTGCTGTAACTAGTAATCTGAGTATTTTTCCTAGGACATCCTCATTATCCGAGTCCAGACAAAGCTCCTTTCCAGCTCCCCCCCCCCCCATTTAGCTATGTCTCGTGACACCTCATGTACCAGTAGTAGGTAGTGATAACTGAATGTTAAATATAACTGTGGCTCCTTTTCTTGGGTGGCCTCACTCTGGCCTAATGACACATGTGACCCCCAGCTGTGGAGGGGCCTGCACCACTGTCATCGGGCTCCTCCCGTGTCCGTGCGGCATGTTCTGCCCAAAGTCTTCTCATCCGCTCTTCAGAGCAAGCCTGTGGCGGATGTAGGGCAGGGTGAGGAGGCCGGTCCTAGCATGTCGAACACTTGGATGACACACAATTTCTAAGGCACAGACTCGGAACTAGGACCCATGGCATCCGAGTCCTCGGCAAGGCCAGTTTCCCATTCCAGCCTGCAGTTAGCTTCCGAGGCCGTGGCTTCTCGCTCTGGTGTTGTCCTGTGCCTGGGTCTGGTGTGTGTGCTGGGGCTTCTCTCCACGCCTGTGCTCCTCCGCAGGTCTGAAGGTCATCGTGGGGGCCTTGCTGTGCTCTGTGACCCGGTGTGGTCCTGTGCCTGGGTCTGGTGTGTGTGCTGGGGGCTTCTCTCCACGCCTGTGACTCTCCGCAGATCTGAAGGTCATCGTGGGGGCCTTGCTGCGCTCTGTGACCCGGTGTGGTCCTGTGCCTGGGTCTGGTGTGTGCTGGGGGCTTCTCTACGCCTGTGCTCCTCCGCAGGTCTGAAGGTCATCGTGGGGGCCTTGCTGCGCTCTGTGAAGAAGCTGGTCGACGTGCTGATCTTGACACTCTTCTGCCTCAGCATCTTTGCCCTGGTGGGGCAGCAGTTCTTCATGGGAAGTCTGAAACAGAGATGTGTCTTGAAAGGCTCTTGGAATGAGACTAACGGTAAAGACCCCACCTTTTATTTCTTCCTTCATACGTACTTAATTCTGTTTTATCCACTCATGCTGTGTACATGTGTGCATTACAGAGTCCCCTAGGGACAAGGGACGACCTCAGCCATCAGGGTGCTCATGAGGGTGGATGCATGTCTAAGGGAATTGCCTCCTTCTTTGGGGTTTCCACAGAGAAAGCAAAGCCCAAAGCCATACCCACAAGAACAGTGCCAGCTCCCCTCCTTTCCCACAGAGATTTCTGCCCATTTCTTTGGCATGTTTCACAGAAGTCTTCAGAATGCCTGGATTTGGCCAAAACAAACGAGCTACTCCCCAGCCTCCCTCCCCAAGTATTTCCACCAGTGACATCACTCCTTTCCACTCTGCGCCCTTGCCACAAGAAGGCTGAACCTGCCCCGGTTTCATATGTACTGAGTCTCACGTGGCCACACCTTCTCCATGTCTGTCTTGGTTAATGAGCTTCTGTGCGTCTGTGTCCACCTTCCTTGGGGGGTGGTCTCAGAGGTGGATTTAATGGTACCCGACTTCTGAAGGGCCCCACAAAACCCCAACTTGACACTTTTTTCTAATGACAAGGGGCCCAATATTTTCTTCTGCGCCCGGGGCCTCAGCCGACCTGAACCCGCCTCTCGGTGGCCTCTACTTCAGTTTTATTTCCAAAGTGGCAAAATGGTGGTTATATTACTGCTTTCTCCTCCTCCTCTTCCCTCCTCTTTCCTTTCCCTCCTTTTCTCTCGCTCCTTCCTGATGGCTTAAGCTCCAGTTCCTCACCAGACACCCACATTGATCATTGTAGAGGGTTCTGAACCATGTTTTAAGTTTAACCAGGCATATTTACTATTCTCTTCCATTTCAGTGGTTCCTTTTTTATCTGAATTTATGATTCTTTTCTTCTCAGACATGTGCCCTAAAAGTGATTCGGAATTCATATCATGTAGAACCTGGTCGAATGACAGGTAAGAAACTTACGTTCTCCATTTTTCTCTGAAGGAGAGCAACTCCAGACCTTTAAAAGCGACGCAGCAGGCAGTCTCCATCTAATGATTTGTGGAAGGCAGTGATGGTGTTTCTCAAACTGTGCTGATTATTTCATAGGCCTAAGCAGGTTTAGACATGTATTATTAAATTCAAAACTATTTCCAAGTGTTTAGAGCAGTGTTCTCTGCCAAGTTATATTGAATTTGTAACTTATCAGAAACCCACTAAACATGTAGTGGTATTTTGACTCTATGGAGTGGATAGTCAAGACTTTCAGAAGTAAGAAAGGACATTATGATTGAGAACCCCATGAATGTCTTGTTTCCTCTTCAGTGGCATCAGCCTGATGCGAGGCTATCTAAGCAGGCTTCTTCTGTCTGCTCATCTGTTGACCAACGTGCCTCTGATTACATGCACAGTTCTATGTGAGTTCGTACACGTTAACCCCAACAGCTGGTAGCTCACTGGCCTTGGGGGGATACCTTTCTCTCTTCCAGTAGTGAGAGACTCAATTCAGTGAAGATTTATTGAGTGTATTTTTTTTTTTTCATTTTTCTGAAGCTGGAAACAGGGAGAGACAGTCAGACAGACTCCCGCATGCGCCCGACTGGGATCCACCCGGCACGCCCACCAGGGGCGACGCTCTGCCCACCAGGGGGCGATGCTCTGCCCATCCTGGGCGTCGCCATGTTGCGACCAGAGCCACTCTAGCGCCTGGGGCAGAGGCCACAGAGCCATCCCCAGCGCCCGGGCCATCTTTGCTCCAATGGAGCCTTGGCTGCGGGAGGGGAAGAGAGAGACAGAGAGGAAAGCGCGGCGGAGGGGTGGAGAAGCAAATGGGCGCTTCTCCTGTGTGCCCTGGCCGGGAAACGAACCCGGGTTCTCCGCACGCTAGGCCGACGCTCTACCGCTGAGCCAACCGGCCAGGGCTATTGAGTGTATTTTAAATTAAGATAATATGCTAAGTGCTCTGACGAAACAGACTGTCATTCCTCAATAACAAATAGGTGTGAAGGGCTATAGTGTGCCAAGCTCTGGGTTCGGCCCAAGGAGCACGAGTGTGAACAGGCAGCTCTGCCCTCTTGAGATGACATCTTGCAGGGAACAGACATAGAGAGAAAGTGATTGAAAGTGGGAGGAGTGTTGTAAGATTGATGTACAGGCACTGAGAGAGAGAACAGGGGAGGTAACCCTGGCTGTGAAATTAGCACAGGCTTTTCTGATGCCACTCGTGGTGGCCACAGATTCAGGTTAGGTCTAACTCACAAAATGTAATAGGCTTTAATTTAATACAAGGCTTACTGAGCTGTACAGAATGATCCTTGACAAGACTTACTGCACCCACAGTACATATCCGGGAGCCCAACAGCTGTCACATACAATGCTTCTTTGACTCCTCATCTACACAAGGCACGTATGGTTACTGTAGGCAAAACCCAAGGTGGGCAAGGCCACCCTGACACACAGAAGCAGCTCTAAGCTTGTGTCACAGTCACAGTTCTCTGGGTGTAGCCTCAGAGTTCAGGAGTTTGATAGAAAACCAACTCAGTATACGTGCTTCCACACTGATCATAACAGCAGTTTTCAAAGAGGTGGCAGACCCAAGGTCACAGACCCAGGCGGGGGTGGTCTGTTTAGTGCCCAGCCTGGCTTTCCATCTTTGCTCCCTGCATCCTCCCCTGAGGACTGACGGTGACTACAGTGTGGCTCTGAAGCATGGGCAGAGGTTCTGGCAGTGAGGAGATGGAGAAAAAGACAGTGGAGACAGCAAGGGTGAAGGTCTCAGGTCATGAGGACATGTTGGGGAGGGTGAGAAGCCCAATAGTTCTTACGCTGAGGGCAGGGGAGACAGGAGCCAACCATACGAGACCTGGTAGCCTGTCAGTGCCAAGGATTTTGATCTGATCACAAAGGAAACAAGACCTGAGTAGATTAGATTTTTTTAAAAAGTTACTCTGGCTGCTATGTAGAGAATTCACGGATAGAGCAGACAAGGCAGCCACTTCGGAGGCTGTGTTAGCACAGGTGAGAGCCATGAAGCTGCACAGTGAAGACGGAAAGATATGGATGAGTGAATTCCAGAGATATTTACAACAGAATGAGCTGGCCTTGCGCACTGAAGAGGAGTGTAAGCGTGTATATGTGCGTGCAGAGGTCTGTGTAGGATAGTAGTGGGAAGTGCAGCGGAGAGAAACTGTTACGGGTGTTTCTCTGGTTTCTGGCCTGACTGGTGACACCTTTGCAGAAATGAGGACACCGGAGGAGAGACTTGATCACTAGCGAGGTTGACGGGAAGGTGTATCCAGAGAGGGGAGACTGAACGAAAGAATTCTGTGTTGCATGGTGACCAGGAAATGAGGGAAGTCCAGTGTGGCACTAGGTTCAGCCCTCACCAGACTCCTGGAAGACAGGGCAGTGAGACTTCACAGAGCTTCACTGAGGTCTAACGGGAAAGAGGGCACAAGGGATGTCCTCCTCCCCAGTCCCCCTAAAGCTAAGCTGCCGCTCATCAAGTGCCACTCTGCCCACCAAGCAAATGCCTGATCAGCTTGTCTGAAACGGATGGAATGTGACTGAGGAGCGCTGGCTAACCCAGTAACTGAAGAAAGCCTTTGGCATAAGGAGGCTGAGATAAAGCAAAAGAAAAAGCGACTGTTGTCTCAGTCAGTCTGGGCTGCTGTAACAAAATACCACAGACCGGGGGTCTTATAAACAACGGAAATTTATTCCTCACAGTCTGGAGGCTGGAAGTCTAGGATTAGCACCAGCATAGTCAGGTTGTAGGGACGTCCTCTTCGGGGTTGCAGACGGCATACCCTCTTTGTGTTCTCACGTGGTGGGAGGAGGACTACAGAGCTCTCTTGGGGGGCTCTTTCACAAGGGCTCCCCCTTGTGACGTGACTACCTCCCAAAGGCCGAAGTAATACCATCACATTGGGAGTTAAGATTTCACCACATTCAGTTCATAAGAACCATGGATAAAACAACATGAATTCAGAGAAGCAAAGGGGCCTTTGAAAAAAAAATTTTTTTTTCCATTTTTCTGAAGCTGGAAACAGGGAGAGACAGACAGACTCCCGCATGCGCCCAACCGGTATCCACCCGGCACGCCCACCAGGGGCGACGCTCCGCCCACCAGGGGGCGATGCTCCGCCCATCCCGGGCATCGCCATTCTGCGACCAGAGCCACTCTAGCGCCTGAGGCAGAGGCCACAGAGCCATCCCCAGCGCCCGGGCCATCCTTGCTCCAATGGAGCCTTGGCTGCGGGAGGGGAAGAGAGAGACAGGGAGGAAAGCGCGGCGGAGGGGTGGAGAAGCAAATGGGCGCTTCTCCTGTGTGCCCTGGCCGGGAATCGAACCCGGGTCCTCCGCACGCTAGGCCGACGCTCTACCGCTGAGCCAACCGGCCAGGGCCAGGCCTTTGAAATTTTAAATGGGGTCCTCCGTGAACTTTTAAAGGATAGTATACACATAAGAACAAAAATAGCTTGTTTTGAAAAAGAAACAGAGAGGAAGAAAGATGTTTGGTTTTTTTTTTTTACAATATGATTACAAAGAATCAATAGTAGAATAAAAGATAAAGTTGAGGAAATTACCCGGAACTTAGCAACAAAAGATAGACACAGAAAATATCAGAATAAATTTCAATCCAGAATTTGTAACTTTTGACAAAGTAGGAATTCTAGTGGAGCACAGAGAAACAAAAGGGAAGAATTAGCAAGGAGATAATAGAATTTCCCTGGGATTAAGATGCAAATCCCTCGCTGTCCCATAAAGTGCCCAGCACAACGGATGGCAAAGGACAGTGCCAAGTGCATCGTCATGGCATTTCAGAATCTTTGGGGGAGAAGATCTTAAAACCAAAGAGGAAAAGGTCATCCACGAGAAACAAAAATCAAAATGGCATCAGAATTGCCACCAGCAACGTAGGATAGTAGCTGAGCTGTGCCTCCATATTTTCAAGGAAAAATGATTTTCACCTGACCTGTGGGCACAGTAGATAAAGTGTTGACCTGGAACGCTGAGGTCACTGATTTAAAACCCTGGGCTTGCCTGGTCAAGGCACGTACAAGAAGCAATTGAGTTGGTGCTTCCTGCCTCTCCCCCTACTGACTTTCTCTCATTCTCTCTATCTCTCCCCCCTCTCTTAAAACTCAATAAAATAAAATCTAAAAAAAAAAAAGGAAAAATGATTTTCAACTCAGAGTTCTATTTCTGGCCAAACTATCAATCAGTTGTGAAGTTAAAGTTATACTCATACATGCAAAACCACCCAGCCTTGTTAAGAAGCTATTTAAGATTTGCTCCAGAATAATGAGGAGTAAAACTTGGAAAGAGCAACACACAAGAGCCAAGAAAAAATATATTTGACCCAGGAGAGCCATTGACACAGGCCACAGTATTTTTCTGTAAAGTGGAATGGGATTGACTACCATAGTGGAAGTTAATCACCAAGGACTAAAATGGATAAATATCGGTATAAGTATTGTATTTAGAGATATGAACATAGAAGGGTTAAAAGTAGATGAATTTAGGATGTGTAAATGATGATTGAAGAAATATGGCACGATATACTTTGCAAATCTTAGGTGCTATGTGATTTTTAAATCACACACGTTTTACTTTGATTAAAATACTACATTTGTTAAAAATTAAGAACGTGCATACCCTTTGCATATCATTTAGATACACGTAATAATGTATGTGACATAGGCAAAGACCTGTGTACAAGATATTCATTATTTGTAGAGTAAAACCCAAATGTTTGTAAAAGCAAAATGCTATTAACAACTGAAATGCAAATATTCACCATTAGCAGAGCAGTTAGATAAACCACAGGACTCTAAGACATGAAAAGAAATGACATTTCTCCTTGTATGCTGATTTGGGAAGATCTTCAAGCTATGTCGTTTCATGAAAAAAGCAAGGTGCAAGAGCATGTTTAAAGATTGCTTCCATTTATGTACTTATGGAAGATGTATATTGATATATATGTGCTTCTATAGTCATAGAAAACTTCTAGAAAGTTACAAAGGTAATGTAAACTGTTGCCTCGAGGAAGTAGCACTGAGGGTCTGGGGAGAGAGGAGACTTGCTATTTATTGTATACCCTTTTGACTATTAATTGTTCATTATGTCACTGCACTTAATTTTTTAATGAAAAACTGCTATTATGAATTTCCTAATCAGTCTACTTGAAAAGAGTCAACGGATACCCGCATTAAGGCTGGGAGGGTTGGCAGGTAGGAGGCTGTGGCCACTCAACACATTCTCTCTTCACCCAGGACTTTTGGGTGTGAGCCTGTGGCCCTCAGAAGAACCAGTGCTTGTGGGGGTGGGGCTGGGATCTAGGGAATATTACCCCTTCTTTTCCCTTTTTTCCATATCCAGTGGCTGTCCCCACAACTACGAATGCAAGCGCACCCAATGTAATCCTGACTATGGCTATACAAATTTTGACAACTTCAGTTGGTCTTTTCTTGCCATGTTCCGGCTTATGACCCAAGATTCCTGGGAGAAGCTTTATCGACAGGTTATCTTTTTTTTTTATTCTTTCTCTCTCAATATCTCAATATATCTATCATTTATTTATAATCTACATCTATTCTTCACCTTTGTCATTTACTCCTCATCCTTTCATTGTGCTTTAGAGATTCTATTAGAAACATCAAAAATGTATAAACATGATATACGGGAGAACAGTGCACAGACACTTCTCTTTCTAGAAATATGACACCTCTCTAGATTTCCTCTTGCCTAAAGTTCTACCACTAAGCATTTCAGTTTTCACGAAACGTTGCTATCGCTCTTCCTTTATTAATTTCAAAATGCAAATACTCTCGAGAAGATCATAGGAAATTCACTGAGTCTTCCATGGGGACATATGGATGGCATCTCTTCTCAGAGAGACAGGGCATCAGGAGCCCCTGGTTGACTATAGATGCTGCTGTGAGCAGCTGAGCCAACCAGTGCTGGGGTAGACCAGTTGGTACTGTTCCGTTTCGACTTGAAATGATGTCAACCTTGTGTGGAAGGAGGCTTCAGATGCCAGTGTGTGCTCTCTCCCTTGCAGACCTTGCGCACCTCGGGGCTCTTCTCAGTCTTCTTCTTTGTGGTGGTCATATTCCTGGGCTCTTTCTACCTGATTAACTTAACCCTGGCTGTTGTCACCATGGCTTATGAGGAACAGAACAGAAACGTAGCTGCTGAGACGGAGGCCAAGGAGAAGATGTTCCAGGAAGCCCAGCAGCTGCTAAAAGAGGAAAAGGAGGTAGTTGCTCATGGGGTCAGACAGTGGGCTCTACTTGAGGGGACTCCAGAGGCCATGGGGCCTGAGGTTTAGGCTGCTCTATGAGGCTTGGTCACAGCATTCTACCTACGGGTGCTATTTTGAGAACTTAAGCCTCTTGCAGACTGGCTCTGCTGCTATCTCTCACTAAGATGCTCAGGCGTGGGGCTCTTGGGAATGGGGAACCCTTGGTGTGGTTACTCTTTGACCTTCTGAAACCTGGGCTTTCTAGGACAGATTCCAGATTGCTGGCTAGAGGAGATATATAGTCAGGCTCTGCCCCAGGCTTTCTTGTGGCAGTTTGGGGTTGTTTGTGTCATCTATTTAAGTCAATTATGGTGACTCTAGAGACAACAGCCATGATCATCTCTCTTTTCTTGAAATTTCTGTCACATATATAGACCATTTTCATTGTTTCCCTGGTATCATTACATTTTTCCAGTTCAGTTCTGAGATATTCAGAGAAGGAACCATGTTTTCTGCTCCTCACCCTCCACAGAGATTTGTCAGGGGGAAGCCTATTGTAGTGCTTAATATGTGCATCACAGGCACAAACATTTATTGAGTGCCTAGCACACACTGGACACTGCTAAGGGTCAGTGATACAGAGATATGAAAGAGTCCACCCTGCCTCAGAGGGCTGCAGTCCCTGAGGGCAAATAGGACATGTTCCCCAGGATAATATGGCAAAGCCAGCATACTCCAAGTAGGTGATGAGCAGTGCACACGGCGCAGTGCTACCAGAAAAGAGGAGAGAACGTTCATGAAGGTCAAGGTCATTTGCATTTTATGTAGGGAGGTATAATCTGTTCAATTGCTTTTGTTCATTTTCTAAGGCTCTGATTGCCATGGGAATCGACAGAAGTTCGCTTAATTCCCTTGAAGTATCATCTTTTTCCCCAAAGAAGAGAAAACTGTTTGGTAATAAGAAAAGGAAGTCCATCTTTTTCAGAGAGTCTGGGAAGGAACAGGTTCGAGGATCAGATTCTGACGAAGATTCCCCCAAAAAGGTAAGCAAGTGTTGGCCAAGGAATTAATGATAGGTCAAGTTGTCAATCTAATTGAAAGGATTCATTCATTCTTTTACTCACTTACTCATCCGTTTGCACATGCTTTTCTTCACTCATGTGTCCATTCAATTAGCCATTTATTTACAGGCAGCTGGTTGAAGTGTAAACTGTGTTTACTATCTGCTTGGCTCTGGGGTAGGCCCTGGAGATACCTGAGATGTATAAGACAAGCTAATAACCACACTAAAATAAGATGTATAAGACAAGCTAATGACCACGAAGACACACTAAAAAGGAGGCAGTCGCTCTTCACTGTGATGACTGACGAGATTGCTGTGGGAGAACAGCATTCTCTCCCAAGCAAACCCTGAGGCGGCAGAGTGCAGGCAGAGTAGCAAACCCTGAGGCGGCAGAGTGCAGGCAGAGTAGCAAACCCTGAGGCGGCAGAGTGCAGGCAGAGTAGCAAACCCTGAGGCGGCAGAGTGCAGGCAGAGTAGCAAACCCTGAGGCGGCAGAGTGCAGGCAGAGTAGCAAACCCTGAGGCGGCAGAGTGCAGGCAGAGTAGCAAACCCTGAGGCGGCAGAGTGCAGGCAGAGTAGCAAACCCTGAGGCGGCAGAGTGCAGGCAGAGTAGCAAACCCTGAGGCGGCAGAGTGCAGGCAGAGTAGCAAACCCTGAGGCGGCAGAGTGCAGGCAGAGTAGCAAACCCTGAGGCGGCAGAGTGCTGGCAGAGTAGCAAACCCTGAGGCGGCAGAGTGCAGGCAGAGTAGCAAACCCTGAGGCGGCAGAGTGCAGGCAGAGTAGCAAACCCTGAGGCGGCAGAGTGCAGGCAGAGTAGCAAACCCTGAGGCGGCAGAGTGCTGGCAGAGTAGCAAACCCTGAGGCGGCAGAGTGCAGGCAGAGTAGCAAACCCTGAGGCGGCAGAGTGCAGGCAGAGTAGCAAACCCTGAGGCGGCAGAGTGCAGGCAGAGTAGCAAACCCTGAGGCGGCAGAGTGCAGGCAGAGTATCGAGAAAGTGACCCCGGGGAGCCCGGAGGGCGGAGGGGAGGAGAGGTACGTGGACGAGAGGGTGGTCAGCGGAAGTGCATTTTCAAGCCCGGTGCCCCTGACAATACGATACGTGGAGTCTAACCTCCCTGGGGAGGGGGTGCTAGAGTATTTATACCCCAGCTTTGGTCCATCATTGGTTCAGGACTGCTGGGGTCCGGAGACAGTGAGTTTCCTGCATTTCTGACTTGCGACAAAGGGGAGTTTGGGTCACCAGAGAAAGCCCTCAGCTGAGGCCCAAAGATATATGGAGTGGTGGGATTCAGATAGCTTAAAAACCAGTTCTCTGCTCTGATGACCTTTTTAAGTATAAGAAAACAATATGCAGAAAGGTAGTTTATTATTTCATGCATTTAATACTTAAATAAGAACAATATAAGAGGTATTCAAAACTAGATTATGTTATAAGAAAGTTCTAAAATATTAATAAAAAATATTAAATAATACCTGACAAAAAAACAATAAAACTGTTATGTAAGATATTTCCATATTGCTTCTTGAATCTGGGGCATAACACAAAGCTAAAACAAATAACAGCTTGTTACCCTGTGGTTATTTAGCACTTTTTCTCTTTATGTTATATGTTTTACAAAGTAATAAATGCAAAGGAATTAAAATGTAATATTTCATCAAAGGTATAATGAGTTTTATGAAATGAATAAGTAAATATTACAAGCATAGTTCTGTCAAGTTTTTTTCACCTACGTACGGAATGAACATTACTACGGGCATTTATATAATATGCTCTTGCGCAGATGAACATTAATAGAGTAAGGAATGTAAATTTGTGATTTCCACATTGAGTGGCTGCCCAGGTGCCCACCTTAGAGAGAACCCTGATTACAAGTGCCATTTTGACAACTGGTTTGCCAAACTCAACAAAAAATCCAGTATCAGTTCTGCTGAACCAGTGTGAACCGGTTGAATCCAGCACTGGACATATGGATGAGGCCAATAACAGCATCTACTTCAGATAACCAACTCAGACTTGGTGAGGGCGAGGGAGGAGCAGATCAGGAAAAAATTCCGAGGAAGCAGTATCAGAGCTGCAAAGCTGGATTAATAAGCCAAAGGAAAAATTGAACATGACAGGTAGAACACCATGCGCAAAGGCAGAGGCTTAGAAGCAAAGGAAAGCAGGAGAATGGGACCCAGTAGAGAACTTGCCTGTGTACGTGTGATAGGCTGAAGGGGTGGGTCACAAGAGGCTGTAGCAGTAAGATGGGAGCCGTCACAGAAGGCCTTGGACCCAAGCTAAGCAGGTCACCTTTTTACACTGACAGCAAGGGGTTAAGCAGCATTTTTAAAAATTTATTTATTTATTTATTTTAGAGAGACAGAAAGACAGACAGATAGGAAGGGAGAGGGATGATAAGCATCAAATCATAGTTGCACCACCTTAGTTGTTAATTACTTTCTCATCTGTGCCTTGACTGGGAGCTCCCGCCAAGCCAGTGACCCCTTGCTCAAGCCAGCGACCTTGGGCTCAAGCCAGTGACCATGGGGTCATGTATTTGATCCCATACTCAGCTGGTGAGCCTGCGCTCAAAGCCGGTGACCTCAGGGTTTTGAACCTAGGTCCTCCACATCCCAGGTTGATGCTCTATATCCACTGCACCACTGCCTGGTCAGGCGGTTAAGTAACATTGAAAAGTTTTAAGCAAAATAGTGATATGACCAAGTTTCCAGTTTTGCATTGAAGAGTGAGGATTGGCAGAGGGCAAGACTAGAGTCAACCAATTAAGTTGTTGCAGTAATCCAGTAAGAGGTGAGAGTAGCTAGTGCAGGGGGAGTGAAGAGAGATGAGCAGATTACAGTGCTCTCCAGAAGATAAAACTTGACAATTGATTAGCTCTAGAGCAGGGGTCCCCAAACTTTTACGCAGGGGACCAGTTCACTGTCCCTCAGACCATTGGAGGGCCAGACTATAAAAAAAAAACTGAACAAATCCCTATGCACACTGCACATATCTTATTTTAAAGTAAAGAAACAAAAGGGGAACAAATACAATATTTAAAATAAAGAACAAGTAAATTTAAATCAACAAACTGACCAGTATTTCAATGGGAACTATGCTCCTCTCACTGACCACTAATGAAAGAGGTGCCTCTTCTGGAAGTGCGGTGGGGGCCGGATAAATGGCCTCAGGGGGCCGCATGCGGCCCGCGGGCCGTAGTTTGGGGACCCCCTGCTCTAGAGGGTAGGGATGGTGCCCAGTTTGTGGCTTTGTTGGTTGACTTGTGGGGGGGAATTTGCTGGGACAGAAAAGGAACTTGTTCTGGGGATATTGAAGATGGCAAGTTTAGTTTTGGACTGTCAATTTTGAGGTACTTGTGGGGCATCCAAGCAGAGACAGAAGTCAATTGGATATGCCAAAGTAAAGTTATGGGGGATGTGCAGTGGGAAAAAAGGCGCCATTCTTATCATTAAGGTGGGAGATGTTTAAACATGTTTGAGTTGTGGAGAGAGAAGTCAGAAACAGGGAAGATGTTGAAGGCACAGGCCAAGGGAGTAATGGCTAGAGCCACTTTCCTGGGCTAGCAGGTAGGTGAAGCGGGCAGCAGGGGCATGTCTGGGGGTGGGAGGGAGGGAGTGGAGGCGCCTTTGCAGAAGGAGCTGGATGGACCCTGTCCACTGCTGTGAGCGGCTCTCTGGTGCAGGGACAGTGTTTAGAGGCTTCTTTGCTGTCGGACCACAGCATATTGAAGAGACTGCAAACATTTAATATTTTGAAAGTTTCTCCTTGTTCCCCAAAGACCCAAACACCTAATATAAAGTGTCTGTTCCCTTAAATTAGAACGGGAAAGAGCTATAGAAAGATTACAGGTTGCCTTTCGAATAGCTTATCGCAAAGGGATAGTTCCCTCTAGAGCTCTGGTTGGTCAGAACTTTTGGGAAATTAGTCATTGTTTCTCAAATTTCCTGGATAGCTGAAGTTTATGTCTTTTAACTGCCAGAGAGTTTAGGGTTTAGGTAAAGCATAACCTGAGAAAGTGCTTGAGGTTTAGTACATAGGTTTTGTGATACTCATTTTGACTGTTCTTTTCAGTTACTAACTGTTTCACAACCTATTTAGGCCGCCATTCAGGGCACTTCACTCTCTGGCCCCACAGCACCTCTCTAAATTTACCTGCCCCTTGCAAACAGTGTTTCCAAATCGTATTCTCTGTTTGCTTTCTTACCCTGAATCCTTGCACATTAGTTTCTGTAAAGTTTTGTTTGCTTTTGGTTGACAATGTATAAATCACAAATAACATTTTCTGTAGGTAGGCCTCTAGAAATGTTCATACAGAACAATTATGAGTGATCAAACCATTTTTATCCTACTTATTAACTATGAAATAAGAAAAGTGAACATTTGTCATGCCATGATATTGAAATGAGTCCACCCATTATAAAATATTGAACATCTTTGCTGTACGTGGCGCTGAAACTCAGGAGTCTGTGAGGTTTCAGGGAGAGGCAGCTTCCATGACAAGGCCCACCATGTCCTCTTTTACAGCCACAGCTCCTAGAGCAAACCAAACGACTGTCCCAGAACCTGTCGGTGGACTTCTGTGAAGAGCACGGAGACCCCTTTCAACGGCAGAGGGCGCTGAGCGCGGTCAGCATCCTCACCATCACCATGCAGGGTACGTTCTGCCTCCCAGCCCAGGGGAGAGCCTAATCGCCATGATGTCCTCCCGCTCTCCCTCTCGTCAGCCCCCCAGAAGCTCTCTGCAGCCCACTGTACTTCTTGCAAAGAGTGATTTCTCGTGCCTTCTTGGAGACTGTAAGCCAAGTATGGGAACCAGCTAGATAGGACCAAGAGCACAGACGGAACCTCCTGCGTAGGCCAGGCAGTCACAGGAGGTTTTAGTAACAGGGATAGTTAGCCCAGAACAGTGGACATAGACGTTTCCAGTAGGTGGCAGCTGTCATTGAAGTTAGGGTTAGGAATCTGGCCTGGACGATAGAAGACCTGTGTAGACAGGCTAGATCCATCTGACAGACCTGGTAAACAATAGGTTATAGGGACCTAACTAAAAGGGTTTGTATTCAAGGGCAGGACTCCAGTTTCTGCAAGGAGAGCGTCAAATGGGTCACTTAGCATTTTTGCTCCTACCTCCCTTGGCTTGCGTGAGACCCCGAAACAGTGCCAGGGAAACCAGAGGTGCAGCTGCTCTGGGACCTGAGCAAACAGGTGCTCCTGTCTATCTTCTCTCCTGTCTCTGAACCCTGATAGCTCCTGTGCCCCTGTTACAGCTGTCAGCATGGTCTGCCTTGAGTGAGCATAACGTGGGCTTGTGTCCGTCTCTCGTGGGTTCATAATACAAGTATAAAGACTTGTATACAAGTATAAAGACTTCATGTACTTGACTGTCCACAAGGAAGTTGCATGTGGAAAACCTTTCTGGCTACTCCAGTCAGTGTCCTTGTTAGCTGATCACGTGTTGTCACAGAGACCCTAGGAAAGAGGGAGGAAGGAGTGCACTCAGGCACGGAGCAGCCAGGCTGGTTCAGAGACAACTCCTCGCCTGCTCTCTCGTTCTCCTCCTCCAGAACAAGAAAAATCCCAGGAGCCTTGCTTCCCATGCGGGGAAAACCTGGCATCCAAGTACCTCATCTGGGACTGTAGCCCGTGGTGGCTGTGCTTTAAGAAGGCCCTGAGGACCGTGATGACCGACCCCTTCACTGAGCTGGCCATCACCGTCTGCATCATCATCAACACTGTCTTTTTGGCCATGGAGCATCACAATATGAACAAAGATTTTGAGTCGATGTTGACTACAGGAAATTTGGTAACTTCAGGCTTTTTAAAGTATAAAACATAATTCAAACTTTGAATTCTCCCTTTTAAAGTCTAAACATTTTGTGAGTGGCCCAACCTAACCTAGCTCTTTAGTCACCTTAAGCGGAGTAAAGGGAAAGATGACTTTTAGGGTTCTGTGTTTACCCAGTTCAGTAGTGTCCGTGGGTCCTCTGTGGGCCACTCTAGCATGTTAAAGTGACTTTTTAGTCACTAAAGAGTCATCCAGTGGTAACCCAGAAGCAAGTAGATATCTTTTTTATTTATTTTTATTTATTTTATTTTTTACAGGGACAGAGAGAGAGTCAGAGAGAGGGATAGATAGGGACAGACAGACAGGAACGGAGAGAGATGAGAAGCATCAATCATCAGTTTTCGTTGGGACTCCTTAGTTGTTCATTGATTGCTTTCTCATATGTGCCTTCAGCAGACTGAGTAACCCCTTGCTTGAGTCAGTGACCTTAGGTCCAAGCTGGTGAGCTTTTTTTTTTTTTTTTTTCTCAAACCAGATGAGCCCACATTCAAACTGGCAACCTCGGGGTCTCGAACCTGGGTCCTTCCGCATCCCAGTCCGACGCTCTATCCACTGCGCCACCGCCTGGTCAGGCGCAAGTAGATATCTTAACATGTCAACTATTTGGGTTAAATAATTAAGAAAACATATCCATAGGCCCATAGTAATGAGTACCATGGTCCCTGATGATACTGATGACATCGTTTGTCAAACAATAATGTGACTGCCATTGCTAGGTGTTATTCCCCTGGAAAGATGAGTAGGGGTCTGGCAGCTGTGGGAGGTTTGCTCTCTTGGAAGGCGTGTCTGGGCTGGTGGGGCGGGGTGGGGGTAGGGTTTCAGACCTGAGCCTGCTTCGGCATCTCTCTCATTGGATGGAGCTAGTCTGTTACATTGGGAAAACTAAGGTAAATGACCAGACTTCTCATAGTTCCTGCAGAAGCCGTTCCCCCCACCCAAAAGATAATTAGTTTCCCAAATATCAGAAATAACAAATAATTACCAACTGAATGTTCTACCCTAATTAGTTAGTGATTTAATGGACTAGAAATCTTACCAGCATGTCTAGTTCTTTCTTCTTAAAGCTTTATTTTGTTTTTTTTTAATTTAAAAAGCAATACACCCTTTTAAAATTTTATTTTAAAAATAAAGGAAAATAACAGAGGAAGGAAGTATGAGGGAACTCATTTCCTATGGTTTTACTGGAAATAATAATCATTTTTAGCTTTGCCGAGTATTTCCAGGCAGTATATATGAATGCATGTGTGGATGGATGGATGTCTTTTCTAATTCATTTTTTTTACCTTGATGAAAACCCACTGTAGCTATTCAACTAGGAGTTGGTCCATAGAGCTACTTCTGTGCATCAGGTTTAGGATGGTGTAGAACTGAAGACAGGTAGCTCTCAACCTCAGTTCCACATTCCCCCTGGGAGGAACGGGGCTACAGTAAGACCACATACAATCCAAGGCCAGGTGGTTCTCCTTCCAGGCAGCTTGATCTAAGTTCCTTTCCCCACACTGCCTTTGGGAAGAGATGCCCCATGGGTGTGCATGGATCACATTAGATTCCATGCTGAATGTTAAACCTAACACACCTTCTGACCGGTGAGGCCTTCTGGGCTCCAGGCCAGTGCACCCAGCTATCTCCTGCTCAGGTATTCCAAGAATGGGCTGATGCCTCGGTTCACTTGGGAGCAGAATGCTATTGCTTCATGGCCGTGCTTCCTGCCTCAGCAGGGTCAGCAGACCCGTCTTTCAGCAGCTCCTGGTGGGGGGAGTTACTGGATAAGTTCCAGAGGGTCCCCAGAGAACCTGGAGTCATCCCTTGGACAGGGCTTTGCAGTTGCAAAGGTGGTCTGTCCATCACTTCATCAGCTGGTCCAACTGTGGAAAGCAACAAAAACCTTTCTCTCAGGTTTCCCACCAAAGACACATCCCGGATGTTGAGGAGAAGCTGCATTTTGCAGTCATAGCAGACTAGTTAAGTGATTTGTCTTCTTTACCCTCTCCAGAGGCAGAAGGAAGCACAGGGACATTGTTGGTGTCTGAGGACACAGGCAGCAGCTGCACCCCAACTCCTGAAAATTGATGAGAAACACACAGAGCTGGCCACCTCGCCTGTGCTTCCATTCCACGTGCACCATTCCCTAGACATGCAATACAAAGATGGCAGCCACCCCTCATTATGCCCTCATGGTGCTGATTGAGGGAGGCCTGGGGGCCTCGACTTTTAAACCACACATCCAGAACTCCCTCCCTGATGGTGGACCAGGATTAAGCTGGCGGATGGAGTTCTCTGCCACTGGACTTGGAAATGGACGCTCTAGGCTTCAGGATTGCTCTAATCATGGGAGAACATTGAGCTCCCAAGAAGCGCATGTATAACAATTTAATTGGATTGCAACACCAGTGGTCCCAAGGCTTCAGAAACTGTAGGGCTAGACACCCAAAGTCTGAAGGTGAAAGGAGAAAGACAATATGTCAAAAGGAGACAAGGATCACTCCAGCACGATGAACTAGAGCAGACAGCACTGCCTGCCTCTAGGCACTGCCGGCGGCACTGGGCTGGGGCAGGCAGCAATGTTTAAAGGGGAAAGATAGATATGAGCTTTGAATTTCATTTGCCACCCTTGATTTCTTTTTATTTGCCTATCATGGATTTATCCTTACTAATCCTCTTATTTTAACTTACATTGAAATTGTATTTTAGGAATTTAAAATTATATCATAAGTAATTGAATTATTTATAAAAACAGATCATCTGTTACTTTTAATAGAGAAGATTTAGTCATTAATAGGTTGTCATTTTTCTTTTCCAGAATTGTGGAGGATAATCTTATAACTGACATTTTAAAAGACTTTAACCCTTTTTATATTACCTTATAATTTTGATACCGTTGTTATTTTCGTTGTTATTTGTGTGTCTGAGACGGAGACTGCGTTCTTCGCTGTGAGGAAACGCTCGGGTTTGTCTTCTGCAAAGATGGAGAAGACAGAGATAGCTTTGAACTGAGCTCTGCTTAACTTGCAGTTGAGCTCTGCTCAGCACTTGCAATTTTCTCAAGTCCTTATTTTCTTAATTATCAAAAACAAGACCAAGACACATAATTTAGCACTTCCTGTTACTCTTAGCTCTCCTTTTAATTCTTTGATATTTTGTTCTGGAGTGAAGAGCCCTGCATTTCACATGAGTTTTTAGGATTATATTCCAATTCACTAATCCTTCTTTCGATCATAATCAGTCTAAGATTTATCCTCTAAGTGAATTGCTCAAAGACATTTTTTTTTTTTTTTTTTTTGTATTTTTCTGAAGTTGGAAACGGGGAGGCAGTCAGACAGACTCCCGCATGCGCCTGACCGGGATCCACCCAGCACGCCCACCAGGGGGCAATGCTCTGCCCATCTGGGGCGTTGCTCTGTTGCAACCAGAGCCATTCTAGCGCCTGAGGCAGAGGCCATGGAGCCATCCTCAGCGCCTGGGCCAACTTTGCTCCAATGGAGCCTTGGCTGAAGGAGGGGAAGAGAGAGACAGAGAGGAAGGAAACGGGGAGGGGTGGAGAAGCAGATGGGCGCCTCTCCTGTGTGCCCTGGCCGGGAATCAAACCCAGGACTTCTGCACGCCAGGCCAACACTCTACCACTAAGCCAACCGACCAGGGCCGACACTTTTCTGTTCTTAATGATATTTTTCAGTTCTCTGCTCTGGGCCCCCTTTTAATTTTTTTCTGATCGAGGTGTTAAGATTGAGTAGTTAGCTGAGCGCCTCCTGGATTCTGGCTTATGGAGGAATATTTATCTTTAATTTTTAGTGCTGTTGTATAATTCCCCTTTTTGGAGTTTTTATTGATATTTTAAAGAATTCAGAGGAATTGATCGACACTTCTTATCACTCTGCCACCTACCAAGGAGACAGCTTTGTCTTACTTTCAACAGG
Organism: Saccopteryx bilineata; assembly: GCF_036850765.1. Classification (NCBI taxonomy): domain Eukaryota; kingdom Metazoa; phylum Chordata; class Mammalia; order Chiroptera; family Emballonuridae; genus Saccopteryx; species Saccopteryx bilineata. Next base: position 13,465,685 of record NC_089499.1, read on the forward strand.
CTGAGAAGTGTTTTTCCTCCATCCTGAGATGTCTGGGAGCTTGGTGACATTGGTCTGGGCACCGTGGAAGGGGGTGGAGGGAGAGCAAAGGTAGAACGGAGTTCATGCTGTTAAATGTCTTTTGTTCATGGATTTTAAGGCACATTGTGCAACCACAGAAATGCATTTTATTTCTCTGTAACCTGTGTAACTCCCTGGGATCATTCTTAAAAGTGTGTGTGCAGAACGAGGTAGCTTCCTTTTCTCACTCTTCCCTGTCTCAATGTAGGTTTTCACTGGCATTTTTATGACAGAAATGTGCCTGAAAATCATTGCTCTCGACCCCTACCACTACTTTCGCCGAGGCTGGAACATTTTTGACAGCGTTGTTGCTCTTCTGAGTTTTGCAGATGTGGTGACACAGAAAAATTGGCCAGTTTTACGTTCCTTTAGAGTGGTAAGGCACTAATTTTCTTATTTTGCCGAATAACTTAACAGCCATGATCGAAAAGAATCTTAGGTGAGTTCAGTGGCTATTTTGGATTAAACTTGAATTCATCTTATCTTAACCAGAGAATCCAAAATGTACTCCCTCTCTTCCTCCCCTCCCTTTTCTTCCTTCCCTCCTCCCCTCCTCTCCCACCTACCCCCCCCCTCAGGTTTTTAATATCCTTGGAAGTGGGGGGTTCTTCTCTCAGCCAACCCCTACTCTCCCCTCCCCCCTCCCCCCTACCAAGTGACCCTCTAGGCAACCAAATTGTGCCTTATGGTGTCAGGACTCTGCCCTTTGCTGTGTGTGTGACCCCTCCAGTGATCTCTTCCCCCACGGAGCTCTGAGCCAGGCACCCTCATGTCAGAGGTCACCGAGGGGGTTTAGACTCCAGAGCGCAGGAGAGGGACCTGGACCGCGCTGCCAGCCCGCGCTGTCTCACAAGTCCCTCCTCATGGCGCCTAGTGCCACATTCCACATGCCATAACCGTGGAGGCATCCTGGCAGCCTTGGCAGAGCACCTGGCATTAGCTCACGCAGGACAAGCTCAGAGATGAGGAAAGCACCGTCTTCAAGGAGTTTGCAGTTCAGGGATGATACGAGACAGGCTCAGGAATGGCGATGAGGCAAAGTAGAGTGTGACCAAGCCCATACGAGGGATGGTTAGAAAGTCAGAGAGAAATAGCATCTGAGTGGGAAATAGGGAAACCACAAAAGGTAGCTTTGGTCCTATTTCAAAGGCTACTTTGGCATGGATAGAGTTCCTAAGCCTGTAGAGTGAGACATCTGATTCGGTTCCCTAAGTGTACATTCTATACTTGGGATATGCTGGGAGAGCGTACTGCTCAAACTCGGGCACGGTGAGGCTGCTCTGCTCAGGTTCTGTGGGGGCGCAGGCGAGCCACAGGCTTCGGCCGGGAACGCTGGTGGGATCTGCAAGTGAGACCAGAACCACAGTTTCTCCCAGCTTTGCTCCGAGGAGGCAGTGGTGGTCTTTCTCTTGGATCATAAGACTTATTGACCTGCAATATTTCCAACCCCAAATAGTTAACCCTTCACAGGATTGTACTTGGGACTTAAACCAGAGTTTACATCGAAAGTTAATAAAGAAATAACCTATGAAACTAGTTGCTGTGTTTTCTCTAAGGTTACTGTTTTCTAAAATTTCTTTTTGGCAAAAGTGTGCATGTTTTGAGTAACTGATTGCCTTTTCTCTTCTGGGTATAAAACATCATATGGCACTCCTCATTATCATAAAGTTTAGATTCAGACTGGTGATCTGAATTACATAGTGCAGGAGTTAGCAAACTTTCTCTGTAAAAGGCCAGATGGGAAATATTTTCAGTCTCACAGGTCATGTTGGTTTCTGTCAAAACCATCCGGCTTCGTTATCGTCACACCATGGTAGCCGTAGACATCTGAGAATGAATGGGCATGCCTGCATGCCAATAAACTCTACAAGTGTGGAAATTTTTACTCTGCAATTTTCATGTGTAGTGAGATATTCTCTGGATTGTCTTTCCACCACATAGAAATGTGAAAATCGTTCTGACCTCTCAGGCCATACAAAAAACAGGCTAGAGGTTGGCTTTGGCCCTGAGGCCTGAGTTTCTGACCCCTGATATATATTTTACATAATAGACATGTATGCTCAACTCCATCTGCATGACCCCAAAGTCTTTATCCCTTAAAAATAATTAGAACACAATGTTTACATTTTTTAGACAGGTGAGTCTTAGATTGGGGTGTGGTGTTGGTGACACTGTTCAGTATGGATTTGGTTTTGGAAAGATTTTTGAAAGTCATAAATACCATGGTTTGGGAACATGTTATTTGTTTTGTTGCTGAACGGACAGAATTTGTCCTTAACTGGAATTTCTTCCATGTTTGTCCATTGTCTGTTTCTACAGCTGAGGGTCTTCAAGTTAGCCAAATCTTGGCCAACTTTAAACACACTGATTAAGATAATAGGACACTCTGTCGGAGCCCTCGGAAACCTGACTGTGGTTCTGGCCATTGTGATCTTTATTTTCTCAGTAGTTGGCATGCAGCTGTTTGGCTCTAAATTTTGTTCTGAAAAACGTAAACCTGGTCAACAGAACTGTGACCCTCAAGACGTAGGCGTCCGCCGCTGGCACATGGAGGACTTCTACCACTCCTTCCTGGTGGTCTTCCGCATTCTCTGTGGGGAGTGGATCGAGAACATGTGGGAGTGTATGCAGGAAGCTGAAAAATACCTGTGCGTTGTCGTCTTCCTGTTGATCATGGTCATAGGAAAACTCGTGGTGAGTGTCAGACTGTTTTTAAAAACTGTGAACTAAACAAATTCGTTAGTTTCTTTTGTATTTCACTAATGAAGTTCTTATTCTAAATCAAATAGTATAATGTTATATAATATTAGTACTTTGTGTTTGAATTTGGCTTGAGGAAAGTATGACAAGCATGAAGCCACACCCCCTTGTCACACAGTGCTTGTATTGACTGATGCCCCAGTCGCTGTTCTACTCCACGTGCCTATTCTAAGATAATCATATTCTCTTAGCCAGTGATTGGCTGAGTTTGGGATTTAATTTGGTCAATAAGATGTACAGGGATGTCCATCGAAGAAGGTTTTTGGGTCTTAAAAAGAAAAAAGAAGAGGAAGGGACAAGAGGAAAAATGGTCCTTTTATTCTCCTGGGCTGTTTTATGATTGTGACTTTGCCTGCGCGAAGTACACTATCTCTTACATTTTGCAAATGGGAGAGGACCCCACAGCGGTCCTAGACATCAAACCCATATCCCTGTGGGCAATTCCAACAAAAAAAAGTTCAAGCACATGATACTGGAAGATTCACAAGAAATATACACTTTTGATTATGCCACAGGGTCACAGCATTCTGCTTTACCCTGGCCAGAGTCTACAATACATGCTGCTTATATATAGAGCAGCTGGATCTGGCTGTTTGTAGCCTTTAGCATCAGTTTTTCTTTTATCTTGCTACATCTATTACTCCTCAATCTCCTCTCCTTTCATTGATTTTATGGATGAAATTTCTTGGGAGACAGAAGGGCATAGAATGCCCATGTGACTTTGTTTGGGGTCTTGGGGAAAAGTTGTTCTGGAAACCTACTATCCTCTCCTTTGCTAAATTTCTCATCCTCCTGTGCCCCTCCCCCACCTCCTCCCCAGGTACTCAACCTCTTCATTGCCTTGCTGCTCAACTCCTTCAGCAGTGAGGAGAAAGACGGAAGCGTGGAAGGAGAGTCCAGAACAACCAAAGTCCAATTAGCCCTGGATCGCTTCCGCCGGGCTTTTTGTTTTGTGATATATACTCTTCAGCAGTTTTGTCGCAAGCGGTGCAGAAGGCAAAACTTACCAAAGCAAAAAGAGGGGACAGAAGGCTCTTCTGCAGGGAGCAGAGACTTCATTCCCCTAGTGACAGAGATAAAAAAATGTCCAGAGACCTGTGTGGAGTTCAGTGTACTAACTTCTGCACCAAAGCCCTTGAGTGTCGGGCATGATGGGACTTGGTTGGCACCACTTGCAGAAGAAGAAGATGACACTCAATTTTCTGATGAAGATAATTCACCACCTGCCACACAACCTGAGGCTGGAAAACGGGTATGAAGGTTCACACATGGACTTAGAGGTTGTACAGAGTTGTCACAGGCACTGATTGCCATGGGGTATTGATTGCTCTATACAAGGATAATAACGGGATAATATCTGGTGGCTGCCCCGCAGTGCCAGGTGCACCTCCCAGGGCTTGTTCTACTTATGGTCCTGGCACACATGGACCAGATGGGAGGTGTCAGAAAGGTTCAGAGGAGAGCAAGATCAGAGTGGGCTGGGGCAACAGAGGAATCAAGTGCCTTTGGTTGAGCTGTAAAAGAATTTAGATCGGATGAAAGGTAAGGAAAGAGTGTAGAAAGTGAAGTGAAGAGCGTAGAGGAAGAAAGAGTGGTAGGAACAAACTCATTCTCTGCGGGGGTCAGGGGTGGGCTTCTGGGTGAGGAGTGGTGGGAGATGAGGGCCGTCAGTTTATTACACGTATGTTGCACCTTTGTGTTGCCCTGTAGGTCTTGGGTATTATCTTCTGTTGTTGTTGTTGTTTTTTTTCCTCCATATTTTTTTTCCTTTTTCCTCTTTAGTTTTGGAGGTTTCTATGGCAATATCCTCAAACTCAGAGATTCTTTCCTTAGCTTTGTCATCTACTAATAAGCCCATCAATGGTATTCTTCACTTTTATTGCAATGTTTTTGACCTCTAGCATTTTTTTTAAATTCTCTCTTAGTATTTCCATTTCTCTGATTAAATTGCCTGTGTGTTCTCACATGCTACTTTGTCCATTAGAGCCCTTAGTGTTTTAATCATGTTTTAAGTTCCTGGTCCGATTAATTGGAACATCTTTGCTCTATAGAGTCTGGTTCTGATGTCTGCTCTGTCTCTTCAAACTATATTCTTTTTCTTTTAAGATGCCTGTAATTTTCCTTCATAGTTGGACATAATGTACTGGGTAGATGAAACTGCTGTATTTAGGCCTTTAGTTATGTGTTTGTGGGGTCTAGGGGGAACAGGAGAGTTTCTATAGGAGAGGACATGGGAGGACAATGGTGGTGGTGAAAATGTGGTTCTTCTATGGAGTTGTAGAATAGGAATTTTATAGGGTCCAAATTTGGAGAAGATTAGGCTTTTGCAGTAAGATTTATTTGAGGTTGAAATAGGAGGCCGCCTACATTGTCTTATTTTCATCCATCCCATCAAGGAAAAAGTCCAGTCTAGTCTTCATCAGGAAGATTAGAGTCCAGATATTCTGTGCCATGGTTCAGCCCATGTCAAAGCTCAGTTCAGTCCAGGCGCTCCTCAAAGCCCGTACTTGGAGATCGTGAGACACTGGGCACAGGTGGCTGCCAGCCCACGCCGTGCAGTGTGGAAGCAAATGGGAAACGTGTTTCCAAGCAGGAAGGCAGAAAGAAGGGCCAAATCTTTGTTCTGCCTGTCTTTTTATCTTTGGGGCTGGGAAAGACTAGCTTTCCTTTAAGCCAGACCATCAGTTTCTTTAAACTTCCATGGGCTTGCATTGATTCCTCCCACTAACTAACCAGATCTTTATTCTAGGCTAAACTGACGGGCCTCTATGGCCACCATCTTGTCTTCCTCTGTGCATGCCTTGAAGTGGAAGCACAGATGCAACTCTCCCCATAGTCTGGAGATGGGCTGAGGAACTGGGAAAGCCAGTTCTTCCTAACTGGCTTGGGGATTAAGTCCTGAGGACACAATAGCCTAATGTGCCTATAAGGGCTATAGTTTCCTAGTAAATGGAATGCTTCAGTTTCCTACTGAAGCAGGCTTTCCAGTTTTATTAAATGTAATGTCCAATTCCCTTTACTTTCTTTCCTTATTATTATCTAGCTACCTACCTACGTTAACATGGAGAATTCACAAATACGTGGAAATTAAAACATTCTTAAGTAACTGAGAAGAAATCACAAAAATATTAAAAATACTTAAAGATATATGGAAATGAAAATATAATGTGCCAGAGTTTGTTGGATGTAGTTGAATTCTCTCCCTCTTCTCCCTCTCCTTCCCCTGTGATTAGGTCTCAGCCCTCTAGTGAGTATGAGCCTCTGGACTCTGACCCTCACAGTATTTCTCAGTACCCCTGCCCCTTAGGTGAGACAGAATGTCTAGAGTAAGCTGGAATTGGGTCTTGCTCTCCTTCCATGTGGAAATCTAGAGATGGCTGGAGTTGGGTATTTCGCTTCCCCCAGGTCAGTAAGTTCCTGATAAAACCAGCAGGTTAGGCTCTGGTTAACTCGTTTCTCTTGAGGGCAGGTCTTGTTAGGAAGAACAGAATAATCTCATATATTTCAAAGAGATTTATTTTATCCAGCCCCGACAGAAAGCATGAGGGGATTTTTCTCCAGTACGTACTGCAAGAACCTGGTAGAGCTCCAAGAGGTAAAACTCAGACATACAAGCGTGGGCCCCCTGAAGACTGGTCCTCTGGAGCTTTTCTCTCTCAGACTTGTCCACACTTAGCTTCTAGCCACTTGTCAAGTGTAGTTCGGGTTCTCTACCCTGGCACTTGTTCCTATGGAAGATTTCGCTCCTGGGTTTCTGCTCTGGTAAATTGTGATTCTCTGTATTTGCCTTCTGTTTCTCCAATTTGGGGGGGGGGGCAGCATTTGCCTTGAACCCCATTTCTCTTATGGATGTAAAAAGAGTTGTTTATTTTCCAGTTTGTCTAGCTTTTTACTTGTTAGGATGAAATGGAAACCTCCCAGTGTCTTACCTGTCAGACTAGGAACTGGTGGGAAGTTTCTAAATTATAAATTCAGTCTCTTTGTTTGCTATAAGGTTGTTCAGATTTTCTATTTCTTCTGAAGTCTGTTGTGGGAGATTTTTGTGTTTCTAAAAATACATATGTTTCATTGAAGTAATCTAATTTATTGACATACCATTATTCATGGTATTTCTGTACAATTCTTTTGATTTCTATAAGGTTGATAGTAATATCTCCTCTTTCATTCTTAATTTCAGTAATTTTAATCATGTCACATTTTTCTTTTGGTCAATCTTGTTAAAGTTTTGTCAATTTTGTTGATCTTTTAAAATAATCAACTTTTTGTTGATTTCATCTATTATTTTATTACTTTTTGCTCAAATACCTATCTTTTTTTTCTGCTTGCTTTTAGTTTAGTTTTCTCTTCCTATTCCAGTGAGATATTTTCATATTTTATCTTACGCCTTTTGGTTTTCTGTTTTACTAAGCAAACCCTTTGTACACCAAAGGTAAAAAATTATTTTCCAAATTTTTCTTGTAACATTTTTACTCATCTATTTTTTTCCTTATTTTTTAAATTAATTTTAATGGGGTGACATTGATAAATCAGGGTACATATGTTCAGAGAAAACATCTCCAGGTTATTTTGACATTTGATTATGTTACATACACGTCACCCAAAGTTACTCATCTGTTTTTACATCAAATTATGAATTTTATTTTTATTATACTCTGGTATTATATTACTTTTTCAGGGGTCGTTTATTATATCAGTACCATTTATTAAACAATTTATTGTTTAGCCACTGAATTGAAAGGACACAGTAAATATTACCTCTGAATTTTGGTGAATTTTGTACCAGAGCCATAATATTTTGATTACACGACTGCCGAGTTAATTTTTTATCTGTTTTCTATAGAAGTTTCTACAGATTTGTTTTATGTTGAGTTTTTCTAGGAGTAATTTTAAAACTAAAAATAAAAAGAGTAATCATGTTACAATTTCCATGATAAACAGAAAACCAAAGAGAATTCAAACTTGTTTCATCTCAAGTGAGATTTCCAGGAGGAATATTAATTCTACTCTGGACTTCTCTGTGTCAGGGCTCTGAGCTCTACCAGGAGGCCAAGTCCACCGGCCCGAGAGTTCAAAGTATGGAAATTGAGGTGTTCTCTGAAGAGGATGCTTATCTGCCCATACAGAATCCCCCAAAGGTAATTTCCCCAGAGTGTTCCCAGAAGGAACATGTGGCCTGACCATCCATACACCTTCTCCAAGATGGCACTATGGAAAACATCCAAATTAGTGGGGACAGTATTTATGGAGTCACGTCTTGAGCAAAGGTCTATACCAAGGTTTCTCACCCTTTCCGCCATGACCTCTGGGGCAGGATAAGTCTTTGTTGTGATGTGCTGTTCTGTGTATTTGATGATATTTAGCAGCATCCTTAGTCTCTGCCCACTATAATCCAGTAGCATTCCCCAGCTGTGAAAATGACGAATGCCTCTAGGCTTTGCCCAGTGTGTCCTGGAGGGCAAAAGCATTGCGAATCGCTGGTGTAGGCCTGTTATTCCGGGAACCGAGATGGCTCAGTATGACAATCTCGGTAAAGGAGACTTCTCTTCATCGCCTGGTTTCCTGTTTGGACGAGGCAGCTGATCAGGGGTATGATCTGAGGGGCAGAAAAGGTTGAGACACTATGTATTTACACACCTTTCCTTTCCTTCACCAGGGGAGAGCAATTAGAGAATTCTCTCCTGAAGTTAGAGTTGGTCAGAGTATTTTGAAAATGACCCAACAATAGGAACATTGTCTTGGGGCCCCTCATACCTGGAAGCCTTTGCCTCATTTGTTTCATACATAAAAAGTCAGACTTTTTATGGAGTATTAGGGACTACCGTGCTGAGAGAGGGTGTTATGAAGACTCTCTCTTTCCTTTGTCCCGACATGCAGAAGTCTGATGCTATCAGCATGCTCTCAGAATGTAGCACCATTGATCTGCAAGACCCCTTTATGCGGGCACCTGAAATGCTTCCCCGAAAGGAACCCGACAGATGTTTTCCTAGAGGTGAGTGGCAGGAGTCCTGCATCCAGTTCACAGAGTATTTGGATGGGGTTCTGTTATTACTTGAAGCTCTGTGGTTTTGATATATGCCCTCTGTCTGTTTTTACTGGATACTAAAGTGAAGAGAGGTCACTCATCGATTTTGGGGTCATTATCAGGTCCAGGCAAAGGGGATTTCAGGATATTCTTGATTTGGGTCTGCTCAGCTTACAGAGACCAACAACCAGGGTAGAAACTCCAGAAAACTTTCC